>NC_135642.1:43157217-43458117 GCF_053574225.1 Canis aureus
TTCTTAAACACCTTCCAAAGCAGTAGAAGCAATCAGGTCTGCAAACTGAAGAGAACAGGATTCACAAACTCTGTAAGAGACTACAATTCATGTGCGAATTTCAACATAATGCCACTCTTAACACCCCAAAGCACTCTCTTGGGGTACTTTGAGATGTCTAAGGTTATTCAATTAATAACTTGCTTCAACTGGATCTATGGTTTCAGGCTTCACCCTCCTCTTGTTCATTCAGTGTTCTCTCTACCTCCACCCCAAAGGTAGGCTCTCCCTCCTTTGAATTCCTTTCAGCTCTTTGTAGGTGACTCTCATGACACTCAACTTATACTGACGTGTAGAAAAATCATCATGTGTATATTTGCCTTTCCTTCAAAGAATGTAAACTTTTCCAAGACAAAGATTCTTCCTGTGTCAGCCCAGAGCTATTCAAGAAAGTGGTCAAGAAATGGGTGTTGACTCAATTCCCCTTTAGAATCCGAGTCCCAATCTTTTCCCTCAAAGATGCTTTCAAAAGCACACTGGTGGGTCCTCAAAAACTTAAACACAGGGATCCCTGGATGGCGCAGCGGTTTGGCGCCTGCCTTTGGCCCAGGGCGCGATCCTGGAGACCCGGGATCGAATCCCACATCGGGCTCCCGGTGCATGGAGCCTGCTTCTCCCTCTGCCTGTGTCTCTGCCTCTCTCTCTCTCTCTGTGTGACTATCATAAAAAAAAAAAAAAAAAAAAATTAAAAAAAAAACTTAAACACAGAATTACCATTTGACCCAGCAATTCCTCTGGGTATATACCCAAAAAAATTCAAAGCAGGTACTTGAAGCAGTATTTATATACTCATGTTCTTCGCGGCATTATTCACAATAGCTGAGAGGTGGAAACAACCCAAATGTCCACCGATACATGAATCAAGAAAAGGTGATATATAGGGACGCCTGGGTGGCTCAGTGATTGAACATCTATCTGCCTTTGGCTCAGGTTGTGATCCCAGGATCCTGGGATCGAGTCCTGCATCAAACTTTCTGTGGGGAGCCTGTTTCTCCCTCTGCCTATGTCTCTGCCCCTCTCTGTTTCTCATGAATAAATCTTAAAAAAAAAAAAAAGGTGATATATATACATATAATGGAATATTATTCACCATTAAAAAGGAAAGTAATTCTTTTTTTTTTTTTTTTAAAGATTTTATTTATTTATTCATGATAGTCACAGAGAGAGAGAGAGAGAGGCAGAGACACAGGCAGAGGGAGAAGTAGGCTCCATGCACCGGGAGCCCGATGTGGGATTCGATCCCAGGTCTCCAGGATCGCGCCCTGGGCCAAAGGCAGGCGCCAAACCGCTGCGCCACCCAGGGATCCCAAAAGGAAAGTAATTCTGACACATGCTACAACACAGATGAACCCTAAAGACGTTATTCTAAGCAAAATACACCAGACACAAAAGGACAAATACTGTATGATTCCACTTATGTAAGATACCCAAAGTAGTCAAACTCACACAGAGATAAAGTAGAATGGTTGTTGCTAGGGGCTGGGTAGAGATTTAAAGGGGCTGTTGTTGGGGTGCCTGGGTGGCTCATTTGGTTAAACAACTGACACTTGATTTAGGCTCAGGTCATGATCTCAGGGTCCTGAGATCCAGCTCCATGAAGGGCTCTGCAGCACTCAGTGGGGAGTATGCTTCTCTCTCTCCCTCTGCCCCCCCCCCCACCTCATGCATGCACTCACACTCTAAAATAAATAAATACATCTTTAAAAATAAATAAAGGGGCTGTTGTTTAATAGGTACAGAGTTTCAATCTGGGAAGATGAAAAGTTCTGGAGATGGACAGGCATAATGGTTGTTCAACAAAGTGAGTGTACTTAATGCCACTGAATTTTTACCCTTAAAAATGGTTAAAACAGTAAATTTTGTCATAGATATATATACATATATATTTGTAAACACAATTATTTTTAACAGACACTGTTCCTTCACTGTTTACTACCCTCAGACTGGACACAAACGAGTAGTGTTAAGAGCAGGGACTCTGGAAGTGGATGCTAGGGTTCAGATCTGGCATGGCCACTTGACCACAGGTCTCTAACCTCTCTGTGTCACTGTCTCATCTTTAAAACACAGACTTTACAGTATCCATTAGACAGGGTTTTCATGAATATTAAGTGGATTAATGTACAGTGCCCAACTCAGTGCCTGGAGCATAAGGGCTCAATAAAGTTCTTATTGGATGCCTAGGTGGGGCAGTCGGCGAAGCCTCCCACTCTCAGATTCAGCTCAGGTCAGTGATCTTGACCTGACCTGGCAGGGAGTCTGCTTGAGATTCTCTCTCCCTCTCCCTCTGCCCCTCCAGCTAGTGTGCCCTCCCTCTCTCTAGGATATATAAATACATCTTTACGAAGAAAATGACAGTTCTTATTATTCAAGTAGACAAGGGCATAGTTTTAAAAAGAATGTTACTGAGGCACCTGGGTGGCTCAGTCAGTTAAGTGGCTGGCGCCTGATGACGGCTCAGGTCCCGCTCTCAGGGTCCTGGGATGGAGCCCCTCACCCCAACCGTGCACTGGTTTTGACGCTCAGTAGGGAACTCAGCTTGAGGATTCTTTCTTTCTCTACCTCACGCCGCCTAACGTGCACGCGCTCTTTCAAATAAATAAATTTTTAAAACAATAAAATCATGTTAACTATCATTTTTAGGAGAATCTACAGAAAGTAAACTAGTAGTATTAATACTAATTTAGTAGTAGTATTACTCACAAGAGAAAGCCTTTTTTTTTTTTTAATTTATTCGTGAGAGACACAGAGAGAGAGAGGCAGAGAGAGACACAGGCAGAGGGAGAAGCAGGCTCCATGCAGGGAGCCCGACGACGTGAGACTCGATCTTGGGTCTCCAGGATCACGCCCTGGGCTGAAGGGAGTGGCTCAATCACTGAGCCACCCAGGCCTCAGCCTTTTAAAGCACTTTACTAGATTACTGAATGCCATGGACATAATCTTGTAATCCCGGACTAAAATTTGCAACCATTAACATATGCCTTGCAAAGATCTCCAGTTATCTTGTTTGTACTTAAAAGGTAAACAGAACTACCCTTCGCCAAGAATCTTATCAAATTACCATATACATACCTTTTTCCTTAAGAAATAAAAAAAATCTTACTCTTGCGGTAAAACCTTCTTAATTACAAAATGCTACACTACCCAAAGTCTTCAACTCTGACAAAACTATAATATATATCATACTAATACTTAGGTAAAAAGCATTCACAAAAACTTTCCTAATACAGTGTAACCCAGTTCTTACTTGAATCCTTCAAGCATATGTGAGACTTCTGACCCTGGTGCACCAAGAGATAACATATTCTTTAAGGGCATGAATTAGGTCTTCCATGTTTCCCAGCAGACAGCATTGCGAATGGTGGGAACAACTATGTGTTGACCAAACCTTCCTCAGTTGTAGACTCTCCATATCTTCACTTTGTCACTTGACAGCATCAGAAAAAAACACCCAGGCTTCCTGTCTCCATGCTAATTCCAATACAGTCACCATTACTCAAATGAATAAGCTACCTCTGCCACTCCTACTTCCTTAACTGAGATGAGACTTACACTGCGCACATGAGTATAGAGCAGGGCAGCAAGTTCTCAGTCCCAGCTGAGCAAAGCACAAATCTACAATTTAATGTCAGAGAACTTGCTCAGATATCAGTCTATAAATATATTCCTTCTGTGTTTATTTTCTCATGAAAAGTATCAAAAACATGTAATTTCTCTTAAGAGAATGTATAAAGTCAAAGCAAAAATCTCATCTAAAATAGTTCATTAGGGCAGCCGGGATGGCTCAGCGGTTTGGCGCTGCCTTCAGCCCAGGGCCTGATCCTGGAGACCCAGGATCGAATCCTGCATCAGGCTCCCTGCATGGAGCCTGCTTCTCCCTCTGCCTGTGTCTCTGCCTGTCTCTCTCTCTCTGTATGCCTCTCATGAATAAATAAAAATCTTAAAAAAAAAAAAAAAAAAGTATTTCATGAAATGTCCTAAGGCAACTCTCCAATACAGGTTGGAGGGCAATGCTAGGAAAGTCACATACACAAAACTACATCAGTCCCGGACCTCACCCTGTCCGTAACAAAACAGGGCCAAGGACATCATGTTTTATAGAATATAAATAGAAATGGTCTAGATGTTCTAACAGAATTACATAAAACCAGAAAAGAAGATTTCTCAAGAACACCTATAGTCCCGTAAATTGCAACTTACTTCTTCGGGGGGAAATTAAGCATACACTGAACCACCTGTACATTCAGAAATGCAAAAGCTGACGAAATCAAGAGTACTGCATCCAGTCCGAGGTCTTTTCGCTTCTTTTTTTATTTTTTTTTATGAGAACCCCCCTCTTTTATAAACCCATCGTCTTTTAAATCGTTAAAATGTAAATGCAACCGTTCCCTTTTCTAAAATCTCAGCCTAGTTAGAGACTTTTTTTTTTTTTTTTATCCCCTCCCCTGGCCAAACTGGGTTTGAAGTCCTAGGGCACCTAGCCGCGGCCAAGTCTAAGTACCCACCACCCCATTGGCTCCGGGGAAACCCCGCCCCGTGCAGCCACAGTAACGAACGTCGAGGGAACTCCAAGAAAGGTTGTCCCCGGCCACACTGCCGCCCCCGGTGACTCTCCGCCCCTCCCCCACCGTCCCCACTGCGGAAGCGTGGTCGCCGCGCGGGCAGCCGCCGGGCTGCAGCCGCCAGCGGGGGGCCCCGGGCACCGCGCCCCAGCGCCCAGCACCCGGGGGCGGGGGCCGCGCCGCGAGGAGCCGAGCCGAGACAACAGCCCCGGGCCCGGCGACAGGCGCGGCCAGGCCGCCGGAGTAAGTCCGACACCTCCGCAGCTCCGAGGCGGCGGGGGCCCCTCCCACCCCGCCGAGGCGCAGGGCGGGGCCGAGCAGGGCGCCGCGGCTCCCCGCCAGCCCGGACAGCGGGCTTTCCCGAGCCCCGCTCGCCAAGGAGGCGGAAACCGGGGGGAGGGGAGGGCGGCCAGGGGGAGTGGCATCCCCGCTCCGCTCGGCCCCTCCGGCCAACCGGATCCGGGGAGGGCGGGGGGACGCCGGCCGCACGCCCCCTCCCCGCCGCGCCCCGAGGGCGCACGCGGGACCCCCCGCCCGCCCGCCCGCCCGGCGAGGCCCCGCCCCCCGGGCGCGGGCGGGGAGGGGCAGCGGCTGCGAGCGGCCCCGGCCGCCGGCCCCGCCCCTTTCCCCACCATCGCACGCGCGCGCCGGCCCCGCCCCTGAGCGGCGGCGCGAGAGCCCGCCCCCTCCGCGCGCACCGGGGCTGCGCTCTCCTCCCCCTCCCGCACCGAGCGCTGCCCCGCTCCGCCCCCCGCCCCCCGCGCGCGGCCACACACCTCCCGCCCGCCTGCTCTACGGGAAGCCGCGGAGGTCAGCCCCCCCGTACGCACACCCTCGAGTGCGGCGCTCAGCGCTCCCCGCCGCCAGCGCCCGCCTCGCCCTCGCCCTCGCCCTCGCCCTCGCCCTCGCCCTCGCCCCCGGCCCGGCGTGCTCTCACCGCAAAGCTGCTCCGGCCGCTCCTCGCTCTGGCTCTCGCCGCGCGTCCCTCTCGGCGTGCGCCTCGGGCTCACCGGGGAGGCCCCGAGAACGGCGCGGGCACAGGCCCGCCGGGGCGGACTGGCAGCCTCCTCCCCGCCAGCCGAACGGTCACAGGCCCCGGGGCCCAGACTGGGAAGGAGGGAGGGAGGGAGGGAGGGAAACTCCGAGGGGGGAAGGGGAGGGGGGGAAAGATGGAGAAACCGTCTCCGCCGCCTCTACCGCCGCGGCCGCTTCTCTGTTACCCGGGAAATCCCGCCCACTCCCCCGGCCCGCCCCGCGGAGGGAAGACTCAGCCTCGCCCCGCCACAGGCCGCCCCGCCCGTCCGTCAAGGCCCGGGCCAATCGCCGCGCCCCTTCTGCCGGCTGCCCGCCCCTTCCCCCTCGGCCGGGAGGGGCGGGGGAGCCGCTCACCTTCTCCACGCCCCTATTGGCGGGGAGCTTCCCTAACTCAACCCCGCCTATTGGAGCCGGGTCGCTGAAGCCCACCCCCACGCCTCCGCACTATTGGAGGAAGCAGGGGAGCTCCGCGCGTCCCATTGGCCGGCCCCGCACATCCCGCCCCGCGCGGCCGCAGCCACAGGCCCAACAAGTCGGCTCCCGCCCTCGCCGGGCCGCGCATTGGAAGGCTACCCGGGCTCCCTGGCTGCCCCAGGAAGGCAAGTAACCGATGTGGGGTAAGATGTCCGTAAGCGACGCAGGCCCCGCCCCCCGGCCACCCGATTGGACAGCGCGGCGCCGGTAGCGGCCCCCATTGGCCAGGACGCCCGTCGAGGAAGGAGCCGACCCCGCCCCGCGCGGGGAGGCTGAACCTTAGCAGTCCTTTTGTGGAATGTTTACACTAGAGACTGAAGTGCAGAGAGTTCCAGGGCCCGAAACAGGAGGGGGCGCGGAGCTCAGCAGCTGGGAGCCGGAGCCCTGAGACTTGAAAGGGAGAGGCGGCAGCAGCACTACCAACCGTGAAGGACTCCTTACAAAAAAATTTAAAAATTAAAAAAAAAAAAAAAAAAACCAGACCTCATCCTATCCAGTTCTCTCTACAATTTACATTTCCGCACGCTGCCGCCTTGTAAACACAAATATCCAGAGCAACCGGATCCGTACGGCTGCTTCCAAAGCGTACGGAATTAAGAGCTGGGGAACCACAGTCGAAAAAGAGCCCCAGGGGTTGCCACCCCGAGCTAGGAGTGGCTGCACACTTCCAACGCCGACAAGCCCTAAACTTGAGTATGCAGTCTTTCTAAAAGGGCGGAGATAACCGAAATGGAGGCAGGGCCCTAACAGCCACCGCCCTGGCAAGCCTCCGGAAGGCGGAGCGTGAGGTGTGAGGCGTCTGCGACCTCCGGGGGTAGACCTGGAGGCTCGCTCCAACGGAAAGAGGAGAGCAGACAGGCCTCGGCATAAATAAACCTTCACCCCACACTTCGTACAAAGGATAAAAATCCTGCAGTTGGTGACGAAAGGTAAGAATGGCTGTTCAGCTAGTCCTTCGGCCAACAAGTGTTCGTGGCAGTCCCTAGGCCTTCTCTGTGTAGGTTATAGTGCTTCAAACACACAGAGACAAAGTGCTTGCAGTGCCGAGGTTGCTTTTATTAAAGTCCCCAAATGGGGCGGAGAAAGGACGCTGGCCCTGCTTTGGGGGGCGCTCAAGGAGCGCCAGGAAAGGAGGGGGCGGGACCAGAGTTTTCCCGCTCTCCAGCAAAAAAGGCGACTCCCCCAAGCCAACCTACCAGTCCCCAAGTGGCAGGCCCCGGGGGACCTGCTACCTCGTCGTCCCTCTGCAGTCCCGCGGAGACGGCACGGCAACCAGCGCTGGCAACAGGTGGGCCTGACTGCAAGGATGGCTTCAAGCCGCAAGAGCAAGGCAGTGGACCGTGGGCTCCATGAGTAGCGAACGGAGGAGAGCCAAGCCCTGCCCCAGGACGGAGCTCTGAACATAAGTCACGCCGGCGAAAGCGGACCCTTGAGTCAGCCTGCTCGAGCTCAGGACGAAGCGGCGCTCGTCCTTCCCTGCTCTCTGGACTGGGTGCCGCGCGACGATGCCCCTGGCCTTGAAGGGCCACTTGGAATCCGAGCAGGATGGGCCGCCCCCGACTTCTGGGAGCCGGGGGTGAGCCGCCCTGGACCACGCCTAAGGCACCCAGGCTATTCTTAGGTCGCCCAGGGTTTCAGATGAAGCCACCCAGCGACAGGCTGCCCGCGTCCGCGGTGTTCTCAAGCTTAAGTCTAGGGCGACCTCCGGGAAGCCAAGGGGCGCGGGGACGGCCAGGCCGCAGCGTCGGAAATTAAGTACTTGGCCCGGGAGGCCAGATCCCACCGTGTCCTCCCGACCCCCGCAGAGCCCCTCAAGCCGGGACCCCTGAACCCACTGCCGCCTGCAACCCCTCCCTGCACCGCAAAGCTACCCCGTCTCCGGCCTTAGAGGCATCATTGTGTGCCTCCCCGGCTCTCCTCGCCCCCTTCCCGCCCCGCCCCTGCCGAGCACTCCAGACCCAGGACTTCCGGGCGGGAGGACAGTTCGAAGGAGCGAGGCGGGACTCCCACATGTGCGGAGCGCGCACACAGGCTGGAGGAGGGGGCGGGGAGCAGGGGTGGACTTCCCCTCCGCGCTCGCCCGGCCGGGGGGCGGGGCCTCCCGCCGCGCCAATCAGGGGCGGGGGCGGGACCTTGCGCCGCACGTCAGCCGCAGGACTCCTCCCTCCGCCCTTCACGGAAAAAAAAAAAACAAAAATCCTAGCAACTTAAACTCCAGCCCGGCCTCCGATAGGCGGAGCTCGCGAGCACGTCGCCCAGTGGCGGGCCGAGGAGGGGAGAGGGGAGCCTCGCGCAGCCAATGGAAGACAAGAGGAGGCGGGCCCTCCGGGGGAGCCCGCGGTGGGCGGGAGCGCGGGCAGGCCCCGCCCCCCGGCTCCCCTCCGGGCGGGTTGCACAAGCGGCGGCTGGAGTACATAGTAAACAGGGTAGGCCCGGGAGTGGCGGCGGGGCCGGCGCGGCGCTCCGCGGGCCCGGGCCCGGCGCCTCCTCGGCCCGCGGCCCCCGCCCCGCGCCGGCGCCCCGCCCTCCAGCCCGCGGCCGCCATCCCGGCTGTCAGGCGCGCCCCCCGCGCCCCTCCCCGCCCGCTGATGCATTTCCTTTTCCCGATTCCGAGCGTGCAGAGTGTTTTCCCAGTTCCCGACCTTCACCGCCCCAGTCGGGCCACCCCCTCGCGGGCGCGCTCGCACGCCGAGCCCCCGCCCCCGCCCCCGCCCCCGCCCCGTCGGCGGGCGAGCAGCGCAGCCGGGGGAGGGGAAGGGGCAGGGGCCGCCGCCGCCGCCGCTGCCGCCGCCGCGGCCTCGGGTGGGCGGGGAAGGAGGCATCCGCCGGGGCCGCCCCGGGAGCCCGCGGGGCTCCCACACCCCCGGGCCGAGGTCCGCGCGGGCTCGCGGCCTGGCGGGCTCCGGGGCGCCCGGGCCGGCGCGCGGGGCTCTTTCCGGTGCCGCCCCCGCCCCCGGCGCCCCTCCCGCGGGCCGGCGCTGCCCCCGCCCCCAGAGTCCATAACAACCGCGGCCCCGGAGCGCGCCCGCCGCCCCCTCCAAGTTCGCGGCCGGAGCCGAGCCCCGGGGCGGCTGCCGGCACTGCGCGGCGCGGGGACAGCCGCGGGCTCCCGCTCGCTCGCCAACTCCGCTCGCCGCAACTCCGGCGCCCGCGGTGGGCCCGGCCCGCCCGGCTCGGCCCCCGGCGGCGCGCCCCCCGCCCCCCGCCCCCGCCCCCGTCCCCCCTTCACAGTAGTCGCTCCACGGGCGCCGCAGGGGCGGGGGCGGGGGTCTCCCCGGCCGGGCCGCCGCCGACACCTACCGAGGCCGACTGCCCGGCGCGCCCCGGCCGCCCCCCGGCCCGCGGATCCGGCCGGCTCGGGGGCACACGGGCTCGGGCGGGCGGCGCCGAGCGCTCCTCCCCGGCCTGCCCGGAGCCCGGCGCCCCCCAGCCCCGCACCGCGGCGGGCCGGCCGGCCAGCCCCCCAAACGCCCGACATTGGGGAGACCAAATTAAAAGCAGCTGTTTAACATACCTTCCGAGCCAGGCGAGGAGTCCTGAATGGGGGGGACCGCCCCCCGCGGGCCATTGGCTGCGCGGCGCCCGCGTCAGAGCCCCGGGCCCGCCCGCCGCCGCGCCCCGCCCCTTCCCTTCATTGAACGCTGCCTCGCTGCCTCGCTGCCTCGCTCCCGACAACCTCAAATAAATAAATTAAAGTGGCGGCGAGCGGGCAGCGCGGCCCCGGCCGAGGCCCCTTCCCGCGGGGCCGCCCCCTGGGGCTCCCGGAGGCCCGCGGCCGGACGGCGACCTGGGGCGCGGGGCCCCCTTCCTCCGCGCTGCGGGGCCCTCGGAGCTGGCGGGGACCCCCGCCCCCCGCCCTCGGCCAGGGCGCGGGGAGGCACCTGCCCTGAGAGCCGCGGCGGCCCCGGGAGCCCTTCGAGGGCCCCGCACCTGCCCCAGGTGTGCCGCGCCCACGGCCGCGCCAGGCGAGGCCACAACGCGCAGAAAAATAGACCTGGGAGCCCAGGGCAGGGGGCGAACTGGGAAAGTCTCCGTGGGGGACGCGGCAGCCCCGCAGGGTCCTAAGGCTTTCATCAGGCAGAAAGGAAGGGGCAAGTCCCTTCTGGGGAGGGCCCGGAGGGGTAAATGGAGGACAGCGTTTAGGAGCTTCGAGGGCGGCTGCAGCGATGAACTGCAGGGTGGGATGGGGGGCGCCCCGGGCTCAGGGACTGAGCGTCTGCCTTGGGCCCAGGGCGTGACCCCGCGGTCCCGCATCGGGCCCCCTGCACCGAGCCCGCTTCTCCCTCTGCCTGTGGCTCTGCCTCTCTCTCTCTCTCTCTCTCTCTCTCTCTCTCTCTCTCTCTCGTGTGTGTCTCATGAATAAATAAGATCTTTAAAAAAGGAAAGGAAATCAGGGCTGGAAAGATGGAACCAAACAGCAGAAGACTTTAAAACCTGGTTAAAGTTCTTAGACGGCATCATGTGCAGGCAGCCTGTTTGCAGGACCGCAGGCTCAAAGCTGCGGGGTAAGATGCTCAACATCCCAGTAGCCGGATTGGTTCTGGGACTGGTTGAGTGAGGGGTGCCTGTAGGCGGCAAGGGGAGGCACAAAGGCTGTTGTAATATTCGGTTTGGAGACAAGAGAGATCTGTCTTCTGGTGGGAGGGGTACGTGGTGGAGCCAAGGGAAAATTTATTTTCTCTCTCGCGGCCATCCAACCCAGAAAGCCTTGCCTAACTTCAAGTCAAATACTCTAACCCAGATCCTTCCCTGAATAATTTGCCGTGTTTGTCCTAACTTTCAACCAGAAGTTGAAAGGGGCCACCCTACATCTCTGTGCTTAACAGAGCTGAGCCTGGGGCCAGCGCACACGTGAGCAAGAAGGACCTGTTGATTGAGGCATCCAGGAAAGGAAGTTCATGTGGCCGATGCGGGGTGTACAGAAAATGAAGGGCCTGTGGGCAGGGTGGGGGCCCGATGCTAGTTAGGCTGTCCCAACAATTCTGGTGGGATGTAATGAGGACTTGACCAGAGCAGTGGCAATGGGAAGCAAAAAGAATTTTTGTGTTTGAGAAAGACTCAAGGGGCCTGGGTGATTAATGCAGCTTGCATGATGGAGGGAAAGGAGGAGTCCGAGGCCCGGTATGTGAAGAGGTAGTAGGGTTTGCGGCTAGTGGTTGGGTAATCTGGGCTCTAGACTGAGCCTGGCCAGTGATTGGTGATATATCTCTAGGCAAGTACTTCTTACCCTGGGCCTGCTTCCCTCCTGTGAAATGGGGGTGGAAATTGTTAGTAGAAAGGCTCTAAGGACCCTTCCCTCACTCAGGGTCCATAGGGAAGGGGGTTTTCTGATGGGGAGGGAAGCTTGCCACTAAGGAGAGAGGACAGGTGGTAAGAAACACTGATTTGGGAAGGGCAGTGGGTCATCCCACTTGAAGTGGGGACTCAAATTTGGGAGGTAGCTTGGTTGATGGATCACTGAAGGAGGAGGCTGTGGACGGGGCAAGGCCAGGAGATGAGGACTAGTGTATTCAGCGGGAGGCCCAGCACCTAGCAAGGCCATGGAGGTCAAGGTTCAGTCTCAGACTAGGGGCTCCCTAGGGTGAGAAACAAGTTTTTCTAATTCAGAACAGAGATCTTCTGGAGTCTGGAGCCCCATCTCGGATTTCTGTTCTATTTCCCAAGAGGTTCTACCCTAGATGAAGGCATAACAGGTACTGTGTGAATGTGAGATGAGGCCGAGGAGTGGACCAGAAAGAATGTTAGTCTGGAAGTTGAAGGCCATGCTTCTCACTCAGTCTCTTAATATCCATGGGTCCGCCGGCCTCCTGTCCTATACAAGAGCGTAACAGCAAACTGTGCCGTTAGGAAGATGAATGTGATGATAAAACATGCTTTAATATACCTACTAAAGGGGCTCCTGGGTGGCTCAGATGGTTAAGCATCTGCCTTCAGCTCGGGTTGTGATCTCCAGGTCCTGAGATGGAGCCCCATGTCCGGCTCCTGGCTCAACGGGAAGCCTGCTTATCCCTCTGCCTCTGCCTCTCCCCCAGCTCATGCTCTCTCTTTCTCTGTCTCAAATGAATAAATAAAAAATCTTTAAAAAAAATAATATACCTAGTAAAGTTCTGAGCTTCTGAGGAGGCCAAAGGCCCAGGCATTTGTGAGCCTAAACAGCAAGCGGTATACGGTGGATGAAGTCACTTATGGAACACTGGC
Source organism: Canis aureus (assembly GCF_053574225.1). NCBI lineage: Eukaryota > Metazoa > Chordata > Mammalia > Carnivora > Canidae > Canis > Canis aureus. The sequence continues at coordinate 43,169,526 of NC_135642.1, forward strand.
AACCAGAGTAGTTTACTTGCACTCAGAGAACCAGATTTCGCGGACACTCCCCACCTCTGAAGTGCACCAGCCTGGTGGCAATCCCCTCCTGAACAGAACTCCTTGAGGATAGCCACCCTATCTACTTCACCTCTGAGCACTCAGTGCCCATAGCAATCAGGCACAGGAGGCCTCTTGGAAGGGATCCAGGGATTTCTTTTTTAAGATTTTTTATTTTTATTTATTCATGAGAGACACACAGAGAGAGGCAGAGACACAGGCAGAGGGAGAAGCAGGCTCCATGCAGGGAGCCCGATGTGGGACTCGATCCCGGGACTCCAGGATCACGCCCTGGGTGGAAGGCAGGCAGGTGCTCAACTGCTGAGCCACCCAGGCATCCTGGATCCAGGGGTTATTGTTTTTGACTCCTTACACTGATGCCTACATGGGAGAAGCAGTCCCAGACTCTTTGGGAAAGTATTTGATTTGGGGACAGTGACCATCCAGCTGCGTTGGTTACATCCACTCCACCGCTCCCCTACTCATCAGGACAAAACAGCAGGTGGATATGGAGGAGGGCCTTCCTTGGAGAAGTCACATTGGGAAGCCAGGTTCTGATTCCCAGGAGGCCTCTTTTGTGTGAGTTAGGGATTATTATCCTAATTATAGGTGAGTAAACTGAGCAGTAGAGTGCCTTGCCCAAGTCCAGTCGGTCTGGACCCAAAATGTGACCTTTTCTACTCCCCCATGTGCTGTCTGTATACACACTAGGGCCCATGATCCGGGTTGGGACTTCTGGAGAAAAACAGCCTCTCCCTTGCTGTACCCACCTTACCTCCCTAACTCGGGAGCGTTTTGTGCCCAGATAGTTCTAAGTGATTTCTGGCCCTTCCCAAAAACTATCTTCAAAGAAGCAAGACATTTCTCCCAACCACATACAACCATGCGTCCTTACCTCGCCCCACTAAAAACTGTCACACCTACTGACACCGTCTCATAGGCATCATGCATGTGCATGCACACACACATCCTCATTCACAAAAAGGACTCATTTAGTTCCTTAGGGTGCTTGTGGTAGGTGGTGAACCAGACACTGAGGGTCCGCACCCGAGTGACTCCACCAAAAAGACATCAGTGCCACTCTGCTGCCCACAGAACCTCCACCAGCCGTATTAGACCGTTGCCAGTTTGGGAAGAGCCAGGTGAGGGGCATCTGAGGCTTGCTCTCCACTCCAGACCACCCTACAGCTTCAAGGGGAAAAGCCCAACCTATTGGTCAGGATCCCAGTTGAGCCACTGGATGTCTTTTGCAAGTTACTGTCTCAGTGTCCTTCTCAGTAACTAAGGAGGAGGATACCTTCTTCAGTGGGCTGTTGTGAGATTAAAAATAAAGTTGCCTGGGGTTCTGGGCTGGCTCAGTCTGTGGAGCATGTGACTCTTGATCTTGGGGTTCTGAGTTCAAGTTCCACATTGGGCATGGAGAGTACTTAAAAAAAAAGTATTCCTAGTATTTGTTAGGATTTCACAGACTTTCCTCCTTTATCTCCTTCCGTTCCCTTTCCTCCTGGCCTTTCACATGCCAAGTCCCCGGTGTTGCAGTCTGAGAGAGAAGAGCCCAGGACCCGCCTAAAAGGACCCAACAATCCCATTGTGTGAAGAAACCATTTCTCTGGGAACCAGCTGGCTTTTAGGTTGTCCATGTTCCATATTCCTGATTTCCGGGTGGTTTGGAAGCTTGGCATTTTTTAGTGGGTTTTGAGATTGCTACTCACTGCCATGAGGTGTCTTCCCTTCCCTGAGCATTAATAGAAAATAAGTTTAATACTACGTTCCCCAATTTACCTGGCTTTACCTTTTCAAAATGTTTTTTGTAGGTCAGTTGTTTTGTGACTTTTTTTTTAAGCAGCAGGTTCCTTTGTTCGATTACAATCTTATTCAGAGCTCTAATGCGGGAGAGATCAATGTGGGCTTTGCTGTGGTTGGAGACAGCCCAAGGCTGTAGTCTCTCCTCCTTCATGGCCCTGTTAGCCCCTGTCCTGGGAGGACCACCCTGAAGCTACATTTCCCAATCCTGTTCATTCCTCCTAACCGCTCCCTTCCACTGACCAGGCTGGGTGAACACAGGCTGCCCATGTCCTCTGTTGCTGGTCTATTGATCAGAATTTTCCACAGCCTTTTTATCCTCTCCTTGACGCTGGTAACTCCAAACGTCTCTCCTCTCTTCTTGCCCTCCTCCTTCTGTTCTCACTCACTTCCAAGGCCTCCAGCTTTACCTAAACTAAGTCCCCAGTTGACATCTCAGCCTAATATCTGTCCTGAACGTCAGACTGCATACATCCACTGGCCGCTGGCCATAGAACAGGTACTCGCTCAAGGTCAAGGAAGAAAAGGAGACCCCACAGGATGAAATGGCTGACCTAGGCTCAGTTGAACATTTGGCCAGTTTTGAGGCTTTAGACAACTATATCAGCTTATAGAAGTAGCCAGGTGCTCATGGAGGGGGGGGGGATGGAAGGAAGTGTCCGAGAGGGGCACTGTGCCTTTTTTGACTGCCTTCTATCCACACCTCATTGTCTTGCTTTCCTCCTTTCATCTCCATCTTAACCCTAACAACCATCAGGAACGTGTTACCCTGAACTGTTGAAAGGGCATCACTGCTCCCAATCTCCATCCAACACTCCTAGCTAGGATTCTGGTGTAGCTAGCTACGTCCACCTGGGCCTTAGCCGGGAAAAAATATGGATATTTTAGACTGCAGAATGCCAGCGTAGCTTACAGAGAAGTTGAATCACTATGTTGTACACCTGACACTAATGTAACATCATGTGTCTGCCACACTAAAAAAAAAAAAAAAAAGACTGCAGCATGCCAGATTTAGCTTAAACAGAAAGACTTTTATAAAAGTAATGGGGAAAAAATAAAAATAAAAGTAACGAGGGCAGCCTGGGTGGCTCAGCGGTTTGGTGCCTGCCTTCGGCCCAGGGCCTGATCCTGGGGACCCGGGATCAAGTCCCACGTCGGGCTCCCTGCACGGAGCCTGCTTCTCCCTCTGCCGGCATCTCTCTCTCTGTGTCTCTCATAAATAAATAATATCTTTTTTTAATTTTTTTTTATGATAGTCGCACAGAGAGAGAGAGAGGCAGAGACATAGGCAGAGGGAGAAGCAGGCTCCATGCACCGGGAGCCCGACGTGGGATTCGATCCCCGGTCTCCAGGACCACGCCCTGGGCCAAAGGCAGGCGCTAAACCGCTGCGCCACCCAGGGATCCCATAAATAAATAATATCTTTAAAAAATAAAAGTAACAGTAATTGGTGGAGGGAGATTAAACACTTCAACAGATTTCTGAGTGCGATCCTTCTTTTTGTAGAGAAGACCCAGTCTTCCCCGTGGTCAGTTAAGAGCAGCAATCCACAACACTTGATTCCCAACTGTTGCGATGGTGACTATAGGACGGATACATCCCAAGAGAAAATCTGGTTCCCTCCGTGGTGGGAGCTTTAGCTCCTGCCGTTGGTCAGAGAACAGTGGTCTGTGGGTAGTAACCAAAGCCTGAGACAAATCTAAAACCTCGGCGGTAAACCCTAGGACCTTGGTCGGTTCATTCCTTGACTCTGACTCACCCTGTCAGTCCCACATGGAGCAGCACAGAAGCCTTAAAGACCTAGGCCTTGGCCTATGGATTATTGGGGAAACTTGACCTGCTTCCCAAGCTGAGGGCCAAGGGGGAAGGGACCTGAGACGATATAGGGAAGTGGCAGCAGCTTGAAAGAAGAGACTTTGAAAACAAGCTAAAAACTAGGGATTGCGAGTGGGGGCTGACCTAACCAGAGAAAGGCCTGATGGTTCCTCTATAGGAATTCACACTGTCCATCAAAGAACTAGCCCCTTAAGAGTTGGAAGGCCTGCGGTAGGATCATTTAATGCAGCCTCTTTTACAAAAGGAAGCTAGGAGTTGGCTTGAGTGGTGTGACCTCAAAACTACCAAAGAGCTCAGTGACTCTAGGAAGGCTCCCCCCCCACCCCCATGATCTCTGATTTGGGAGTTTCCATATGCGAGTCTGCTTGTCCCTAGAGAAGAGAAGCTTTGAAGAGAAGTCTCATCTCCCTCAAGCTACAACGCTAAATAGTCCAGTTTTCCAAGAACTGGTCCCAACCTGTCATTTACCTGCATGTGGTGACATGGAGATGGACAATGGTGGGCCTCCTAAGCTGAGGATGCCAGGGCCCACCTCAGGAATGCCATCCTCACTCCCGGGGACAGGCAGGATGAGGGGACCAATGCTAGAGGCAAAAAGTTAGGTGAAAAAATAGCAATCAATGGGCAGAAGCCTGGGTTGGCCCACAATCCTCTCCTCCCCTTGATCTTCTGTTCTCAACTGTAGAGTCCAACATCTGATAGTCGGTTCTCTTAGTTTTTTCACCAAATCTCCTGTGTGAGAGCCTTGACTTCCTGAACAGACCCAGGCTCCTTCTCTGTCCTCCCCTTTCTTTCCCTCTTTAAATACCTAGCACAGGTAGGCTCACACTTTGGGTAGTCACTCAACAATGGTAAAAGCTACAAGTAAACTACGGCAGCAGGGGAAAGCCAGTTCTCGCTTGCTTTCAGATTTAGGAAACATCACTTTGCTAACCTTCCTGAGTCAGGAACATGGACTAGGACAGTGCTTCTGGCCTGGCTCATGCTGTCACTCAACCAGCTACCAGGCAGGACACAGGAATCGGTGTTTTAATGGAGCTCTTGCAAGTCATAACCTCACCAATCCTCAGATGTGCAACTCCCGTAGAACTTCTGAATCTGCAGAGCAGTTTGGTTACAGCCTCTTCAAACAAAAGACAGTTCAAGGCTATCTCCTTCAGATCTATCATTAATCCTGGCTCCTCCTCATTTCACAAAACCCCTGACTTCCCAGATTCCAAGTATCTCTGTTCACCTCCTATGCTTGCTTGCCCCCAAAAGAACAAAGACTCATACAGAGAAAGAGCTTAATCTTTTGTGCTACACTTCAGCTCTTGATTGAAGTAAGAAACTTGAAAAATTTGTTGGCAGATCAGGACGTGGATCCTTAGAGGGAGTCTAGTTAAAAGAGTTAACAACAGGTCCTTTCGAGTCAGATGATCTGGGTTCTTGATTGGCTAATCAGATTTTCCTGTGCCTGAGTTTTGTTGTCAATACCTACCTCAAAAGACTGCTTTGAGGGTGGTGAATAGAATCTACAAAGCACTTTGAACAGTTTATGGAATAGAATTAAGGACCCAGTAGATGTTAGCTAACACTTTTATTAAACAACACCCCAATATTTGCACACTCCAGGCCAGAACTGCCCCAACTGAGCAGGCTGTCACTGGTCAGTAGGGAGTAGCTACATGGCAAGGGGCATGGTGCTACAGGGACAAAGCTTCTGGTTCCATCCTGAGAGAGAGATGCACATGAATGACTCAAGATCGTCCCACAAAGACCAGTGTACCCCTATATATGGCGCTTCTCTGGGACAATGATCCCTGTGGTGCTCTGTAGACCTCAGGACCCTACACCAGGAGGTTCTACATGTAGCATGGGCTCAGGATCAACTGTCAAATTTAAGAATTGTTCATATTCTAAAAGGAGAACTAAAAAAAAAAAAAAAAAAAAATTCCCTCTGGCTTCCAAGGACAAAACACTACCTTGATCTTTGAAAGAGAGCAACACAGTGAAGAGGCCAAAGGCTTTGTGAGCAAACCAACTTGAGCTCCAGTTCCAGAGCAAATCACCATAACCTTCTGGACCTTACCTTCCTCATCTATATAGAAATAGGAGGGAGTAAGCTTAATGATCTCACTGGATTACTTTTAGGTTTGAATGAGGTAATGGGCAGGAAAAGCACCAAGCACAGAGACTGGCACCAGCAAGCACTCAACTGGTGGCTCCCTTTGCTTGTCCAGAGCTAGGGCCATGACCTATGGATAAAGTAGATGTCTCTGAGAACTCAAAGTCTCAGATAACCAGGCCTTGGGTCCCTCCCTGCCTCCCCATCCCTCCCAAACCAGCTCTTGGACCCCCTTCTCACCTTCCCGGCCCAGACTGCTACTAAATTGATGAAGCTAAAAGGGTTTGATCATGTCGGTATATTTATATGTAAATACAAAACTGTATCGCTATAAGATATTGAATATGAACATTTACAATTATTTTCTGAATCTGACTCAGTCCATTGACGTTAAATACAAAATGAAAAGATTGTAAAAATAAGAATATATACATTCAAAGAGCTTATTACAGTATAAAATTATCGAGGTCTGATCAGCTGCCAACCTCATCTGTGATGGGAGAAGGTTTAGGGGTTCCTGGGATTTTCTCAGGGATGTGGAGTGCTGGGAACTCTTGATTCCATCCCTAGCACATCAGGTAGGGGAGGCTGGGAGCAGACAGGGACAGGATGGGTGAGTAGAGAGTAAACAGTGATTGCAGGCAGGCAACTGCCTCACCCAGCCGGGGGGGTTAAGCTTTTTATTGACACAGAGCCCACCCAGCTTGAGTCCAGGATCTGGCAGGCTGCTAGGCAGGAAGAGATGGGCATTTGAGTGGACAGGGCCAAGTTGCATAAGGAAAGGAACTTTCTAGCAAAAGAAAAAGGGGTCCCAGCTCATTCTCCGAAGGAGGGATTCTCCTAGTAGTTTCGTCTCTCTCATACCTGGGCTCCCTCTCTTTCCTTCTAAGACTTCGTACCAATTGCTCTTGGCTCTAATTGCTCAGTGAGATCATCTTCACTCCCAGACCCCAACCCTCAAGGGACAGGGAGAGGAAAAGGGGGTCTGGAATCACAGTGGAGGTCTATTCCCCAAATTGGCAAAGTAAACAGAGTAAAATCATTAGATAAGGGCAATTCATGCTGAGTTAAACCAGTGTCACCACAAATCAGAATTCTCGGCTCCAACAGGCAGTATCCTGGAGAGAGAGAAGTCATTATGCAAGAATGAAGGCCTGTGGCAGGAGCACGAAGAGTGAATGTATGTGTGTCCTCTTCCACCACTCTGCAGTCTGACAACAAGAGAGATGATCCCCAACCCCAGCCAGTCCAGGATAAACAGTAGGGTCCAAGAAGCAAGGAGGCCTGAACTGCAACACGGAGCCCCAGGAAATTCTACAAAGGAGTATCTCTGTGTATATGTATTTATAGAATACGACCATATTATCACATACAATATATATTATATACACACGTACATATGGACCCATACACGTAAGTGTGCACACACACACACACACACACACATACACACAGAATGACAGAAAAGACTGGAATACACGCCCTAGGTATAAACGTGCTTGGCACTCAGGACGTTCTCTAGAGTATGTAACTTGGTCAAGCTCTCTGGGAAGGAAGGTGGATACTCCTCAAACCTCCCCATCAAATCCTAGCAAAGGGAAGGAATGGGAACGAGACCTCAAGAAGGAAAATGGCATCGGGAAAGGGGGAAGGGAGGTTCCTTCCCCACTTACCTCGGGGCCCCTGGCAAAAACCCATAGCCACAATTTGGTTTTAATAAGGCACAGTTCAATAGCAGGTGCTAGGAATTAAGAACACGTTGCTGCTGGCCCTTTCTAGTGGCAGTTTCACCACATCTATCTAGCCAAAGGGAAAGGCTGCCTTGCGTGCACGAGTGCGCCAGGAGACACAAGAAAGAGGTTGGTCCATTGCTTCAGAGTAACTGATGGCAGCCTATAGGCTCAGCGGTGTCCAGGGTAGTTTAAGGAAGGCTGGCCAGAACGTAGGAGGATCATGGGACAGTTACTGACCCTCCATGGCCAGGAGGTTGTGACTGGAGGGCACCATGCCCTCCCTCTCTGCGAACTCCAGGATTGCCTTGTAGCAAAAATAGTACTGCTCAGGGGTCTGGATGCTGAAGGCCCTCTGGGTCCTCATGCGGGACACTGTCTGGAATACATTAAGGGTGCCAAGCTCTTCCAGCTGTGCCAAGCAGATGTCCAGTGAGCAGAAGGTACCTGAAGGAAGGAAAGAAATGGTCACATTTGACTTATCTCTCCTCCATCCCTCCCTCTACCAAACGACCCAGGCAGATTGGATGAATGCACTCAAAAGCAAGGGGCCCCATGATGGACCAGGCGGGCATTAGGCCTGACGGGATTCAAGAGGAGGTCACTTTGGAGTGCTGGGAGCCCAGAGAAGCGACAAGGCCTCTTGGCTCTCAGGACAGTATGGAGGTAACAGGAAGAGTAGGTGGGAAGGTGACACAGAGGAACTGCCTGCTTCAATCTCAGACAGAATGACAACATTCCCACTCTTGGGTCCTAATTTTCAGAGGCTCCACAACTCTTCCACAGAGACCTCACAGAAACCTATTCTTCCCGACTTTGTCCCAAAGGGGCCTCTGAACTAGAAAGCCCAGCAGTCCCTGCAATGCACATGCCCCTGAGCTAAAAGCTGCGAACTAGCTCCAGAATGAGAGCACAGCTCAGGTGGGGATCTCCTTAGGGAGGGGGATGGGAAGGAAGCAACAGCCCAGACGACAGTGAGGGGGTCAGAAGATAATCATACTGATGGGATGTGCCAACCCCCAGGAGACTGGCCTCTGGAGTGGACATTCTGGCCCGCACAGCTGGTGCTAGGGATGCCAAAAGGCCATTAAAGGGGAATTTTTCATGGCAATTCACTGCCAATGGATCAAATTCTCGCAAACTGGCAACTAAGAGTGTTGTTGTCTTTCCCCCACCCTTATTACCTCTGGATGCTCCGAGAGCTGCCCCAACGTCAGGTGCATTACCTGTCCGGCCAATGCCTGCACTGCAATGGACGACAATGGGTGGTTCAGGGCACTGCCCTTTGGCTCGTACTCCCATGCTGCTGACCGCCAGCCTCTGCTGGTTCCTGACCACTCTCAAGAAGTCGATGAGAGAAGCTGCTGAGGAAGGGACACCGTAATCTGGCCAGCTCAGGAACTGAAAGTGGGTCACCTGGCGTTTCTGCCGCTCCTTGAATGAGAAAAGAAGCCAAGTTAACAGGTCATTTCTGCTTGCCCCTGACCACATACATTTAGCTTTTCTAGATTCTCAACCCTCTGATATCCTCACCACGCAGGCTCCTGCCTACCACCCTCAACTTTCTCCGCAATTGCTTCTCTGCAAACCCAGAAAAGGTTAAATGTCGGGAGAGGACAATATAGGAATTCCCTATATTGTAGGACCCAGATTTCTATTATGTTTTTATTCCCAAGTAATGTCACTGTTGCATCGAGACAATATGGCTATATTGGCTCTTAGCTGAATATTCTGATCCTGTTCCCAGAAAAACGAAAGTAATGTATAAGCTGCCTGGATTCTTGCCTATTCCCTTTGGGGATTTTCTTTACAGCAAAGCCCCCAGCGTAAAAAAAAGTGAGATAACAGAAACCAGGATTTACCTCTGTGTTGTGAATTTCTAGCGTTGTTTTCTTATAATGGTTCATGTTCTCCACGCCTAGATTGGTCACCGTGAGGAAGCCAAATCGGATCCGAGAGTCTCTTTCTAACGGCCAGTACTGGCCACACTTTCTCCTGCCACCCTCCTCAAAGCTGAAGACAACACAGAGCAAGGTAAGCCTTCCACCCTTCGTCCCCACAGCCGGGAGCTGCTGTCCCTATGATCTGCTGTACCCCAAGCAGCAATGTCATTTCTTGCATCGTTTCTAACTTACACCTTGCTTCTTGGCAGAAAAGGCGGAAACCTTCATTCTAAACAGATGCAGCAACAGCTAAGGTTTCTGCATGTACTCATTTAGAAGACATTTATTGGGTGCCTGCTACACCATCTGGCACCTTTTCTGATACCTCTTGCCACTCCTCACTTATCCAGGATAAATACTGGGTGGACATAAAGAGATGGCAGAGCCAATATGGGGGGCCAGATTGAATTCTCTGCCCTGTATCTCAGCCACTGTTCATTCTCTTCCCCAGTAAGGGCCCTTGACTGAGAGAAGTGAGAAGGACACAGTTCCTGGGAAGCCAGCAGGAGGTTTGTGTAAAGGCCTAAAATCCACCTCACTGCTCCTAGGTGTCTCCAACGTGCTCCAAGGTGGTACCATACTATTACCTCTCTAAAGCAAAGGTGGTTGTAACTGTGCCATGAGAAAGGGAACTGAGCAAACATTTTCATTAATTTTTTCCTCCTCATCTGAAATAGGTTATAATTATCATAATGATAATGATGATACTAATGAACTTTTAGTTCCTCAAGTTTTGGCAGGTACGTAGACCAAAATTTCAAAAGGATTCCTTTCATCAAGAGCTTCCTGCCTGACCTATTATGTTCCATCTCTCTTTTTGCAGTTCTCTTATAGGTGGAAATACAAATGAGTTGGAAAACTGTCAGAAGTAGCAGGGAAGGGGAGAGCAAAGGGGAACTGGTAACTCAGAAGGCAGGAAGACAGCTGCCCTTTGGAAGTGGGGAACAAATTAAAAGTGAATTGCCCCATGTTTCCCAACACTTCCTTTAGTGGATGAGGCCAGGACCTCAGAATAGCTTGTAACTGGCACAGGGTCACCAGAGCCAAGGATTAAAACTTCGACAAGTTAGATTAAAGCTGTGACAAGTTAGATCTATCAATCTCCACCATAACCTATGTTAATTCTGGGTCAACTAAGAAAAAGCTAAAACATCTCAAACTCTTTGCCATGGCTTTCCTAATCTTAATTGTTCTACAAGCTAAACTCCCCTCCTGACTCCCCCATGCTTGGGGACTTGGTGGGGGCAGGGGGAAGAAAGGGGAAGAACTCACCGGGTGGTCATGACAATCACCAGGACTTTCTGCTCCCATACCATGAGCCAGAAATCACGATAGGTATTCTCCAAAGGGCCTGGGATGAAAGGATAAGACAAAGATCATAACCCTGGGAAGCTCTTCTTTCCTTCTCAGGCATTTCTGGTTTTATTCCCCAACTAATATCTCCAAAGCACAGACGCTGGCTCCCTGTTCTCCCTCCATCCCTGCTGAATCAGGGTGGTCCTTGAACCACCAGCGCCAGCATTATATGAGAGAGTGTTAGAAATGTGCAATCTGCATTTTAACATGATCCCAGGTGCAGTTGTAGGTAGGTTACAGTTTGAGAAATACTGTTATATACCTTCTCAAGAGCCTTACGATCAGGGCTTCAGCTGATGTCACATCCAGACGGTGTCACCTATATTCACACCTCTAGCTGTTTTCATCTCCCCAGAGCCTTCCAGCCATCAGTAGCCTACAGAACCACTCCCCTTCTATGTTCCATCATGGGTCTCCTTAGACTCAACGTGCTTGCGGTTCATTCTCTCTCATCAAAATTAGCCTTCTCTGCCTGCTTTCCTTCCCTCTCTACTCTCTCTCGGTTAACAGTACCGGCATTCTTAAATCACTGTCTTAAAAAGTTGGGAGTCAACTCTAAATTATCCATTTCCTTTATCTTCGCGACACAGCCACCAAGTCCTAGAGATTTTTTGCCTTTGGATTGTTTTTAGTTTTTATCGTTCTCCCTGTCTCCTGACCCAATTTCACTGCCACAAGGACCACATCATTTTTGTCTAAATTACTGTAATACCATTTTGGTTTACTTTTCTGAATAGGACTCTTTCTCTTCCAGTCTATTCTGGATACTCCTGGCCAGCTGCAGCTTTCTAAAAACTTGCTTCATCATAATATAGCCAGCTCTTGATAGCACAACTGGATCACAACAGCTTAATTATTTAATGTATGTGGTCTTACATCAGTTATTTTACTTTGTGAGAATTAATCATGTCTCAGTAAACATGGTGCTAAGGGTAAGAGTCACATTGCTGAGCTCTTCTTTTACAGTTAGAACCTTCACAGGGCTGGGCATCCGGGGAAACTTTGAAGATACTTGTGCACCACCAACTCCCCTTCAATCAAGGAAATAACAAACTTGGGATAATTCCCTGTACTTTCACAGTCCTTTATCCTCTCTGCTCTCAGGGAAGAAGGGCGGAAAAGGGTTGATTTTGTCCTGGAAGTCTGCTGGCTTTACTACCATTTTTGCTAAAGGCTTTAAGCAGCATTAGTGTTTTATGATTCTAGAATTCCCTCTTGGCAGAAGTGGACACTGCCAAAAGCACGTGAGGTCTTGGAAATAAGCTAAATGTCTACCAAGAGAGGATAAATTAAATGATGGCATATCCTCGATTTAAGTAGCCCATAAAGGTGGTATTGTAGGATCTGTTATTTTTGCTATGGAAAGGTATTCGCAAGATACCATCAAATGAACAAGAGGTAACATATGGAAAGAGCCCATCTTGTTAGAGATCTTCTATGTCTATATCTGTTTGCACAGAAAACGGCTTGGAAGGAGATGCTACAGAATATTAACATTATCTCTGGGTCTCAGGGTTATGAGTGAATTTCATCTCCATCTTCTAAGTCTTCTACAGCGCACGTACATTACTGTAGTACGCGTGTGCAGATAACACGAGCTCCCTTTCCCATCTCTGACCCCGGGCCTTGTCCACGTCCTGTACCACAGCAGCACTCATGCCTTATTTTCCACATTCACATCACTGGCAAAAATGGTGTTGCCAATCGGAGCAACTGACAACCCAGCTACCACTCAGACTCAGGCTTGGCAAAAAGGGGTCGTAATTTCCCCCAAGGCATAAGAAAGATTTAGAAGAGAAAGCTTTTCTTCCCAGATTACTTTTATTTTATTTTATTTTATTTTTATTTTTTTATTTTTTAAATTTTTATTTATTTATGATAGTCACACACAGAGAGAGAGAGAGAGAGGCAGAGACACAGGCAGAGGGAGAAGCAGGCCTCATGCAGGGAGCCCGACATGGGATTCGATCCCGGGTCTCCAGGATCGCGCCCGGGGCCAAAGTCAGGCGCCAAACCGCTGCGCCACCCAGGGATCCCCCCAGATTACTTTTAACAGTGAACTTTTCTGAAGAACTCAAGTCAGTGGTTTATGCGGACATGGAGGAAACAATACAAGCCACTGACTTGGCTTGCAAGGACTTCTGAATCGAACAGACATACAGTCACATACCAGCTCTGCCGCTTACTACCTGTATGATCCCAAACTGCCTAACCTCTTTGGGCTTCAGTTTGTTCATGGGTTAATAAACCTTCCTTGCAGAGTCTCTGTAATAGTTAGATGAAGATCATATACCTGATGTATAACAGATACTCTCAATAGATGACATATTGTTTGTAGAAATAGTATTATTAAGAATCAAAATATTGAATACAGCCAAGAAAGTTAGCCAGGCAAATCAAATGAGCCTTCTCCCCACCACAGGACCCCCTCTTCCAGTCCTAAGGGAGTGCTGATACTGTCTAAAGGTGATCCGTGCTAGACTCAAAATATCTCTCTCATACTTTTAGGGGAGCTTCTTCTTCTGGACAGGGCCTTCAAAGCCACCCTAAAGGATCCAATCCCGCATAATTAGCAACTCTGAGCAGTGGCTTTGCCTTCTAAATCCGGAGAAGGAAGCATTCTGAGGCACCCTAGAGCCAATCCTTACCCTCCATAAGCCCAACCTGCCAAGGCCATCCTCCTCCACAAAGCCTCCACTCTCAGGCAGATCACGTCATATCTTATATGCCCCAAATTTTTCCTGATAATTCTCATTTCTTCTTAGGGTGTTGAAAGGACTCCTTTTGGAGGGAGTGGTCCCTCCTAGGGGGAAAATATAAACCTGTGACCATGAGACCAATTAACAATATATCAAGAATCCATTTTTCTCTCCTTTTAACTTTTATTTTGAAAAATTTGAAACCAATGAAAAGTTGGAATACTACAATGTACTCACATATTCTTCAGCCCTAAAGCTATCGTTTTCAGCTATCATTATACAACATTTTTTTTTCTCTATATATGCATACACATACTTTTTATTACAGAACTATTTAAAAGTTAGTTCCAGCTGTTATGACATTTTATTCCTAAATACTTGGGCACATATTTAGAAGAACAAGGACTTTCCTATAGAACCATTAAGACCATTATCACGCTGAAGCAATTAAATGTTGATATGATAATATTATCTAATACAGAGTCCCCAGGTATCCCAAGTTTGTCTTTAACAGGTTTTCCTCTAAACTGAAGCTCCAATGATGGGCACACGCCTTTGGTTATCATGTCTCTTTAGTCTCCTTCAATCTAGAAAAGTTCCCTGCCTTTGTTTTTCATGGCATGAACTTTGAAGAGTCTAAGCCAGTTTTCTTATAGTATGTCCTACCATCTGGATTTGTCTGGTTTATTCATCATGATAGCTTTAGACTTAAAAACTGGCAACAAAAAATACAGGTTATGTTTTATAGTTTTCACTGTATCACAACAGAGGCATAATACTTGTTTGTCCATTACTGGTGATTCTAAGTTTGATCACTTGCTAAAGAGGTATTTGCCTGATTTTTTGGTGGCCATGCTCTGCAATGGTCCAAGGGCCTAAAGCCCATAGAGTGGCCTTTTATGTCCTCCTGTGTTGTGATCTCTTCCTACCTGCTTGGAAGGCAACTTCGTATTCTCCTTGAGATGGCAGAGGCAGAGGACTACTGGAGCACTGAGTGCTCTCTGATGGTACAGGGACCAGCAAAAGTCTCTTTAGGACAGCAACACCCTTTCAGATTGGACTCAATCTCTGAGAAGTCCCACTGCCATTCCTGGCCTCCTAATGGACATAAAGAGCATCTCACGGCCAGTCCGTTCTCATGTCCCATTCTCTGAGGCTGGCAATACACAGTCCAAAAACTTGTAGTAGTGCTGTATGTTCAAATCTCCAGTTTATGTCTATGCAGCAAGTTTCCAGGCATATCTGGTATAGAAACTTCATACCTCCCCTCTGCCTTCCTCAGTAGCCCCCAATCTTTATAAAAGGCCAGGATCTAGTGGCCAACATCAGCTCAAGTCACCATATTCTTCAAAAACTACACAATCATCTGGTGCAAGAAATCACAGAGAGATGACACAAAACCAAGTTGTAAGGGTCACCCTAACTTACCTTGTGTACCAATGTAAGCATTCTTCTGCTTGTAGCCATCCATGAAACTGGCATTGATGTAATCTGTCTAATGATAAAAAAGAAATATCACTGCAGCTGTGTGGAATATACTATTTGGGTGGGAAAATTACGTACTAGGTACTAGGATAAAACCCAAAGTGTAGATATTCTCTTCTCATCAGGCAGAAAGTGAGGAGCAAAAGGATCAGTTCAAAACTTTACTTCTACAAATGTTACCAGAACAACTAGATATCCACATACAGGAAAGGAAAAATCAAGCTGGCCTATTCCTCACACTAAACACAAAAACTAACTCAAAATGGATCACAGGCCTCATGTAGAGCTAAAATTATAAAACTCTTAGAAGAAAATATAAGATTAAATCTTTGTGATCTTGAGTTAGGCAAAGCCTTCTTAGATATGACACCAAAAGTACAAGCAGTAAAAGAAAAAAGATTTGTTGAACAACATTAAAACTGAAAACTTCTGTGCCTTAAAGGACACCATCAAGAAAGTAAAAAAAACCTACAGTTGCACTTTTTGGTAAGGGATTTGTATCTAGAATATATAAAGAACTCTCATAGCTGAATAGTAAAAAGACAACCCAATTTTAAAATGGGCAAACGGGGGTGGAGATGGGGGTGGGGGTGACTGGGTTGCTCAGTCGGTTAATCTCTTAATCTCAGCTCAGGTCATGATTACAGGGTCGTGAGTTCAAGCCCCGCACCAAGCTCCATGCTGGGTATGAAGTCTAGTAAAAATAAATAAATAACTAAAAATAAAATGGGCAAAGGATCAGAATAGCCATCTCTCCAAAGAAGATATACAAATAGCAATAAGCACATAAAAATACGCCCAATATCATTAGCCATCAAGGAAATGCAAATCAAAATTCCAGTGGGGGACCCAGGTCAAGCATCCAAATCTTGTTCTCAGCTCAAGTCTTGCTCTCACTGTTATGAGTTTGAGCCCCACACTGGGCTCCATGCTGGGCATGGAGCCTATTTAAAAAAAAGTGAAAAGTCAAAACCACAATGAGATATCACTTCATACCCATTAGGATGGCTACAGGTACAAGATGGAGGACAACAAATGTTGGCAAAGATGTGAAAAAATTAGAACCCTCATACACCCCTAGTGGGAATGTAAAATGGTGCAATCATGTTGGAAAACAGTCTGGCAATGCTTCAGAAGGTTAAACACAGAGTTACCATATGATCCAGCAATTCTACTCCCAAGGGAAATGAAAACATATGTCCACAGAAAAACACACGAATATTCATAACAGCATTATTCATAATGCCAAAAATGGCAACAACTCAAATGGTATTCACCTGATGAATTGATAAATAAAAGATGCATATCCATATATTTAGCAATAAAATGAAGTCCTGACATATGCTACAAGACAGATGAACCTTGAAAACATGCAAAATGAAAGAAATCAGACACAAAGGCCATAAGCCATAAGTATGATTCCATTTACATGAAATGTCCAAATGAGGTAAATCTACAGAGACAGAAAGTACACAGACTAGGAGAAAAAGGGGTGTGACTGCCAAGGGCCATTTTTCAGGTGATAAAAACATTCTAAAGTTGATTGTGGTGGTAGTTGTACAACTCTATGAATATATTTAAAAACACTGAGGTAGAGGTGCCTGGTGGCTCAGTCAGTTAAGTGTCCAACTCTTGCTTTTGATTCGGGTCATGTTATCGTAGGTCATGAGATGAGCCCCTTTTCGGCTCCATGCTCAGCAGGGAGTCTGTAGAAGATTCTCTCTCTCTGCCCCTCTTCCACTTACACAAGCCTGTGCTCTCTCAATAAATAAATAAATAATCTTAAAGAAAAACAAAACCACTGAATTATACATCTTATTTTTTTAAGATTTTATTTATTAGACAGAGAGACACTGTGTGTGTGATGGGGTCGGGGGAGGCAGAGGTAAGAGAGAATCTCAAGCAGACTCCTTGCAGAGTAAAAGCCTGATTCGGGGTTCTCAATCCCATGACTCTGAGATCATGATCTAAGCCAAAATTAAGAGTCAGACGCTAGACCAATTCAGCCACCCAGGCACCCCTATACACTTTAAATGGGTAAATTGTATGGTATGTGAATTACATCTCCATAAAGCTTTTACCAAAAAAGCAGTCTATCAGGATTTGCAGCACTGGTTCAAAACCAAAAGGGAGGCAAGCCAAGCAACCTGAGCAGGAACATCCTGTCCATGCTGTCACACACAAAAAGCAAAGTGTGACTAGAGAAGGAAGAAAGCTATACCTCATATCTTGCACCATCAACAGCATGGGCCAAACACCCTGCCTCCTTCACTAAGCAACAGCCAGACAAATTCAGAAAGTCTCAATGAACAGCTCTTGACTCATTCTCTTCTGGGGGCCCTCTCTCATCTCCTAGTCTCCTCAGTCTTACTTCAACATCATTAGCTATCAGGAAAATTAAATAGAATTTAATTTTTATTATTTTTATTATACCTTCTCACAAGATCTCTGCCAACATCCTTGATGATAATCCAAGCTGATAAAAGAGAAACACAGATGCAGCTACAGTGTCAAGTCATAGTATAACCAGTTGAGAGTATCTAGCAGGTGCTATGAATAGCAGAGGGTGTGGAGGGGTACAGAAGGACAAAAAACAAAAAGTTTCAATGTCAAACTAGAGAAAATTCATGCTCCACTCCACTCTACAGAGGTTGGAGTGACTCCCTAACCTGTCACCTTTTCACTGGGTTCTATCACTGGGAGGACAGTCTGACCTGTCAGTATCCACAGCCACCCTGAGAAGACTCTTTTCTCCGTCTCATGGTCAAACCCATGTTCCTTGGATATGTGTCTGTTAGCCAGTCTATCAACTTATACGACCACTAATTATTTAGTCAAGCGTTTCCTGCTTTCTCCTTCCACAGCAGTCAATACTGACCTCATACCACTATGTTCTACTCTGATGAGACATCTTCGCTGAGCTAAGGGACCATCTCCAGAGGACCCAGCAGGTTAAGAGTCTCATTCACTCCCAGCCACGCTGCTCATACCAGGGCCCACTGTAGTCAGCCAAAGCTATACTCTGCTCAGCCTGGCACATTCAAGTTGTATACCCTACAGGACTCGGGTGAGAAGGCATAGAAAAATACAAAGGATTTACCTGGTACATGCCAACTGATGCTATTATATAAGTAGTGTATAAGCTGTTACTCTTGAACTGCCTTCATGTTTTGAAAAGAAATATCACCTTTTATTTTTTATTTTATTTATTTTTAAGATTTTATTTATTTATTCATCAGAAAGAGAGAGAAAGAGGGAGGCAGAGATACAGGCAGAGGGAGAAACAGGCTCCATGCAGGGAGCCTGACATGGGACTCAATCCCGGGTCTCCAGGATGACACCTGGACCGAAGGTGGTGCTAAACCGCCTGAGCCACCCAGGGCTGCCCAGGATACCAGCTTTCAATGTCCTTGAGAGCACTGGGAATTAAAATCAGCAATTTCAGAAGAATCATCAGAAATTGGAACTGAAAATGACCTCAGAGATAAAGTATAGATTTGGGGGCAAACTGAAATACCAGAGAGAAGCAAACAAAGTGCACTATGTTACGGGCCAGGTTCAATAGAAACTGTGACTAATAGCTTTATAATTCTAGGAGTAAATCTAGTGAACAATTCACTAATAAACCTGAATCCTCCATTTACTATGGAAATAAAGCTTCTGCCAATATTTGCAGTAATGAAACAAGCTTAACTCAAATGACAATCTTTAGATTAATTATAGGATGGCTAGAATAGTCTGCTGGTACACTGGGATTCACTTATTCATTCACAAATAATTTACTGAAGGGAAGCCTGGGTGGCTCAGTGGCTGAACGTCTGCCTTTGGCTCAAGGCATGATCCCGGAATCCCAGGATCAAGTCCCACGTCGGGCTCCCTGCATGGAGCCTGCTTCTCCCTCTGCCTGTGTCTCTGCCTCTCTCTGTGTCTCTCATGAATAAATAAATAAAATCTTTAAAAAAAATAATTTACTGAAAGTCTGATATGTACTGTTCTAGGTACTGGAGACAGAGCAGTCAAGAAGACAGATAAATACAGGTATCTGATTCCAGAGCCCCAGCTCAACCATTACACTTCACTTCTTGAGAGTATATACCTGAAGATCTCAGGAACAGTGATGAGCTTGTCCTAGGTCAGCCGGGCTCTGAGCTAATGCTCCTGCAGGAAAACCCTTTGTAAGGGTCCTAGATAGGGCTATGAATTCGGTTTATGTACTTTGAAACAGTAGGGTCAAGAGATTAAAATCATGATCCTAGGGTCTCAACTCACATATCATATACACTCCAATACAAGGCAATGATTTTCCCCTAAAAAAAGAGGCAGGATATAACAAGTCCCTATAAAGTTAAAGGGGCACTATTTAAATTCCTTTACTTTGAATAACAGCCTGAATCAATGCTGGTTTTTTGATGCATATGGAGGGCACCAGACAGAATTAAATATACAAAGAAAAAAGACGCCTGGGTGGCTCAGAGGTTGAGCATCTCCCTTCGGCCCAGGGTGTGATCCTGGACACTTGGGATCGAGTCCCACATCAGGCTCCCTATGGGGAACCTGCTTCTCCCTCTGCCTGTGTCTCTGCCTCTCTGTCTCTCATGAATAAATAAATAAAATCTTTTAAATTAATTAATTAATTAATTTTTAAAGAGTTACATGTGAAGAATTTCACTAAATATCTATATTAGTATATTATATATGTGATTTTTAATATGAACAAATATGATCAAGTTAATATATTAAATAATATAATAATTTGACCATTTCAACTCTATTCCTATTTATGTGTACATTAGTGGTCTAAAATTATTTTTAGATCTTCCAGATAAAAGAATCATAGGTCACTTATAACTAGAGTTGCCTTGTATTGATACGTATGTACTCACTAATATGATGGACAGTAAGAGGACTATAATTTTACAATTAAGGAGTAAAAGGAGAAATAATTGACATTTATCAAGCACTTATAATATACCAGACCTTGCACTATTAGCATTTACATAAATTTTTCCATTTAATTTTCACTTAGTACTGTGAGATGGGTTTATAGGGACTTGCTTATGGTAAAAGACTAACTTGTAAATAGCAATGTTAAAACTCCAATCTGATCTCTCTGGCTTAGAGTCCATGCTCTTTCTACTATGGTATTAGTAAGCTTCACTTTGGAAAATTTCCCTCAGTGCTCCTGAAAAGACAGCATTTATCCACGTACCTGAGTGTGGCCACTTCGTTTTGTCAACTTCACTCTAGTTTGGTCCAGGCAGGGTACATCCCCATAGCGGTTCTTCTCTAGGTTTCCTGGAGACCTGAAGAAAATGAAGCAGACAAACTAAAACAAAGACAAGAAAAGGTGGAAGCAACATGTCTGTGTACATACAAAGTCTGGTCGTGCAAAGGTGTCACCTACTGTCAGTGTTGGAGACGTGGGGCTGTCATTGCCTAGTCTAGCTGTACTGTATGTATCACTGAACATTTTTTTTCACTGAACATTTTTATTGTTAAATGTTTGCCCTTCAAGAGAAAGTCTGTCAATCTCAGATCTATGAGATCCAACCAGACTGACAGAAATAGTCCAGAAAGAGAGAACTGACATAAGGAAAGAGAGAATGAAAAACAATTCCCTCTTCCCACACAAATAAGCGCAGCTGATATTTTACAAAGTCCCAAGAAAAATTCAATGGAGGAAGGAATTTTTAGCAAACAGTGCTAGAGCAATTGGATATCCACAGGCACGTGCAAGGGCATGCGCACACACACACAAACACACACACACAAAATCAACATCAACCTAAACCTTAAACCTTATACAAAAATTAACTTTAATAGATCACAGACTTAAATAAATGTGAAACATAGCACTACAAAACATTTAGGAAAAAAAGAAGAAAATCTCTGGAATCTAGGGTTAGATGTTCTTAGACTTGACGTCAAGAGTGTGATCCATACAAGGGAAACCTGATTAAAGGACTTCATCAGAATAAAACCTCATGCTTCATCATGAGCCATGCTAAGAGGATGAAAAGACCAGCTACAGACTAGAAGAAAATATCTGCAAATCGTGTATCCAACCAAGAACCCATATCTAGGATACATTAAAAGACTCAAATCTTAACAGTTAAAAAAAAAAAAAGTCCAACTAGAAAATGGGCAAAAGGCATGACATTTTACAAGAGGATATACAGATGGTAAATAAGCACATGAAAAGATGTTCGATATCATTAACTATTAGGGAAATGTAAATTATACCCACAATGGGACTTCATTACACACCTAACAGGACAGTTAAAATAAAAAATGGTGGTGACAACAGCAAATGCTGGTGAGGATGCCAAGAAACCGGGTCATTCATACACTGCTGGGTGTACCTTGAATGGTACAGCCACTCTGGAAAACAGCTGGGCAGTTTCTCATCAAACAAAACTTCCTTTTTTTTTTTTTTTTTTAAGATTTTATTTATTTATTCATGAGAGACAGAGAGAGAGAGGCAGAGACCCAGGCAGAGGGAGAAGCAGGCTCCATGCAGGGAGCCCGACGCGGGACTCGATCCCGGGCCCCCAGGATCCCACCCCCAGGCTGAAGGCGGCACTAAACCGCTGCGCCACCAGAGCTGCCCTCAAACTAAACTTCTAATTACCATATGACCTAACCATCTTGGGCATTTATCCCAGAGCAATGCAAACTTACGTTCACACAAAACCTAGACACAAACATTCAAAGCAGCTTTACTTGCAAGCGCCAAAAACTCTAAATAACCTAGATGTCCTTTTTTTGTTTTAATTTTTTATTTATTTATGGTAGTCACACAGAGAAAGAGAGAGAGAGAGGCAGAGACACAGGCAGAGGGAGAAGCAGGCTCCATGCACCAGGAGCCTGACGTGGGATTCGATCCAGGGTCTCCAGGATCACACCCTGGGCCAAAGGCAGGCGCCAAACCGCCGCGCCACCCAGGGATCCCCTAGATGTCCTTTAACAGGTGAGTGGTTAAACAAACCATTCATACCATGGAATACTACTTAGTAACAAAAAAGAATGAGCTACTGATACATGTAACAACTTGGGTGAATCTCCAAGGAATTATACTGAGGGAGGAAAAAAGCCAAACCTAAAAGGTTACATATGATTCCATTTTTTAACATTCTTTTTTTTTTTTAAGATTTTATTTATTTATTCATGAAAGACAGAGAGAGAGAGAGAGAGAGAGAGGCAGAGACACAGGCAGAGGGAGAAGCAGGCTCCATGCACCAGGAGCCTGATATGGGACTTGATCCCGGGACTCCAGGATCACGCCCTGGGCCAAAGGCAGGCACCAAACCGCTGAGCCACCCAGGGATCCCCTATAACATTCTTTTTTTTTTTTTTTTTTAAAGAATAATCTTTTTTTTTAATCTTTTATTTATTTATGATAGTCACAGAGAGAGAGAGAGAGAGAGGCAGAGACACAGGCAGAGGGAGAAGCAGGCTCCATGCACCGGGAGCCTGATGTGGGATTCGATCCCGGGTCTCCGGGATCACGCCCTGGGCCAAAGGCAGGCGCCAAACTGCTGCGCCACCCAGGGATCCCCCCCTATAACATTCTTGAAATGAAAAAAATATAGTGAATGGAGACCAGTTCAGTGCTTGCAAGAGTTAGGGATGGGGAGGGCTGAAACTGAGGTATGTGATGATGTACTTCTGTATCGACTGTGGTGACTGATACACAAAGTAAAATGCAGGCTAAAAATTGCGTAGAACTAAATACACACACACACACACACACACACACACACACACACTCGCCCTAAAACTGGGGAAATCTGAATAAGACTGGTGGGTAATATTAATATCAATATCCTGGTTGTGATACTATATTATACTTTTAAAAGATGTTACCATGGGAAAACTTTGGAAAGGGTATGTGATCTCTCTGTATTATTTTTTATAAGTTCATGTGAATCTTCAATTATAATAAAAAGATAAACATTTAAAAACCACTTTTTGAAAAAACGGTGTAAGGGAGAAGAAAAAAGAGAAAGTCTCTTGGTCCATGGGCATTCTGGACAACAAGGAGTAGTGATATCTACTCCATAATCTAGAACTCCAAGGGGGATATAGTTCGTTCTGTGTAAGTAGTTTTACTGGAACCCAGTATAGGACAGAGACCTGGAGCTGATGAGGATTCTGGGTTCCAGCTCCTGAAGTGGAGGGCTCATTCATTCAATAGTCAGGATTAAGAAGTCCTTCCATAGGACTGGAAAGTGTTCTCTGATTATAACATGAGGGCTGGTTTCAGTGATGCCAAGAGGACAATCAAAACCTGCTTTTTTAATGGGGGTGGGGGGAGGAAGATGGTAGAAATACCATCTCAAGGGCCTCACAGCAGGAGTAACCAGAACAAAGTTAGGAATCCCCACGACAAGTATGCATCCTCTTGGAGCAGCCCAGTAATATTCTGCTCCATAATACTTCCCTGATTCAAAAGTATAGGGGAGAAAACTCTTTGGGAGAAAGACTGGGTGCATGTGGGGGCTGTGAGCTAAGAAAGAAACAGCTGGGGGATCCCTGGGTGGCTCAGCGGGTTTAGCGCCTGCCTTCGGCCCAGGGCGTGATGCTGGAGACCTGGGATCGAGTCCTGCGTCGGGCTCCCTGCATGGAGCCTGCTTCTCTCTCTCCCTGTGTCTCTGCCTCTCTCTCTCTCTCTCTGTGTCTGTCATTAATACATAAATAAAATCTAAAAAAAAAAAAGAAAGAAAGAAAGAAACAGCTGTGTGGGGGGAAAACGATACTCCCGCCACTCTGATATACACTCTTTCTTGTGCTTTTTTCTCTTACTTTCCTTTGCATTCTTGCTCTGCCTATTGCCTTTCTTCTCAAATGTTTCTTCTGTCTTCTCTTATCTCTTTCCTAACTCATTCTTTTCCCTCTTTCCTTTTGCTAAGTCTCTCTCCCTGCAGGTTCTCCCCAGCCACTGACTAAGCTGGACAGGAATTATGAGTGAAAGGAGGTATTCACAGAATCATGGATTCCTAAAACATTTAAGCTACAGAAGCAGGTGAATATCAGAGTCTAACATCACCTATTACAATAGAAAAACTGGAGTGCAGGCAAGAGAAATAACTTGCACAAATCGCAGAAGGGATTTTTGGTTATACTGGAACTTGAGCCTAGGGCAGGTTTCTCTAATTTTCAACAGAGAGACAGAAATTTCTGCTGCAGCCAGTGAAAACAGGGTAAAATAAGAGCAACAGTAAGAGAAATGATCTACACTCTACGGCCAACAATAGTTACCAAGTAATTATGAACCAGTTATAAACTAGCCAGGTAATTCTATAGTAGGATTTGGATAGAAGGAAAATCGCACAAGACCAAACTCCTAAGAGTTAACTCTTTTCTCCTATTGTGGATTATTTTAAACACACCAGCACCCCTCCCCTCAGAAAGTAATGGTATATTATAAATGCTCTAGGGAGAAACTGCCTACATGAAAGGACAGATGATCACACTGAACATATATTTTTATTTTTTTTTCCTAAAATCACTTGAATTTCATGAAAATATTAAAAAATGCATCCATTATTACATGGTTCCTCTGTTGGTACTAAAGACCTTCAGAAATTCAGAATATACCAAAGCAGGAAGTACCTCTTTCTGGATGAGAGAACCATCATCTATGTGAAAGTGATGCTCCTTGACATAAGGAAGATCCTCTGTTATGGAAATGAGATCTGGAAGGAGCTGTTGACAGCACACACCAGAAGCATGTTGGTAACCCACTGTGGGCCCAAACCTTTCCTACTTACATAGAACAGTGGAAAGTGCCAACAGGGTTCTCACGGCGGATGTCTTCATACTCCTCATATATCCCACGCTTTTGCCTGGTGCTAACATAGTCCATCAACTCTTGGATGGTCATTGCATGGGGACCTGGAACATGTACTGAGTCCCAGTCTAAGGCAGGAGGGAGGGAGAACATGATGATCTCATCGAAGGGATCTGGGTGGCCGTTCATCTGGGGTAGGAACTGGAAATTCCAAGTGGCAAGGTCAATTTTGACGTATCCACCCAGGTTTTCTGGAAGGCACTCCCTGGGCAGGTGCTGGGTGACCTCAGATGTCTTTAATATCTGAATCTGGAAGGCCAGAAAGAACCATGTGAGTATGGACAGGAAAAAAATATATAGATAATGAAGACAAAGAACAAATGTGTTTATATTTAGTTTGAAGAATGGGATGAGATTTGTTTGAAATACTTGGTATTTCCTTATAAAAGAAGGAGACTTGCATTGCATCCACCCAGTATTGAAGTCCTATAATTTCCCCAAAGGTTTCACTCCTAGAATTTGCCTCCCATCCTTCTTAAGATTTTGTTTTTAAGTAATCTCTACACCCAATGCGGTGCTCAAATATACAACCTCAAGATCAAGAGTCATGTGCTCTACTGACTGAGTGACCTAGGTGCCCCAAGGGCCCTTTTATAATCCTTGAAAGGAAGGTACAGTGAACAAAGCCTTTATGGTATTAACAAGGCTTCCCAGTGACATCTCATGCAGGTATTTGGCTTTTTGACTACTGAGAATACACAGGTAGTAATTCTTCTTGGTCAACCCCATACTAAGGTAACCAACTCTAAGCTTGGTGCTTTACTCACAGCTCAGCAGAGATGTTCTCAAAGATAGCTTTCTAAGGAAGTAACACAAGACCAGTCACCCAGATACAGATAGCCCAGGAAAACGGCCAGAAAAGAAATCCTAATTCTGCTCTTTGCTTAGACGCAGCCTTACTGGACCAAATTGGCCTAGTTGGTTTTCCATGAAATCTGCGTAAAATGGGAATGCTGGTCTCTCTTGCTGTTGCCTCTTCTTGGAATGCTCTCTTTTCCTCCTCGGCTTCTTCACAGACCAGCTTCTAAAGCTCACCTCTTCTGTGAAGCCTGTCCCTGACTGCTGGATACAATATCCTCCTCTGTGCTCCTGCAGGGCCATAGTTCTCTGTACACGTCTACTTCTGTGTTCTCTATCAGGACCATAAGCTCCTCGAGGGTAAGGAAAGCCTCACTCCATTTTTATTTGTATTTATTTTTCTTTAAAGATTATTTATTTATTTATTCATGAGAGAGAGAGAGAGAGAGAGGCAGAGACACAGGCAGAGGGAGAAGCAGGCTCCATGCAGGGAGCCTGACGTGGGACTTGATCCCAGGTCTTTAGGATCACATCCTGGGCTGAAGGTGGAGCTAAACCGCTGAGCCACCTGGGCTGCCCACCTCACTCCATTTTTAATTCCCACTCAGGGGATAGTAACAGAATTAAGATAATTTTAGACAACATTTTTGAAGTCAGGAAGCAATGAGCTATTTTAAGAGAAAATGCCAGGAAAGGAAGTTTTATTTTTTTTTTTAATATTTTATTTATTTATTCATGAGAGTCACAGAGAGAGAGAGAGAAAGAGGCAGAGACACAGGCAGAGGGAGAAGCAGGCTCCATGCAGGGAGCCCGACATGGGATTCGATCCCGGGTCTCCAGGATCACGCCCTGGGCCAAAGGCAGGCGCCAAACCGCTGAGCCACCCAGGGATCCCGGAAAGGAAGTTTTAGAAAGAGATACAGTGAGAGATTCTCCTCCACCACCCTGGTGGTCAATGAAATGGATTAGTATTTCCAATTGAACAAATTTAACCATCAGTTCACTAGGCTAGATTTTGGAAGGAGTAGCTACCGTAAGTTATCCATGGGACATACACCTTCAGTGCTATCTTTATGCGAGGTGCCATGGAAGGAAACTGCCAGACAAACTATATCTAGCTCCTAACTTCAAAGAAATTGTAGTAGAGTGGGAGAGGCAGCCTGTATTGACCTGAATAAAGAACAGAGCAGAGAATATAAGTGGATACACTAACAGAAGCAGAGAGCACTTTAAGGAGACAGGCCAGAAGGATTTTATTGAAGGTAAAAAATTAATTGGTAGGTTTCAACAGTAGAAATGGGAAGTTTAGCACCTCCTCCAAATAACCACCTCCACCTACAAATAAAATAAAGCTTGCCTTACCCGCTCCCGGACTTTGTCCTTCAGGAGGAGGCTGATGATGGAATAGGGCACTCGGAACCATATTGGTGCTCCCACAATCAGTACTTTTTTCAAACGGGCAGGAAATGCTCCCTGTGGAGAACACACATGAAAATTTAAAGATATCAATTAAAAAAAATAAAAATAAAAATAAAGATATCAATTAAGGCACTGGAACCTGTGACTATTCAAACTCAGTGTAGGTTTTCTGCTCTTTTCCCCATCCTTACCCAGCAGGGGGAGTCTAAAGCCTAATTCAGGTGTCATTTCAGCAACTACAGAAGTGGTTAAAATTTTTTTATTTTTTTTATTATTTTTTTAATTTTTATTTTATTTATTTTTTTAATTTTTATTTATTTATGATAGTCACACACACACACACACACACACACACACACACACAGAGGCAGAGACACAGGCAGAGGGAGCCCGACGTGGGATTCGATCCCGGGTCTCCAGGATCGCGCCCTGGGCCAAAGGCAGGCGCCAAACCGCTGCACCACCCAGGGATCCCCTATTTTTTTTAATTTTTAAATTATACACCTGAAACTAATACGACATTATATGTTAACTATACTGGAATTAAAATTAAAAACTTAATAAAAAATTAAAAGGTGATTTACTTTTAAAAGTTACAATGTCATGTTCTTGTGAACATAAGCTTTATGGATCAAAAATTACACTGACTTTTGTCAGCGTTTATGTGTGCATCTTTAAGTTCTGCTTATTGGGACGCCTGGGTGGCTCAGCAGTTGGACAACTGCCTTTGGCCCAGGGCCTGATCCTGGAGTCCCAAGATCGAGTCCTGCATGGGGCTCCCTGCATGGAGCCTGCTTCTTTCTCTGCCTGTGTCTCTGCCTCTGTGTCTCTCATGAACAAATAAATAAAATCTTTAAAAAAAAATTGGAAAGAATATATGTGTCTGAAAATGGGTAGGGGTTAACAAAAATGGTATTATAAAAAGATTATTTTAGGGGATCCCTGGGTAGCTCAGCGGTTTAGTGCCTGCCTTTAAAATCTTTTAAAAAAATAAGAAAATTTAAAAATTAAAAGATTATTTTATAACCTTTAAACTGAAGATTAAAAAATGAAGATTTCAGATTTTTTTGAAACTTTGGAAAATGCTCATTATATAATCTTAGCTACACAGGATCAAAACTATAATCTTAATTTTTTTAAAGATTTTATTTATTTATTCATGAGAAACAGAGAGGGAGAGGCAGAGACACAGGCAGAGGGAGAAGCAGGCTCCATGCAGGGAGCCTGATGCAGGACTCGATCCTGGGACTCCAGGATCATGCTCTGAGCCAAAGGCAGACATTCAACTGCTGAGCCACCCAGGTGTCCCTTATTTTATTTTCTATAATACTTCGCATTACTTCCATTTTTTGGAACCTCATTTAAAATGTTTATATCCTTTTTTAAAAAAAGTAATCTCTATACACAACATGGGGCTTGAACTCATGACCTAGAGATTGAATGTTGCATGCTCCACTGACTGAGCCAACCAGGTGCCAGTAAAATGTTCATATCCTTTGATCCGGTCATCCTACTTCTAGAAATCTACTTCAAATAAACTATTTTATGTGCCAATAAAGATATGAATATAAAAGTGTTTGTTGAAAAAACTATTTATTATAAAAAATGGGAAAAGTATTCAACAATATAGAAATGGTTAAATAAATTATAGTAAATACAGGATAGACTATTATTCAGCAAATACAAATATTCGTAAAATAAACTTGCTGGAGCTTATTGTATATTGAAATTGTATGAATATAATTCAAATCATATTGAAAAACATCTAGAAGAAAGTGCCATACACCAAAATGTCAACAGTGTTTAATTCTGCATAATATCAAAGACAGTATTTCTTTTTTTTTTTTTTTTAAGATTTTATTTATTTGTGAGAGCACAAACAGGAAGAGCAGCAGAGGGAGAGGAAGAAGCAGACTCCCGCTGAGCAAGGAGCCCAATGTGGGGCTTAATCCCAGGTCCTTGGGATCATGACCTGAGCTGAAGGCAGATACTCAACCTACTGAGGCCACCTACGTGCCCCAAAGACAGTATTTCTTCTTAATATATAGTAATCTGAGTTCTTCAAAATTTTCTATAATGAAAATATTTTTATTAGAACAGCTTTTAAGTATAAAATATAAATTATGAAAAAATTTATCAGCTCAGGTTGTGATCTCAGGACCCTGAGAAACCAAGAGTCTGAAGCTTAACGGACTATGCCACCCAGGCGACCCAAAAAGTATAGCATTCTTGGATGGGAGATAATAACATTATAAAGATGTCAAGTCTCCCTAAATTAATTTATTAATTCATTACATCCAAATAAAATCCAGAGTGTTTTATTTCCCTGAAATTGACTGAATGACTCTAAAGTTCATCTAATCAACAGATGCCGATGGGGGCTCCTGGATGGCTCAGTCCAGTTAAACATCTGCTTTCGGCCCAGGTCACAATCCCAGGGTCCTAGGATAGAGTCCCACCTTGGGATCTCTGCACATTGGGGAGGCTGCTTCTCCCTCTCCCCACTGCTCGTGCTCTCTCTCTAGCTATGTCTCTCTCTCTCAAGTAAATAAAAATCTTCAAAAAAAACCCAAAGATGATATTTAAAAAAATTTTTTTCTCATCAGATTTAAATTTTGGAAAGTGGTTACCCTCTGTGCAATGGCACCAGGGTGTCTGAGAAAGGGGAATCAGACTTCTCCTTGAATTGCTTTTTAATTGCTTTTATAATAAAGAAAAGAACTAGGAGGTATCTGGCTGGCTCAGTAAGTAGAGCATACACATTTTTCTTTTTCTTTTCTTTTTTTTTTTTTTTAAGTAATCTCTACACTCAACATGGGACTCAAACTCACAACCCCAAGATACAGAATCACACACCCTCCCCACCAACTAAGCCAGTCACACACCCCTGAGCATGCAACTCATGATTTTAGAGTTGTGAGTTCAAGCTCCATGTTGGGTGTAAAGATTACTTAAAAATAAAGTAAGAGGTGCCGGGAGGCTCAGTTAAACATCTGCCTTCGGCTCAAGTCATGATCCCAGGGTCCTAGAATTGAGCCCTGCAGCAGGTTCCCTGATCAATGGAGAGTCTGCTTCTCCCTCTCCCTGTGCCACTCCTCCACTTTGTGCTTTCTCTTGCTTCCTCTCTCTCTCTCTCTCTCAAATAAATAAAATCTTTAAAAAAAATTTAAAGAAGGCACACAAAAGTACATGTAAAAATAAAAATGCAAAAAATATAGTCAAAACAACTTTTAGAAATAAAAGAGTGTGAGAGGAAGCTTGTCCCACGAGATATTAAACTTTATTTAAGGGATCCCTGGGTGGCGCAGCGGTTTAGCGCCTGCCTTTGGCCCAGGGCGCGATCCTGGAGGCCCGGGATCGAGTCCCACATCGGGCTCCCGGTGCATGGAGCCTGCTTCTCCCTCTGCCTGTGTCTCTGCCTCTCTCTCTCTCTCTGTGACTATCATAAATTAAAAAAAAAAAAAAAAAAAAAAAACTTTATTTAAGACTCTAATAGGGCAGCCCAGGTGGCTCAGCGGTTTAGTGCCGCCTTCAGCCCAGGGCCTGATCCTGGAGACCGGGGATCGAGTCCCACGTCGGGCTCCCTGCATGGAGCCTGCTTCTCCCTCTGCCTGTGTCTCTACCTCTGTCTCTCTCTATGTGTCTCTCATGAATAAATAAATAAAATATTTTTTTAAATAAGTAAAATTTAAAAAAAGAGATCCCTGGGTGGCTCAGTGGTTCAGTGTCTGCCTTTGGCTCAGGGCCTGATACTGGGGTCCCAGGATTGAGTCCCACATCGGGCTCCCTGCATGGAGCCTCCTTCTCCCTCTGCCTGTGTCTCTGCCCCTCTCTCTCTCTCTTATTCTGTGTCTCTCATGAATAAATAAATAAAATCTTTAAAAAAAAAAAAGAAA
This sequence comes from Canis aureus, assembly GCF_053574225.1. Lineage (NCBI taxonomy): Eukaryota > Metazoa > Chordata > Mammalia > Carnivora > Canidae > Canis > Canis aureus. The sequence continues at coordinate 43,200,490 of NC_135642.1, forward strand.
GAAAGAAAAATAAAGAAAACAGGAATATGATAAAAGACACCATAAAACTGAATAAATTGGAAACTATAAAAAATGCTGGTAACACATACTTAATAATGTCCCTCTCCCCATTCATGTGCATTTGCTCTTGCATGTGTTCTCTAAAATAAAATATTGAGTAAAGTATATGAGAAGAAAAAGAAATTTTTAAAAGATTTTATTTATTTATTGCAAAAATATTAATGTGTTTGATTATAAAGTGGCATATATACCATATTATCTTTTAAAGTTCAAAATATTACAAAATACCTCTGGATTTATGAGTGTGGGATAAGAGAGTAAGAACTCTATATACAGAACTCCATACATATGTGTATAGGTTAATGTACATATACTCTTGTGTATGAAGTCAACATGTAAAACCTATTTCTGACTAGACTGAGACAAAAAAGTCTGAAAGTCATTGGCTAGGTGACATTTCTCAGACACTGGACATACCTGGGCCTTCATTAATTCTTATTCTACAAAACTCCAGGAAAGGAACAACCCACCTTTATGACTCAGAATGTTGCTGTGCATTTCCTTTTTTAATTCCTCCCACTCCACTTTTAAGACTATTTTGTATTCGGAGGAAGCAAATATTAATCATTTGCAGGTGACCTTTACACTCAACATAATGTCTTAAGTTTACATCATTCCTAAGCCTCCCAATGAATAAAGTATCCTAAAAAGTGAAAGAGAGTTGAAGGGTCCTCTCACAGCCTTACCTTCAGCAGGTTTAGGACTTTCTTGCCAAGATCCAGCTCAAAGTTGGTATAATTAGAACCACACATGTCATAGATAAACACCAGTCCGTTCCTCTGAGTTTCGAAGCTGTAAACCAACCATTGAACAAACACACTTATAAGATGGAGGAGGCAGGCTGAAAGCCTAGGGCAAAGAGTATGGGACACATGCAGGACCAAAATAACTGCCTCTCTGAACACTGGCATCTTTGGTATCTGCTATGCTTCTTGTGATATTACAATAAAAAATAAATATTTGGTCTTCAACTGGTTGCTGGCACTGAGTTGCTTTAAAATTCTTGGAATTTCCTAAGTGAAGAGTTTCAAGTGTCTTTTGTGATGTTAATGAGACAACTAGAAGGCCCACAGGTCACCTACAGAAGGGGGTGGTTGCCAGGGGAACCAACCAAGGGACTGGAGAGGGTTGGTACATCCCCTCCCCCACCTCCAGGGAGAGGAAAGGGGAGGGATTGAGGTGAATCTCAAACGGCTGTTGATTTAATCAATTGTGCTGATGTAATGACGCCTCCATAAAAACACAAAAGGGGGGCGCCTGGGTGGCTCAGTTGGTTAAAGGTCTTTGGCTCAGGTCATGATCCCAGGGTTCTGGGATAGAGCCCCAGGACGAGCTAGGGGGTCAGAGGGGAGCCTGCTTCTCCCTCTCCCTCTGTCCGCCTTGCCACACTCCAGCTGTCTCTCAAATAAATAAATAAATAAAATCTTTTAAGAAAACAACCAACTAACCAACCAAAAGGATAGGGCTTGGAGCTTCCAGATGGAGGTGCTGAAAGGGTGGCCCTCTCAGAGGGTATGGAAGCTCTAAGCCCCCCTTCACCATACCTTTCCCCATGCTACCCTTCCAACTAGCCGCATAATATCCCTTTATAATAAACTGGCAACGTAGTAAGTAAAATGTTTCCCTGAGTTGTGTGAGCCATTCTAGTAAAGGCACTGCACCCACGAAGAGAGTTCTTGGAATCTTCAATCCAGCCTGTTGATAAGAAGCACAGGTGACCTGAACTGGCCACTAGCATGTGAGGGGGGTTAGGGGGAGACAAGTCTTGTAGGATTCAAAACCTTTAACCTGTGGGATCTCATCTATCAGGCAGATAGTGTCAGAATTGAGTTGAACTAAAACCCTGAGCTGGTGCCAGGGAATTGCTCGGAGGTGCAGCAGAAAACCTTATTGATGCATGTTTACCAAGTACCAAACTCCTAGGTTGAGAATGTTCCAGAACGTCTAGGTTATCAAAATCTGAACTGTTTCCTCCCAGGTTTCTGAATCTACCTATCCAAATTTGGTAACATTCCATGTTTTTTTTGTTTTTTGTTTTTTTTTTAAGATTTTATTTATTTATTCATGAGAGACACACACAGAGAGAGGCAGAGACACAGGCAGAGGGAGAAGCAGGCCCCAAGCAGGGAACCCGATGCGGGACTTGATCCCAGGACTCCAGGATCATGCCCTGAGCCAGAGGCAGGCGTTCAACCCCTGAGCCACCCAGGCATCCCATCAAGGGCCAAATTCAAAGAACTATAGGTTTTCCTTTCATGGCACCAGCCTGTGGCAGAGAACTGAAATAAAGAGAAGTCAGTGCCAGGGGAAAGAGAATTTAATAAAAAGAAGCTATGGTGCACAATGATGTAGGTTCTATATTCCTAAAAATCGCTCATCCTGTAAAGAAATGCACATGAAATAAGTACAAATGTGGTAGGATCTTTGTTTTTCTGCATACAGAATGAGGTTTACAATGATAGATAATTCCTTACTAAGAATAATTGTTTTCCTATTGAGTTTGATTCCTAAGTTGGATGCTACCTGGGAACATCAAGATGTTTAAAACACAGTCCTTGACATTTGTTTCAAAATGATTGAGGGGGGGATCCCTCAGTGGTTTAGCGCCTGCCTTCGGCCCAGGACGTGATCCTGGAGACCCGGGATCAAGTCCCACATCGGGCTCCCTGCATGGAGCCCGCTTCTCCCTCTGCCTGTGTCTCGGCCTCTCTCTCTCTCTGTCTCTCATGAATAAATAAATAAAATCCTTTAATAATAATAATAATAATAATAATAATAATAATAATAATAATTGCCGTTAGGGGTGCCTGGGTGGCTGAGTCGGTCTACCTTTAGCTCAGGTCATGATCTCAAAGTCTTGAGATCAAGTCCCACTACCTGCTTATGGGGAGTCTGCTTCTCCCTTCCGCTTTGCCTCCCTACTCGTGCTCTCATGTGCTCTCTCTCTCCAATAAATAAGATCTTAAAAAAAAAGATAACTGCTGTTAAAGTCAGACTAAAAAGAATTTTATTTATAACAGGTGGGAGGAGTGAGGAACCCAGTCATAGAAAGTTGACCATTAAAGAAAGGGATTTAGAAAAGAGAAGGAAACCTTCCTCTTTAATCCCAGTGAGGAGAGAGAGGGTTTCCTTCTCTTCTATCTTGGTGAAAGTTAACACAGGAAAACAAAAATTTCTGCTCACTAGTGAGAATATTTTGCTTAGAGAAAAGGCTTCATGTTTATTTATCTTATATGCACCTTCTGAATAATGGGGAGTCACTAAGGGTTTTCAAGAAAAGGGTGGACATCATGAAAACAGTTTGAAGTATGTTTACCTGTGTGGTCTTCCTGTGGGATCCAATCAATACTCACACTGGAAAGAGCAAGCTTTGACCACTGCCATGCCTATAGGAGGGCTCTGACTGTAAGCTGCCCAAGAAGGAAGGCCAGTGAATTTTCTGGTAAAGGAGCCTTTCATTTATTCTCCTGAGCTAACGCATTTCAAAGGAACCTATGATCTGGAAATTATGTCTGAAGACCAATCATAGGCATAATTGGCAAGAAGAAATGAGAAATTTCACACTTCTGATTGGGCAGTACACGGCCCCTGTGACCACTGGTCCTCTCCTTCCCTTAGTAACTTCTCTTTTTCAGAATAATGCTGTATAAATACTATGGAAGTAACATTAACAAGTGAATTAGACAGAGAGGCCCACTTTGGACATCGTTTGGCTCTCTGCACCCTCTAAGTCCACAGTATGACTAAAGTTGTGCACAGCTATCTTTCACTATCTTAGGTTTCAGCCTTAAATATATCATTTCCAACCCATGGAAAGAGCCATGGGACTAGCCAATGACATCCAGTACGATAACAAACTGTAAATGGCAATCACCAGGGAATAAAGGAAGTATGGCAAAAGGACAACATAATAGGGTACAAACAGCTCTGGCTAAGAGCAAAGAAACTAGGATCTTAGGCCTAACTGGACTGATATGTGATGACTGTAACAGTCAGGCTTTGGTTTCTTTGCCCATAAAAGATCATAATACCATTTATCTTGTAGAAGGAAGGAGAAATGACCTGAGCTGATTCTTTTTGCTCATTGGTCTGTTTATAAAGATGATTTTGCTTAACTTTGTACTTTTGGGCCATTCTCTCCTGAATGTTGATTCTCAAAATCCTGAATTAAATGGCATTATTTTTATATTACAAACATACCAAGGTTCCAGAGTGTTTTGAAAATCAAAATTCAGGGCAAATGAGCAAAAAGCCAGTACATGTCATTTCCCCTTCACTTTCTCTCAATAAGTAATTCTCAATACACTGAGGATAATTAGTTAATTGGTTTTCTCAGCTTCTGTGATCCTAAAATAGAGCCAAGCAGGTAAAGATATAGAATACCCACCATCTTGATAGTACCTGGAAATATGCCAAGCCCTTAAGGACATGGAATGTTTTCTATTCATAGCATTTCCCAGGGCACATCCTAGAAGCATGGCGAAGGCACTGCTGAGTTCATCAAGTTAGTCAAGGACTATACTTCCCTATCTGGATGCAGACCAACTAAAAGGTAATCATCATGCTCACCTATCCACAGCTCTGTCTAGCAAGTAAAACAGAGCCTGAAGTACCACATGTTGGACTGACTTGTGAGGATGATGCAATCTGGCAGTGAAGAGAGCAATAGAAGCTCCTGTTGGGTCCCGAACATTCTAGAGCAAATCAAATGAGAAACATTTATAAACTAAATAGAGAATCACAACAATCACAGAGGCATCTTATATCCTAGATAAAAATTTCACACAGAGAGAAGAGATGCTGGCAATACTTCTCTGACCTGCATCAGTTGCTCCAGGAAGGGAAGAAAGCTTATTTCATCCCACTCCTGATTCTTAGCACCCCCTGGATCGTATTAGTTTGGCAGGAAAAAAACTACATTCTCTTAACTTGTCAATTGCAGAGAGATTAAAGGATGGTCTACACTTGCTGCCTAGCTAATTTCCCAGGTAGGATGGCAAAACACACAGCAGGGGGAAACCACGGAAGACAACCATGGTTTCCACGCTCTGCCTTAAAAGTAGCGTCGTATACTTATTCAAAAGGCTGTGGTCTCTAGGTGGAGAGAACTTGACTCCAATAAGGACGGGCCTCTGAAATACTACATACGCACCTAAAGACCCTCACTAACAATGGACCAATGAAGAAACTTTGCTCGATATACTGTACAACTGATTCTCAATAATTTCATTTGTTACTAGAATAATTTTGTGCAAACTGCACAGCTGCTTTATGTCTGCTCTTGAATGTTGACACTCTCTAGATTTAGGATAAGGTATCTAGGAACAAAATCCAAAGAGGACAACAGCTACAAAGGGAAATAATGAGAACAAGAAGGGTACATAAAGACTCACTAAGATGGTGAATTTCCCACTAAGGATCTCAGAACGGAGAGGTTCCTCATGAGGTTTCAGCTTCACAATGCCTTCCTTCCTTCGTGTTTCCTAAAAATAAAACATAGCAAGATAAATTAAAGTGAAAATACTGTGTATCGAAGACAGCTCTATGTAACCATCAAATCTCAGAGATAAGGGACTTTATTTATTTTTTTTTCTAAGTCCACCTTTATTTATTTATTTATATGATAGTCACAGAGAGAGAGAGAGAGAGAGAGGCAGAGAGACACAGGCAGAGGGAGAAGCAGGCTCCATGCACCGGGAGCCCGACATGGGATTCGATCCTGGGTCTCCAGGATCGCGCCCTGGGCCAAAGGCAGGTGCCAAACCGCTGCGCCACCCAGGGATCCCAGATAAGGGACTTTAAAGTAAAAATCACTGAATAAATTGAATCACAAATTCCCTTGTAACATCCTTCAGGCCAACTGAGTATTACCTGAATTCTCGTCCAACACCACCTGATCAGCCTGTTAGGTATCATATTTTCCTTTAAATCAGTGAGAAGCCTACCCTGAAGACCAGCTAATACATATGGCTAGAGTGCAGGGTCAAAGTTCTAAAATATACATCAGCAGAGATCTGTTTTTTTTTTTATTTTACATTTTATTTATTTATTTTTAAAGATTTTATTTATTTATTCGAGAGAGAGGGGCGGGGGGGGCAGAGACACAGGCAGAGGGAGAAGCAGGCTCCATGCAGAGAGCCTGACGTGGACTCGATCCAGGGTCTCCAGGATCATGCCCTGGGCTGCAGGCAGCCCTAAACTGCTGTGACACCAGGGCTGCCCCATCAGCAGTGATGTTGCAGCAAGATATACATGCACCCAAAAAATGTCTGGAAGCAGACTTCGTCACACATCCTTAAGGCTGAGGCCTCTCCCCACTTAAAAAAGGAGCCGTCAATCCCCTGGATATGTTCTCCAACAAGACCTACCATGACCTCAGTTTTCTTTTCTTTTTTTTTTTTTTTTAATTTTTATTTATTTATGATAGTCAGAGAGAGAGAGAGAGAGAGAGGCAGAGACACAGGCAGAGGGAGAAGCAGGCTCCATGCACCGGGAGCCCGACGTGGGATTCGATCCCGGGTCTCCAGGATCGCGCCCTGGGCCAAAGGCAGGCGCCAAACCGCTGCGCCACCCAGGGATCCCGACCTCAGTTTTCTTATCTCCACAGTATGACTCTTTAAGCTCATCCTCATACTTGGTCCACTGCATTCTCGTTGCTTCCAATCTAACTACCGCACTGAGAGCTCCTGCTCCAGCGCCAGGCCTGCCTTCCCATCAGTGAACCTGGTAGGCATTTTCAGCTTTCCTTTTACATGACAAGGTTGACCACTCATCTTCCCTTTTCCCAGAGACACTCTTTATCAGAGGTAGACAATACTCTCAGTTTTCCTATGTCCTCAACTACTGCTTCTAAGGCTCTTTTTTGTTCTTGTTTTTTTTTGTTTTTTTTTGTGTGTGTGTGGTTTTGTTTTTTTGAGAGAGAGAGAGAGCGCATGGGGGTTGGGGTAGAGAGAGAGGAAGAGTGATACAGGGCTCGATCTCATGACCCTCAGATCTTGACTTAAGCCAAAACCAAGAGTTGGATGCTAAAAAACATAAAAAAATAAAAAAATAAGTTGGATGCTTAACCCACTGAGCCACCCAGATGCCCCTTTTGGGCGTTTTTCATTCATCTGCTCACTCAATTCACTCACCGGCTCGTTCATTTATTCTGCAAATAGTTGTAGAGCAATTATTATGTGCCAGGCACTGAGCTAAGTGCTAGGAACACACCCTGGTGAATGAAACAAACTAGGTCTTTGTTTATATTCTCACCCAAATCATCCCTAAAATCAAATTCAAGTATCTTCAGAGGTAGGGAGCAAGTGAAGACAGTATTAGTGCTAGGAGAGTGCGTATGCTACCAAAGCATTCAAATTCAACTTTTAAGACAATACTGAGCCAAAGATAGCAAAAAGTCTGAGGTGACGTTCAGCCCTATATATCTTCCCCTCATACTTCCTGGAAGGCCCTCACCCTTTCTCATGGCTCCAATATTCAGCTCCACTTTGGTCACTCAAAATCTCTACTTCAGGTCCAGATTTTTTTTTTCTGAACCCTAGACTCACACTCCCAATTCTCAGAGAACATGTCTATTTAGATATCTCAGTGGCACGTCAGACTTAACATGGCCAAACTGAACTCATGGCCTTGTCTCTCCACACACCTGCACTATTTCAGTGTCTCCTAAATTAGTGAATGCTACCACCATTTACCCTGCCACCCAAGTCAAAGACCTAGAACCCTTGACTCTTTTTCCTTAAACACCAGTTTAAGCAACCTTGTCTTACCACTTTTACTTCTAGAATCTTCCCATTTTTTCCTCTATATCCCGACACTACACTTTGACACCACGACCGTCTCACTCTCCATAATTACAATGGCCTTCTAATTGGTCTGTCTCCAGTATAGCCCTGCTGATCTATTATCTAAAGCACAGTGAGGGCAGCCCAGGTGGCTCAGCGGTTTAGCTCCACCTTTGGCCCAGGGCGTGATCCTGGAGACCCGGGATCGAGTCCCACGTCAGGCTCACTGCATGGAGCTGCTTCTCCCTCTGCCTGTGTCTCTGTCTCTCTCTCTCCCTCTGTGTCTCTCATGAATAAATAAATAAAATCTTTAAAAAAAATAAAAATAAAGCACAGTGAGAAAATCTTCCCAGAATGCAAATCTGATCAAGTTGTTCTGCTGTTCTTATTACCTTCAATGAATTTCTCTGTCCTTAAGAAAAAATAGATATTCTTATGATCTGGCCTTGTTTACTTTTGCTACTCAATCTCTTGACATGTCCCCGCTCCCAATGAGCATTTTCACTCAGCTTAATTTCTCTGTTGTCTGAATCTGAACTTGCTGTTCTCTCTGCCATACTCCACTTTTCCAATTCCTACTCCATTCTTCAGATCTTAGCTTAGAAATCATTTCCTTCAAGAAAGTTTCCTTGGCCCTTCTAAGTAAATGTGCTTCCGCAGAACTAAGTAGTGACCTATCATAATTTTCTATAATTGTGTGTCTATTTTCTCTTTCTAAATAGTAATCTCTGCACCTGGAACATAGTATATATACAATAAACATCTGCTGAACAAATGAGTGAATATTGTAGGAGATGACCCACAAGATAAAGCTCACTAAAAGTGAGCTTTTAGTCTTGAACTAATCCTAGCATGCTTCATCCTCCCTTTTTAATTTAGAGAGGTTCTATATCTCTTCGGAAGGATTTTCTGACTGCAAAGTAGGGCTCCTAGATATTGGCCTGCTTTTTTTTTTTTTTTAATGACAGCAGGGAGAACACTCAGAGAACTATTGTGTGTAGTGTGTGGCACAGAAAACAGCAAAGCAGAGGGCCGATGTGCCACAGGCCCGGTCTAGCCCCATGCACATACTCTGTAGGAGTGGAACAACTCTATGGCGCGGAGCACATCGAACTTCCTGGCCATGAGGAACTTGACAGCCACATCCCAAGACAGAGGAGAAACATTGTACTGAACCGTCCACTTGTTAATCTCTTCAAGAAACTGCTTGGTGGCCTGTTTGACAAAGAAAGGAAAGAAAAATTAGTCAAGAACATATGTACACAAACAACAAACAAGCAAAAAAAAAATTTATCCTTTCCTCAAGCAAGTCTGAACCAAAAGTTTCTTATAGGGAGCAGGGAAAGACAAAAAGTTGGAAAACAGGTCTGAAAGTAGATATAGGGGATCCCTGGGTGGCGCAGCGGTTTGGTGCCTGTCTTTGGCCCAGGGCGCAATCCTGGAGACCTGGGATCGAGTCCCACGTCGGGCTCCCGGTGCATGGAGCCTGCTTCTCCCTCTGCCTGTATCTCTGCCTCTCTCTCTCTCTCTCTCTCTCTCTCTATGTGACTATCATAAATAAATAAAAAATTTAAAAAAAGGAATACTTAAAAAAAATGAAAGTAGAAATAGTTAAAATTCATACTACTCAATGAGGCCAGAGGCCAGAGCCACATTCAGAGGGCAGGACTGAGCATAAGGATCCAGGAAGGAAAAATGAGGGAGGAAAGCAAGGCACCCAAATGGGATGCAAATCAGTGACCCCAAAGCAAAAAAATAAATAAATAAATAATAAAATAAAAAATAAAACAGCAGTTTACTTTTTGTTGTTGCTATTTTTTATTTATTTTTTATTTTTTTAAAGTTTTATTTATTTATTCAGAGAGAGAGAGAGAGAGAGAGGCAGAGACACAGGCAGAGGGAGAAGCAGGCTCTATGCAGGGAGCCCGACGTGGGACTCGATCCCCCAGGTGTCCAGTATCACTGCCCTGGATTGAAGGCGGCGCTAAACCGCTGAGCCACCCGGGCTGCCCATGTTGTTGCTATTTTTTAAATAAAAGAAGGCGGATAGACCCCTTGAAGGGTTATTGCATAACGTGTATCATGGTACAACAGTCTCAGCTGCTGTTTGGGTCCTGCAAGCCAACTGGATACAGCAAAACCATCAGAAAATGGTTTTGGCTTTGGAATTAGCAATACTATTGGAGAGCAGCAAAGCTATTAAGAAGAATTTAACAAATCAAAAGGCCAACTGTTCTTTGGGCTGACTGACCCCACAGGACCTCTTCATGCTTCACATGGCAGCCCCAAAACCAGACACTAATGCCCAGAGTCATTAACCACTTTGGATAGCGGTTGCCTGGGAAGGGTGGAGAGCCGCATACTGAGGGAGGAGTAGGAAATTTTCATTTTCACTATCTGATCCCAAGCTGGCAAGGTGCCTGTTTCTTGTCCCTATCTCTTGATTAACCCATGTCCTTCTATCCTCTCTCAACCTATTTCTCCTGACATTTATAACCAGTTTCTGCTCTAGCCAAACTACTCTTCTGTTTCTTCAGTTTTTGAATAGGATTTACATCAGGATTTTTTCTTTCCTTTTAATTTTTTTTTAAATACCCAATGTGGAGCTCAAACTAACAACCTCAAGATCAAGAGTTGCAAGCCCGGGGCACCTGGGTGGCTCAGTGGTTGAGCGGCTGCCTTAGGCTCAGGTCATGATCCTGGGGTCCTAAGATCAAGTCTCACATCAGACTCCCTTCAGGGAGCCTGCTTCTCCTTATGTCTTTGTCTCTCTCTCTGTGTCTCTCATAAATAAATAACATCTTTAAAAAAAAAAAGAGTTGCAAGCTCTACTGACTGAGCCAGCTAAGCGCCCCGACACTGGGAATTTTTGCATACATATTCTCAATTGCTGAACATTTTCTGCATGGCAATCTGGTCCCTTCCACCCAGAAACTTTTCTCACATGTTGATCCAAAATGTGACCAACTTCATGAGAATTCTGAAACTTAACTGATCAACAAATGAATCCACAGTTAAGATATATTTATTAAACTATTATATATTTATTAACTACTTGTTAATATCTGTGCTAATAAAATACAAGGAATACTAAAAATAAGGTCTGCTTTATTTTTATTTTTTTAATTAATTAAAAAAAATTTTTTTTAAGGTCTGCTTTAAAAGGTCTAAGACTAACTTACTATATGGCCATGGACAAGGTAATTCTCTCTTCATCTCTGATTTTTCAATTGAAAAACAAAGGGAAGGGTGCCTGGGTGGCTCAGTAGGTTAAGCATCTGCCTTAAGCTCAGATCATGATTTCAGGGTCCTGGGATGGAGCATCACGTCTGGCTCCCTGCTTAGGGAGGAGTCTGCTGCTCCCCCTCCCTCAAGACCTCCCCTGCCGCTCATGCACTCATTCTCTCTCTCTCAAATAAATAAATAAAACGAAAGAAAGAAAGAAAGAAAGAAAGAAAGAAAGAAAGAAAGAAAGAAAGAAAGAAAGAAAGAAAGAAAAGAAAAGAGAAAAGAAAGAAAAGAAGGAGGGGAGGGAAGGACGGAGGGGAGGGAAGGAAGGAAGGAGGGAAGGAAGGAGAGGAGGGAAGGAAGGAGAGGAGGGAGGGAGGGAGGGAGGGAGGAAGGAAGGAAGGAAGGAAAACAAACGGGAGAAAGGGTAACAAGCAATTGACCTACTGCAGAATCTTGGCAACAAGTCCTATCTTTCAAATACAATTCAGATTGCTACATACATGTTTAAACAACTAGCAAATTAGAGAGCCCCAGGAAGTCAGCAAAACCTCACATGAGAGCACTTGATTCTTCCCCCAATTTCTAGGAAAGGAAAAAGACACTTTATAAACCAGAGTAAAAAGCTGCACCTGACCCTTAGAACCTTCCAACCGGGGCAATATAACTTATACCCCTGGAAAAGGAGAGAACTAGAAAAAACTAATCAGGCAAAGTGCATTAAAAAAGCCAAGAAATAAAGGCCATGAAGAAAAGCCTTCAGATGATCACTCTGGCCCAGAACCAGTTTAAGTCAGACCAGAGAAATGAGTCCCAGGGAAGACAACGGGACAAACTTAGAATGCTCCACCAGAAAACAGTTGGAGTTGCCTCTGTGGGGTGAGTGGCCAGCATCAGAATGAGGAAAGACAGAAGGGAAAAGAAGAGAAGTGGGCAGAGAGAGATCCCAGAAACAAAACCTCAGCCAGCCCGGAAGGTCCCCAGGAGATTTTATAAAGGGTTATTTGTCTTTTAATTAACATATCATCTTTAAATCCAGTCCTCTTGTGGGCTTGGCTGAAGCTGCCCGGAGAATAAAACACCAGAGTAACAGCAGAACATACTTTTCCCCCTTTTCTAATAAAAATAATAAACAGACAAATCAATATGCAGGTAGGAGGAGGAAATACAGTTAATAGCGAGAGGGTGATACGAACTCGTAACACATCCAATTACTAGGATGCTTTTTTCATTTTTCGTAATTAGCCACGCCTCGATAAGAGTACGCAGTTTCACACACGCCCTTCACAGCGCATACACATTGGCTTCCTTCTTCTTAAACTCCGTTCTTTCAAAGTTTCTAATGTCCTGTAGCTCCCAAGAGCTGCTGCCTTGCGCTGACCTCTGTCCCCTGCTGGTCAGGATGTTATTCTTGGCTTTGAGCTCGGGAACAATTCCTCCTGATTTGGCCCCACTCGGCCTAGCATGAGAAGAGTCCAGGGTACTGTAAACAGCGTGTGACATTTACAGATACAAATACGCATACACACGGCCGGCCGTCACGTTCAGCCTCGGATTCACCATCCTGCATCCCTATCCCTCTTGTGCAAGAGATGAACCTCTTAAAGATGGCCTCAGCTTCAACAGCCTTTGTCTAGAAAGTTAATCAGGCATCTTCCTCTGTTTACACATGAATTCAGCACAACCACTAAATATAGAACAATTTGTGGCCCTATTGGTACCCAGAGAAACAAGTCCTAGCAATTTTAATGAGCAACACACTCTTCATAAGGGATAATCGAAATTCCTGAAATTAATATTATTTCCTGGTGAACAAAAGAATGAGCCAAAAGATGAGTCACAGCTTATAAAAGATCTCAACTCAAGGTCAACGGTTTGAATCTATCTAGGTTTATGAGTTAACTGCAAACTGTTAACACCTGGCAGCTAAGGCATGGTCACAGTTCAAACAGCTGCGGCCGTCCTTTGGGAAGAAGGTCTGAACTGATGTTAGAAAAACTAACATTATCACTTACAACCTTCCTCAACCCACTTTCAGGTACAGGTAAGATTTGTTTCAGCCTTGTCAAAAGCTTACTGTAAATACGTACTACTCCCACAATCATGTCTAAATAAATAAAGACAGGGGCAGCCTGGGTGGCTCAGCAGTTGTGCACCTGCCTTCAACCCAGGGTGTGATCCTGGGGTCCTGGGATCGAGTCCTGCACCGGGCCCCCTGCATGGAGTCTGCTTCTCCCTCTGCCTGTGTCTCTGCCTCTTTCTCTGTGTCTCTCATGAATAAATAAATCTTTTAAAAATACATACATACCTACATACAGGTTTCTTAATGACAGCCAGGAGGATAAAGATATAGGGAACCCACTATAAAATGGCTGAGAAATCTGTCAATTAAGTGAATTATGGCCTGGACACTATCCACTTGTGTTAAATATGTCACAGGAGAGAATAAAAACAACAGCCTTCATGTTACCTTACACTCCCAAGAGCAGCTACAATTCTGAGATGAGTTCTAGACAAAGGGCTAGCCGACCAAAAGATCAAGAAAAACGCGCTGGCGTACTCGGTTGCACAGTATCTTAAATCCTGTGTTCCAGCACAAATAGGAGAGAGTAAAAACCAGACCTATAACAAACCTGCTTTTGAAAGAAACAGAAAACTTCAGCCTCCTGGGATGTCAGCCAGCGAACCACCAAAGAACAGGGGTCCAGTGGGTTTGCGATGCAGCAGAACCCATCCTCTCACTCACTGCTGTGGGATATCTGGGCGAGTCATTTAACCTCCCTGATGAACATACGGCACGGACGAGACGACGGACAGAAAAGCACTACAGGATCTGGCAAGTGGTAGGTAGTCTCTGAACGGATGTTTATTCTCTTTTTCTTTATTCCAGTCATTTAGCACTAAAACTTATTTCAAAAGTTAGAGTTCCTCAGAATCAAGTGCTCTTTCTCTTTAGCCAGTAGCAATTCACTGTCTCTAATCCACTTTATCAAAAAGCACAAATTTAAATCAGAAACTTCCAATATGTGTTCAATCGCAAGACAAAAGTCTCTAAAGGAGCAACTCCTCACTCCGGGCTCTGGGTAACACAGAAGCTGGAGTGGGAAGTATTTATCCCCCCCGCCCCCATCTCTAAATCCTTTTTTTTTTTTTTTTTGGTCTAAATCCTTTTGTCCCTACTTTCAGACTACACTGGCAGCTCTGGGGATTAGCTCTGCCATCCTGAGCATTAAACTGACTAGAAACTATTTCTCATTAAAATAAAGGAACAACTCTGTGCAGGACACACACCATGCAAAAAATGCACTTACCCTGCACTGAATACCTAAATAAGGGATTCAATAGAAGACTCTGTGTCTGCACGTTACCCCTGAAACACATTTTTGAGGTTACCTCTATACTTTATCAAATATGATTTTTCCTCATTAGCTTCAGTGACCGATGCATTACTAAACTTTCTCTTATGCCTGTTTTCTTCTTTCTCCCTCATTGTGAACTGTTGTTTTGTTAAACCTACTAATCCCGTCAATTCATATCCATGCTAGGAAACCGAATCTGAGGGGAGACAAACTAGCTTGCTGCCATTCGGTTTTCTAAACTGAAAACTATCCTCTTTCCATTAGCCCTTTGTTATTATGCCAAATACGGAAATAAACATAGGTCCTTTGAATTATTTTTTTTTTAAGATTTTATTTATTCATGAGAGATAGACAGAAGAGAGAGAGAGAGAGAGAGGGAGAAGCAGGCTCCACGCAGAAGCCCGATGCAGGACTCGATCCCGGGACCCCAGGATCACGCCCTGAGCTGAAGGCAGACACTTTCACTGCTGAGCCACCCAGGCATCCCAGTTCCTTTGAATTAATATTTACTCATTTATTTCAAATATCTTCACTTTATCAGGAAAAATTTGCCTTTCCTTAAAACGTTTTTTAAAAAATATTTTATTTATTCATGAGAGACACAGAGAGAGAGGCAGAGACACAGGCAAAGGGAGAAGCAGGCTCTCTGCGGGGGAGCCTCATACAGGACTCGAAATCAGGACCCCAGGATCACAACCTGAGTTAAAGGCAGACACTCAACCACTGAGCCACTCAGGTGCCCCTTAAAATGTAATTTTCAAGGAGCCAATGCTTCCTTTTTAAGATTTATTTTAGACAACGCACGCTCCACTGGGCAGGGAGCCCAAAGACAGCACAGAGCACACCATCAACACAGGGCTCAACCTCACAACCTTGAGATCATGACTTGAGGCAACACCAAGAGTCCGATGCTTAACTGACTGAGCCACCTAGGGACCTGGAGCCAGTGCTCTCTTAAGTAGGATTTTACTACATCTGGGAAGGAAAAAGTTTTAAGGAAAATTTCTGATGTTATGTTTTACAACAAAGTAATAAAGGAAATTTGCAGAAAAAGAAAAGGATATCCATGATCACATCATCCTATAGTTGTTTTAATAATTTAAAAAATTAAAGTCAACAGAAAAATACCAATAAATACATAATTTTCTAAATATATGTCCCACGACCTCCACACACACACACACACACACACACACACAACCTTGGGGAGTGGAAAGAAGAAAGAGGGATTATTCAAGTGTATATTGTTCTAGTTGAGAATCCTGGCCTCTCTGGCAAGCTGCCATCACTAGCAGCAGTAGTGTCCCTTCAAGGCAGCCCAACAGTAGAGCTCTTTCAGGCGGCGAGTCATGTAGTCAAGCAAACATGCACAAGTATTTGCTGAAGGCCTACTCTGTGCTAAGTAATGTAAGTAACTGTACAGGAGACACAACTCAGAGAGATACAGACTCTACCCCGAGCAGTTTACAGCCATATAAAAATGGAGATAGATAAAAAGTCATGGTCATAGAATTTTATTTTTTTTTAAGAGTTTATTTATTTATTCATGAGAGACACAGAGAGAGGCAGAGACACAGGCAGAGGGAGAAGCAGGCTCCATGCAGGGAGCCCGACGTGGGACTCGATCCTGGGTCTCCAGGATCACGCCCTGGGCCGAAGGCAGGCGCTCAACAGCTGAGCCACCCCAGTGTCCCAGTGCTATGGAATTCAAACTATCTCTAGGAGAATTTTTTTTTTCTAATCTTTTTAGAGCAGTGCCTTGAAGTATGAGTAGGAATCTGGCAAGCAGACACAAGCATTCTAACTGGAGAAAACAAAATGTGTAGAGAAAGAGGAAAGAATAGGAATTACTGGGGACACAGTATAGCTGGTGTGTGTCTAGATTGTATGACAGGAAATGGTGTGAATGATCTGACTTGAAGGCTAAGTCACAATGGATTTTATTTTATTTTTTAAAGATTTTATTTATTTATTCATGAGAGACACACACAGAGAGAGAGGCAGAGACCCAGGCAGAGGGAGAAGCAGGCTCCATGCAGGGAGCCCGACGCGGGACTCGATCCCGGGACTCCAGGATCACACCCCAGGATGCAGGCGGCACCAAACCGCTGCACCACCGGGGCTGCCCGGCTAAGTCACAATGGGAAGGCCCTTGTATACCATGCTCCAGATTCCAGGCATGACCCTATAGACATGAAGGAGTCAACAGAAATCTTTAAACAAACAAATAAATAAATAAATAAATAAATAAATAAATAAAATTTTAAAAAGAAACCTTTAAGCAAAGGACTGAGATGATAACTTTGGTCCTCCTGTCCTCCCCAAAATTACTGTTAGCAGTAGGGAAGCCAAACTGGAAAAGGGCAATTTAGCAGCAGGGAGGCAAATTCTGTGTGGATCACTGTCTATTTTATTCACTAGTTCCTAGCATTATGCCTGGCACAAATAAGTAGCTCTAATAACATCTCCTAACAAGTATGTATGACAAGTAAATGAACAACAGAACTCTGAAGAACATTAACATTTAGAGAGTAGAAAGAGGAGAAAGAACCAAGGAACTTTTTTTACCTTTTTTTTTTTTTAAGATTTCATTCATTTATTCATTCATTCATGAGAGACACAGAAAGAGAGAGAGGCAGAGACACAGGGGGAGAAACAGGCTCCATGCGGGGAGCCTGATGCGAGACTCGATCCTAGGACCCCAGGATCACACCCTAAGCCGAAGGCGATGCTAAACCTCTGAGCCACCCAGGCTGCCCCTAAGATTTACTTTTAAAAATATCAGTGACCACTGAGTATCAAAGAAATATAAATTAAAAAACAAGATTTTTAAAAAAATAAATAAAAAACAAGAGTTGGCAAATATCTATAAAACAGACTCAGATTTTTTTTACATTATGTTCTCAGACCTTCATGGGACAAATAGCTCTCATGTTATATAAAGTGCAGTGTAATAGAGGAAATACACTTCATAACACAAGAGGGTTTATCTCAGGAATGAAGAGGCAGTTTATTAAGAGATCGAAGCAATTTTTATTATTAACGGACACTAAAGGAGAAAGAGGATATAACCTTCTCAACAGATGACGAAAATGATGGGATAAAATTCAATACTTTTTTTTTTTTAATTTACCAAACTAGGAATAGAGGAATTACCTTAATCTGGTAATCTGACAGATGCTCAGCCACTGAGCCACCCAGGTGTCCCTCATGCCACTTCTCTATCAATTGGGCACTGCCAAGCATAGTTTTAAAAGTGCAAACCGCTGGGGGCACCTGCATGGCTCGGCGGTTGAGCGTCTGCATCTGCCTTCAGCTCATAACCTGCCTTCAGGTCATGATCCTAGGGTCCTGGGGTCCCGGGATCGAGTCCCACATCGGGCTCCCTGCTTCTTCCTCTGCCTGTGTCTCTGCCTCTCTCTCTCTGTGTCTCTCATGAATAAATAAATAAAATATTTTTTTAAAAAAAGTGCAAACCCTGGATGCCTGGGTGGCTCAGTGGTTAAGTGACTGCCTGCGGGAAGCCTGCTTCTCTCTCTGCCTATGTCTCTGCCTCTCTATGTCTCTCATGAATAAATAAATAAAATCTTTAAAAAAATAAAAGTGCAAACCCGAGGGTACCTGGGTGGCTCAGTGGTTGAGTGTCTGCCTTTAACTCAGGTTGTGATCCTAAGTCCCAGGATCAAGTCCTGTATCAGGCTCCCTGCATGGAGCCTGCTTCTCCCTCTGCCTGTGTTTCTGCCTCTCTGTGTGTCTCTCATGAATAAATAAAATCTTTTAAAAAATACAAGTGCAAGCCCTATGATCCACACCACCCCTTCTAGGAATCCAGTGCACAGAAGCATAAGCATGAAGGTACAAAGCCAACATATATATACATATATATTCACATTGTTCCTAATACTTTGCCATTAGAAACAATGTTGCAATGAATATTAGATATGTGGATAGTCACTGTAGCACTTTTTTTTTTTTTTTTTTTGGTTAAGATTTATTTATGAGAGAGAGAGAGGAGGAGAGGGGCAGAAGGAGAGGGACAGTATTCTCAAGCCAACTCCCTGAATGAGCATGGAGCCAGACATGGGCAGAAATCAAGAGTCAGCTGCCCAACTGACTGAGCCACCCAGGCAACGCTGTAGCATTGTTTCTAATGACAAAATGGTAGAAATAACCTAAATGACCAACAATAAATAAGAAAATGGATAAATCAGGGAATGTCCATATAATAGACCACTATGTGGCCAAAGTACATCACATTTTTCTGTTAAAAACACTAAGACAGGGCAGCCCAGGGGGCTCAGCGGTTTAGTGCCGCCTTCGGCCCAGGGAGTAATCCCGGAGACCCGGGATCGAGTCCCGAGTCGGGCTCCCGGTGCATGGAGCCTGCTTCTCCCTCTGCCTGTGTCTCTGCCTCTCTCTCTCTCTCTGTGTCTGTCATGAATAAATAAAATCTTTGAAAAAAAAAAAAAAAGCACTAAGACACCTCAAATATGGCATTAATCTGTAAAACACTGAATCAAAACCTTTTATCCTGTTGTTTCCACATTTTAAATTTTCTTCTAGAAAAAATAAAAAGGAAAAATATACATGAACTTCAAATTAAATCCAAATTAGTGCTTTTTGCTTAAATTACTATCAACATACTTACACTGAAAATTAAATCCAAGTCTGTGCAGCCATTTCTAACTGTAAGTGATTCTCATGTTAAAGGCAATAACTTACTGTTTTTTTTTTACTTATTTTCCTTTTTAAAAAATTTTAGTGCCAGTTAACATATTAATTTCAGGTGTATCAGACAGTGATTCAACAATTCCATATGTGACTCAGTGCTCATCATGACAAGTGTACTCTAAATCCTCATCACCTATTTCACCCATCCCCCACCCACTTCCTCTCTGGTGACCATTTGCTTTCTGCTTCTCTCTCTGCCTGTTTGCTTTCTATAGTTCTGAGCCTCTTTTTTGGTTTGTCTTTTTTTTTTTTTCTTTGTTTGTTTCTTAAATTCCAAATATGAATGAAATTATATGGTATTTATCTTTGTCTGATTGGCTTATTTCACTTTACATAATACTCTCTAGATCCATCCATATGTTGTTGCAAATGCCAAGATTTCATTCTTTTTTATGGCTGAATAGTTTTCCTGTGTGTTTGTATACACACATCTTCTTTATCTGTTCACCAACTGATGGACACTTTGGGCTGATTCCCTATTTTGGCTACTGTAAATAATGCTGCAATAAACACAGGGGTGACATGTATCACTTTGAATTCGTGTTTTTATATTCTCTGGGTAAATATCCAGTGGTGCAATTACTGGATCACAGGGTAGGTCTATTTTTTTAAAGATATTATTTATTTAAGAGAGTAGTGAGAAAAGAGAAATAGAGAGAGAGAGAGAGAGAGAGAGAGAGCCCAAGGGGGGCAGAGGGAGAAGTGGACTCCCTGCTGAGCAGGAAGCCTGATAAGGAGCTCCATCCCAGGATCTTGGGATCATGACCTGAGCTGAAGGCAGATGCTTAATTGACTGGGCATGCCAGGTACCTCTATTTTTTTTTTTTTTTAAGATTTTACTTATTTATTCATGAGAGATACAGAGAGAGAGAGGCAGAGACACAGGCAGAGGGAGAAGCAGGCTCCATGCAGGGAGTCTGATATGGGACTTGATCCTGGGACTCCAGGATTATGCCCTCAGCCGAAGGCAGGTGCTAAACCACTGAGCCACCCAGGGATCCCCATGGCACCTCTATTTTTAATTTTTTAAGGACCTCTCTATACTATTTCCACAGTGGCTACACCAGTTTGCATTCCCACCAATAGTGCACAAGTGTTGCTATTTCTCTACATCATGACCAACACTTTTTGTTTATTGTGTTTTTTATTGTTTTTATTTTTTTAAAGATTTTATTCATTTATTCATGAGAGACACAGAGAGAGAGAGAGAGAGGCAGAGACACAGGCAGAGGGAGAAGCAGGCTCCATGCAGGGAGCCTGACATGGGACTCAATCCCAGGTCTCCAGGATCATGCCTGGGCTGAAGGCAGACGCTAAACCGCTGAGCCACCCAGAAATCCCCGTGTTTTTTTTTTTTCTTTTAGCCACTCCAACAGGTATTTTTAATTTAACTTTTAAAAAGAAAAAGTATAATTTTTAATAAAAATTTTTAATTAGAAAAATTAAATAAAAAGTGAATATACCATAGATCAATTAACTAAGTACGAAACTGTTAACATTTCAGTGGTCTATCATGTGCATTTCTAGTCTACCTCCAGCTGGGATCAGTTCCCGGATCATTCTTACAGCTGCCAAAAAATATATACAGAAAGGCAGTGGAGGTAGTGCTTGCAATCAGACCTGCTTCACATTACTTTTTCTTGTTTTTCTTTTTTTTTTTTAAGAATTTATTTATTTATTCATGAGAAACACACACACAGAGAGAGAGAGAGAGAGAGAGAGAGGCAGAGATACAGGCAGAGGGAGAAGCAGGCTCCACGCAGGGAGCCTGACGTGGGACTCGATCCCAGGTCTCCAGGATCAGGCCCTGGGCCGAAGCTGGCGCTAAACCAGTGAGCCACCCAGGCTGCCCTTCATGACACTTTTTAAAAAGTATACAACAAAACCGAAAGACAACCAACAGAATGAAAGAAAATATTTGCAAATGTCTTATTAGATAAAGGGCTAGTATCCAAAATCTATAAAGAACTTATCAGACTCAACACCCAAAGACCAAATAATCCAAACAAGAAATAGGCAGAAGATGTGAACAGTCATTTCTCCAAAGACATACAAATGGCCAACAGACACGTGAAAAAATGCTGAACATCACTCGGCAATCAGGGGAATACAAATCAAAACCACAATGAAATACCACCTTATACCAGTCACAATGGCTAAAATTAACCACTCAAAAACGATATATGTTGCTAAGGATGAGAAGAAAGGGAAACCCTAAGACACTACTGGTAGGAATGCAAACTGGTGCAACCAATCTGTAAGATAGTATGGAGGTTCCTCAAAAAGTTGAAAATAGAGCTACCCTATGAATCAATAATTGCAGTAATAGGCATTTACCCCAAAGATACAGATGTAGTGATCTGAAGGGGCACCTGCACCCCAGTATTTATAGAAGCAATGTCCATAGTAGCTGAACTATGGAAAGAGCCCAGATGTCCATCAACAAATGAATGGATAAGGATGTAGTTCATATATACAATGGAATATGACTTAGCCATGAAGAAAAATGAAATCTTGCTATTTGCAATCATGTGGATGGAACTGGGGGGTATTATGCTAAGCAAAATAAGTCAATCAGAGAAAGACAATTATTATATGGTCTTACTCATATGTGGAATTTAAGAAAAAAAACAAAATCATAGGGACTACGGGAAGAGAGGAAAAAATAAAACAAGATGAAATCATAGAGGGAGACAAACCATAAGAGACTTTTTAAAAAAGATTTTATTCATTTATTCATAAAAGACACACAGAGAGAGGCAGAGAGAGAAGCAGGCCCCATACAGGGAGCCCGATGTGGGACTCAATCCCGGGACTCCAGGATCATGCCCTGAGCCAAAGGCAGATGCTCAACCGCTGAGCCACCCAGGGGTCCCCTATAAGAGACTCAACTATAGAAAACAAACTGAGGGTCACTGGAGGAGAGCCGGGGGGGGCGGGGCAGATGGGGTAACTGGGTGATGGACATTAGGGAGGGTACAGGAGATCATGAGCCCTGGGTGTTATGTAAGACTGATGAATCCCTGAACTCTACCTCTGAAACCAATAATACATTATATGTTAATTGAATTTAAATTTAAAAATTAAAACATAAATAAGTTAAAAGTATTTATAGTGTGCTCAGGTTTAATTGCTTCTACTCATGTAAAGGGGGAGTGCACAGGGGTACAAGAGCACCAGGCTCCGGGGACCTGACCAGGCCAGGTTCAGCCCCTTGCCGCTGACCAAATCCAGAGGCAGAGAGATGAATGGTGGAGAAACCAGAGAGAAGTTTACCGCAGTGAGGCCCACACCAGGAAGGCCGTGGACTCAGGGCTCAAAGACTGTCTCCCGAGTGGTGAAAAGACTTCCAGGTTTATCTCAGGAAAGTATGGGACAAGGGTCAGTTGGGTACACGCAGGTAGGAAGTAAAGGTCAAGCTGATCATTGTCTTGGAGTCCATCACATTGTCTTGCTGCTCACGGCAGTCCTTCCTGCTCCAGGAGGTAGTTTCGTTTCCCTCTACTGGATGCTTTGCCCACAGGGTCTTTTGCCTGAGTTAAGAGATAAGCTGGAGGGACGCGTGGGTGGCTCAGTGGTTGAGCCGCTGCCTTTGACCCAGGGCGTGATTCCAGAGTCCCAAGATTGAGTCCTGCATCCGGCTCCCCCATGGAGCCTGCTTCTCCCTCTGCCTGTGTCTCTGCCTCTCTCTCTCTGTGTCTCTCATGAATACATAAATAAAATATTTTTTTTATTTTCATAAATAAAATCTTAAAAAAAAAAAAAAAAAAGAAGGGATCCCTGGGTGGTGCAGCGGTTTGGCGCCTGCCTTTGGGCAAGGCGCGATCCTGGAGACCTGGGATCGAGTCCCACGTCGGGCTCCCGATGCATGGAGCCTGCTTCTGCCTCTGCCTATGTCTCTGCCTTTCTCTCTGTGTGACTATCATAAATAAATAAAAATTAAAAAAAAAAAGAAAAAAAAGAGAGAGAAGCTGGAAAGAACTTAATCAAAATTTAGAAATTTTGAGGTCACGAGGGAGGTAGCTGAAGTCTTCTTTCACTCACTTTTCCTTCATTGTCTTTATTTAATTGCTCTTTTTCATGAACCAAAGTTTTTATTTTTTTTCCCCATGGATAAAACTTTTTTGGAGGGGAGGAGGAGCAGAGGGAGAGGGAGAGAGAGAATCTAAGCAGGTTCCACACCCAGCATGGAGCCTGACTTGGGGCTCAACGTCACAATCCTGTAATCACAACCTGAGCTGAAATCAAGACCCCAACACTTAACCACCTAAGCCACTCATGTGCCCCCCATGGATAAGACATTTTAAAAAATTATTTTCATTTTTTTTTTAATTTTTTTTCTTTATTTATTTATGATAGTCACAGAGAGAGAGAGAGAGAGAGAGAGAGAGGCAGAGACACAGGCAGAGGGAGAAGCAGGCTCCATGCACCGGGAGCCCGTCGTGGGATTCGATCCCGGGTCTCCAGGATCGCGCCCTGGGCCAAAGGCAGGCGCCAAACCGCTGCGCCACCCAGGGATCCCTATTTTCATTTTCTTAAAAGATTTTGTTTATTTATTTATTTGAGAGAGAGAGAGAGAGAGTCTACAGAAGCAGAGGGAGAGAATCCTAAAGCAGATTCCCTACTGAGCATGGAGCCCAATGCCCAACCTGAGCCGAAATCAAGAGTCAGATGTTCAACCAACTGAGCTACCCAGGTGATCCTTTCTTTTTTTTTTCTTTCTTTTTTTTTTTGATCCTTTCTTTTTTTTAATGCTTTCCTTCAAAAACTTCAAGAAACTGGGTATTCTAATGTTTCTGAAAATTTTTCTGCTTTGTGCAGGTACTAGCTATGATAAATTCTGTATCTCATTTCCTAAAAACTAAAAGGTGACATACAATTCCTAGGTTGACATATTCAAATAGGCAAACATTTCTACCTTCCAGTGGTTCCCCACATAGGTTCTATCAATATTTCAAATACCAAGTCCCTTCAGTAAATGTATTTGTTTCTGTAAGATAAATCAGTAATAGGACTACTCTCAGCAGTCTGGATAACAATATTTTAGGAGCTCACAATTAGCATCTTAAAACAATATTCATCATAGAATAGTGCACAGTGGATATTCAAAAATCATCTTACTTTAAGAAATATCCCCATGGGGTGCCTGGGTGGCTCCTTCAGTTAAGCATCTGTCTTTGGCTCAGGTCATGATCCCAGGGTCCTGGGATGGAGCCCCACATCGGGCTCACTGCTTGGTGGGAAGCCTGCTTCTCCCTCTCCCTCTGCCTGCCGCTCCCCCTGCTTGTGTTCTCTGTCAAATGAATAAATAAAATTAAAAAAAAATACATCCCCGCATTATGAAGTCTCTTTATTCTGGTATCCATGTATTGCAAGAGACATAAAATCTCTTCCTTTTATGCATTAAGAGACCCAAGTGAACTTCAAACTTAAAGCTGTATAAATCCTATCAAATATGCTAAGGCCAGGTACACCAGGCTGGCTCAGTAGGTAGAGCATGTGACTCTTGAACTCAGGGTCAAGTTCAAGTTCCATGCTGGGAGCAGAGATTAGTAAAAACAAATAAAAAATAAAATTACAGTTTACTTTTTAAAAAATATAAAAGCCAGATACCATGAAGAAAGGCTTAACACCAACTTCCTGATGAAAAAATGGGAATGGTACTAAAACTCCAGACTTATATATGACATATGGGACATCCGAATATAATGCTTTATGCCACCAGATGATCAGTTTGTTGATAGTCTTCATATCAGAACAAAAAGGGAAGAAGTTAGGGAGTTCTACAATGGAATAAACAATTCTAGCAGCTTTTAGGAACTCCTAGTCCTAAACAGGGGGATGCTCCAAGGCACTGCTGGAATTATGCCATTCTCACTTTCTTGCTGAAAGCATTTGTCACAAGCGTGTTTAGTAAACACAGGCTGGCATCTCTCCTCTCAGACTTAAAAATCTGACTCTCAGGAAACCTGGGTGGTTCAGTGATTGCGCGTCTGCCTTCAGCTCAGGGCGTGATCTCGGGGTCTGGGATCAAGTCCCGCATCGGGCTCCCTGCACAGAGCCTGCCTCTCCCTCTGCCTATGTCTCTGCCTCTCTCTCTGTCTCTCATGAACAAATCAAATCTTTAAAAAATAAAAAAATAAAATGTTGAGCATTTAAAAAAACAAAAAACCTGACTCTCCAGATACAAGTTATCAAGGAGAATGAAGAACTCCCCGAGACAATGGAGGAAATGATTCAACAAGAAAATAAGGAAGTAAACATTTCTCAATTGTCGTAAGAGAAAATTCATGTCAAGAGTTTGAGGGACAGAAGACTATAACACAGAGGAGGAAAAGAAGAAAATAGAAATCTGGAGAATAAACAGAAAGCTCCTCACCATCAGCAAGAGCATGATCATCCAGGTTCCCAGATGGAGTTGAGGGGAATAGGTGGTCACTCTTCTGTTTCTTTTTTTTTTTTTTTTTTTTTATTCATGAGGGACAGAGAGAGGCAGAGACACAGGCAGAGGGAGAAGCAGACTCCCTGCAGGGACTCCATCCCCCCATGTGGGACTCGATCCGGGTCTCCAGGATTAGGCCCTGGGCCGAAGGCGGCGCTAAACTGCTGGGCCACCCGGGGAGCCCGGTGGTCACTCTTCTTAAGGAAAAACCTTAAGGTGCAGCTGCTCCCCGTTTCAGTTGGTTAATGAAGAGGCAAAGTAAACAACCAGAAGAGGGGTGCGTGTGGCTCAGCTGGTGAAGCATCTGCTTTCAGCTTAGGTCAAGAGCTCAGGGTCCTAGGATAAGGCCTGCAGCATGCTCTGCTCAGTGGGGAGCCTGCTTCTCCTTCTCCCCCACCCCCGCCCCTGCTCATGCTCAGTCTCGCTTTCTCTCAAATAAATAAAATCTTAAAAAAAAAAAAAAAAAAAAAAAACACCGGAAGAAACCTGAAAAATCTTTCTAGGGGAAACAAAATCTAAAGGATTTGGAGCACCTGCTGGGTGAGGGACGCCTTTGGTAAAAACGTTTATCTCTGTTCCCAATTGATAGCTGAGACCTTTGAAAAGAAAGGAGGAATGTGAATGTCTGTCAATAAATTGGAGTTGACTTTCCAGATCATACTAGAACATTCTTCCTCTCCTACACTGAAACCTGGTGACTCCTTATCATTTTAGGTGTCAGTTCTAAATCCTACTTCTTTATCCTGGAAGTTGTTTTTTTTTTTTTTTTTTAAGATTTTATTTATTTATTCATGAGAGACAGAGAGAAAGAGAGAGGCAGAGACACAGGCAGAGGGAGAAGCAGGCTCCATGGAGGAGGAGCCCAATGTGGGACTCAATCCTGGATCCCATGAGCTGAAGGCAGATGCTCAACCACTGAGCCACCCAATTGTCCCAACACTAGTATTTTTTTTAACACTAGTATTTTTTAAAGAACTCTCAAAAGTCAGATTCTGTCAATTATTCAATTGATTATAAATTATATCAATAGGAATTTAAAAAGAGAACAATCTGAAGAGACTAGTATGGTTGCACAGCATAGTCCATTGAGTACAGATGTTAAAAAGACACCCGACGTACGTATGTGCAAAGGAAGAGTGCACAGTCAGAAAGATAATAGGATGGTGGTTCTGATCTAAAGGAAAAGTGCTGGGAAAATTACTGCCCAGAATGAGGCAAAGCCTGTTAATAAAGCTAAGGCTAACGAAAAGGACTCTGAAAGCTGTCGAGATCAACTTCTCTTCTTCCATCTTCCTATCAACTAGCACAATCTTCAACTTGAAGAGGGGAAGAACAAGCCTTGTGGAAAGCTCTACACAGCAGAGCCCCTAATTATTCCACATCAGTTCAAGCCTACAGACCTGCAAACTCTAACAATATGGAGAACTCCAGGGGAGCCTGGTGAACGTGTGCTGCAGAACTTTAAGGATGAGCAAAGTATCAAAACTTGAGGATGAGCAGGATGAGCAAACACAGTCCTCACTTCAAAGAGGGGACATCTACTGAGGGTTACAAAAGTTCCCAGGCTCTGACAGGCCTGGCTTCAATCTGGTGAAGTGCACAATTTATCTTTCACATGCACACACACCTGGCCCTGGCCAATGGATTTTAGTGTTTTTTTTTTTTTTTTCCAAAAAGGTGGGCTTTGAGCTTTTAGAAAAGGGAGTAGTGATTACCAGAAGTGATTTACTAAAAACAAGTCTTTAAAAAAAAAAAATACAACTAGACCAAAAAACAAAGTAATGGAATATATAGCAGTGCTACTCAAAGTGAAGTCTGCAGCACTGGCCTCAGCACAAACCTGCTCGATCAGAATCTACACTTTAACAAGAGCCCTAGGTAATTTTTTCTTTTAATTTATCTATCTAAAAAAAATTATCTGTTTATTTTTGGAGAGAGAGAGAGAGAGCACGCGTGCGCTGGTGGAGGAGGCATGGCAGAGGGAGAGAGAGAAACTCTTAAGCAGGCTCCACTGTCGGACTTGGCTCAACCCAAGGACCCTGAGATCATGACCTGAGCTGAAATCAAGAATCAGGTGCTTAACTGACTGAGCCGCCCAGGCTCCCCTCCCCAGGTGATTCTCATACAGGACAAAATTTGAAAATCACTGATACATAGAAGAGAGCTACATCTCAGCAAGGTATTTGATAAGTGTTTCATAATCTCTTTGTGGACAGTGAGATTTCCTCCTATCCATTTGTTACATTTATTTGCTTGACAAAATATTAAGCAGTTGACACATTTATGTGTCATAATAACCCTACAAGGTAGGCATTATTCTCTGTAACCTACAGATATTAGTATAACAGAGATTATATAGCAGTACTGAGCCTGGGTGGCTCAGTCGGTTAAGTGTTTGCCGTCCACTCAGGTCATGATCCTGGAGTCCCAGGACTGAGCCCCACACTGGGCTCCCTGCTCAGCAGGGAGTCTGCTTCTCCCTCTGCCCTTCACCCCACTTGCACTCTCTCTCTCTCAGATAAACAAATAACGTCTTTTAAAAAAACAATAAAATAAACAGAACTATCTGCCAGGCACTGTTTCAAGGACTTTATAGATATCAACTTATTTGATTTTATAACAACTCTTTATGGTATGTACTATTTTTACCCACTTTTTACACGTGATGAAACTGAGGCAAAAAGTTTTAAGCAACTTGCTTCTAATCACACGGAAATTTGTGGTATAGCTCTCTCTTTTTTTTTTTTTTAAGACTTTATTCGTGAAAGAGAGAGAGAGGCAGAGACACAGGCAGAGGGAGAATCAGGCTCCCTGCAGGGAGCCTGGTGTGAGACTCGATCCTGGGACCCTGGGGATCACAACCTGAGTCAAAGGCAGACATTCAACCCCTGAGCCACCCAGATGTCCCTGTGGTATAGCTCTTAACCGCTCTTAACCACTACTTTCTATAGCTACATGTGCTGCCACAAATGGGGCATACAATAGCCCTGAAGGAAACTAAACATTATACCCCAAAACAGTCCATTAAAAAAAAAAATCAAGGGATGCCTATATATATAAAATGTGTGTGTGTGTGTGTGAGAGAGAGAGAGAGAGAGGGAGGGAGGGAGAGAGGAAGAGAGTGCTCATTCAGGGGAGGTGCTAAGGGAGAAAGAGAGAATCTCAAGCACGCTTTCCCCCAGCATGGAGCTCAACTTGAGGCTTGATAGAAGGACCCTGAGATCATGACCTGAGCTGAAACCAAGAGTTAGACCCTTAACCAACTGAGCCACCCCCAAAATAAAAAATTCTAAAGGAATTCCCTGAAAGGAGGGTGACAAGTAGACTAATGTTTATTTACAGTATGCTAGGATGGGCCATAACCTAAAGCACTTTGCATCCATGCTTTATTCACACATTCCAACAGATCCATTGTAGGTGTTAAGGCATTTCACATATAAGGAAACAGAGGCCCAGACAAGTTAAGGACCTTGCCATGTCACACCACTTGTGATGATACAACCAAGATTCCAAAACCAAATCCGACTTTCAAGGCCATGCTCTTTCCCTTGATTTGCTCTGCATCCATCCTTGGCCCAGTCCCACTGCTATAAATGACTTAGGTAAGAGCATTGGGTCATGCTGACCATATGAGAGAGACTTTAGCTAAGAGAACAAATAACATTTAAAATAGAACACAGATCTAAAAGATCCAAACAGGATGGAGCAATGGCCAAGATTGGTATTTAAAAGCAAGAGGCGGGACGGGACGCCTGGGTGGTTCAGCAGTTGACCGTCTGCCTTCAGCTCAGGGCGCTGATCCCAGGATCCGGGATCGAGTTCCGCATCGGGCTCCCTGCATGGGGCCTGCTTCTCCCGCTGCCTGTATCTCTGCCTCTCTGTGTGTGTCTCTCATGAATAAATAAATATTTCTTTAAAAAAAAAAAAAAAAGCAAGAGGCTTTGGAGTCAGATGGGTCTGAATACCAGATTCTATCACTTCACTGTTTTGAATGTAAGCCAATTACTTAACTTCTTTGAGCCTTAATTTCTATTCTATAAAAGCGGAATTCTACCTCACAGAATCATTGTAAGGTGGGAGAAAAGGTAATATTTGTAAAGTGTTGGGCACAAAATGTTCAAAAACTGTTCAGTGAACATGAAATCTAATGAAATAAAATTTATATAGGATAAGAGCAAGAAAGTCAATTTTAGAAGCACCAGAAAAAATTTAACGGAAACACATAAAAAAAGACTTAGGGATCTCAGTTGACTTGAACCTATGAGTCAACAGTTTGCTGAGACTGCCAAAATTATTGCGAATTTGGAACACATTACAGAAGCACAGTGTCCAAAGCAAGTAAGCCCCAAACAAGGAGGCCTATCAGATTTTATTTGTAAGGCTGTCTTCAGTCCTGAGTGCTAAATTTTAAGGTCAATGGCAAATTAGAATCAATTCAGGAAAAGATCAGAATATGGAAAACATAGAAACTAGGGGAAAAGAAAAAAAAACACAGTAACTAGTTCCTTCCTTCCCAGTTCTCTAGTTCTTCCACTCATACAACAGAAATTACTCATCAACTGCTTCTGTTTCTCAATAACTAAAACATTTCTCCCTTCATCTTCATCTCCTTTTCTCCATCTTTCTCTCCCCCTTTCCCTCTGATCTCTTCCCACATGCACCTCAAATTCAATTTTGCCAATGGCACATGGATCTGACAAGGAGTAACCAGATGATTTCTAGCTTAAAACTCTAGGACCTGGGATGTCAGACCTGTTGCCAATCTGGCCCTAGCCTATGGATTAGACTTGCTACTGCTAATCTACATCAGATTTAACTAGCCCCTTGCCTTTTTTCCTGAGATAGGCCCCACACCTTGTGCTTAGGTAACCAAATCCTGAGTCTTCATCACATACTCAAAAACCTGGGACTCTTCCTTCCATACATGTCTCCATAACCTGCAGCTCCATTACCCCCAAAAGGAATACAGCTGGCCAGAAAACTGCATTTGGCAACGTCGGCCATCTCAGGCCTCAACCATTTCAAACTTACTGGATCAGTATTTCCCAACCTAAGGAAGCTATCAGATCAACTCCAGGCAAATGTATGCATGCTCATAAAACGGTAGAACAGTTTACTGTACCTAAGAGGCCATTTGCAAACCTACAAAGGACGAGGCCCAGAAAAGCTGCCCGCAATCTGGCTGTCCTCACTGCAGCGCCCCACTTTCAATTCCAATTAGAACTGGGCTCAGCTCCTGGCAGGACGCAGACAGTAAAATCTGGTAACTCCTAGGTCCAGATTATCAGGGCAACTGACATTGCAGTAACATGAGCTTCCCTATGGAATGGCCTTGTCGGAGTTGGCAGGTTTTCCTGGCTGAATCAGAACAGCCTGCGTCTCCTTTCATTCAGTACTCCCTTGGAAGCCAAGCGTCTCTCTAGGGAATGCCATCTGCAGTGGTCATCAGGTGTCTCAATGCCCTATTGTTTTAACCATGTAGATATTGCGGTTCCATTTCTATTTCTCAAGTAGATACAGGCGCTTTCTATGGCTGAGAGAAACCATGGTAAATGCTGATCTTTTGAGAGTTTTGTCTCACTCTTCCCTTACCATGGCCTAGTACAGCTCTAGTCCAGAATCAGGTAACTCCTGGAGCTTCCATCCAGTGCAGACCAGCTCTATTCCTACAGTACTAGACTCAATTTATAAATCTAGGTCTTCTCTTCATGAAGTGAGCCTGGGTATCTAAACTGACTTTTAGATGGTTCCCCCACCAACACAACACTTTAGTTATTCTCTAGATCACTAGTTCTCAAACTTGAGTGAGGCCTGTTAAAATGCAGATTGTTGTACCTTACTGGTTCAGTAGGTCTGGGGTGAGACCTGAATATCTGCATTTTTAACAAGCTCCCAGGGCATGCTCATGTTGCTGGTCTGGAGACCACTCTTTGAAAACTATTGCTCTAAATCATTACTATTTCACGTCACTCCCAGAACTATATTGCGATTGGGGTGAGGGGAGACGAAGATGCTATACAAATTGGGTCAGTTTCCATCGTAACAGTCAGTGCTTTGTCCTACACAGAAAACTCCTCCTACAGAGTAGACCTGAACTGGATCTCACAGGTGAAACATCCAGGAGTTTAAAACAGATCACAATTTACATCCTAACAAATTATTAACATAGATACATTCTGTAACCAAGAAATGGCACTTACATACGTGATTCTAGGCTCAAAATCAGCAGCCAAACCAGAAGTGGAATGAACACCTATGCTCTTTCCTATGCCTCACCAAGCATATTATTCATTAAATGAATTAACACCTGTAAAACACTTAGAATAGTGCTTAGCCATTATTTCATTGTGGTAAAATACACACATGACATTTATTATTTTTACTGTTCATAAGTATAGAAGTAAGTGGCATCTAAATCAAGTCACAATGTTGGGTAACCATCACCATTATCTATACCTAAACTTGTCATCAGCCCCAACAAAGCTGTGCCCATTAAACAACAATCCTCATTCCCATCTCCCCCCAGCCCCTACTGCTCTACTCTCTATATACAAACTTGCCTATTCTAGCTATACCTTTTCTAAGTACAATTATACTTTCTGTGTCTGGCTTATTTCAATAAGCATAATGGATTTGGGGTTTGCGGGGGGCGGGTTAAAGATTTTTTTTTAACATTTTTTTATTTTTATTTATTTATGATAGTCACAGAGAGAGGGGGGGGCAGAGGGAGAAGCAGGCTCCATGCACCGGGAGCCTGATGTGGGATTCGATCTCGGGTCTCCAAGATCGCGCCCTGGGCCAAAGGCAGGCGCCAAACCGCTGCGCCACCCAGGGATCCCAGATTTTTTTTTTTAAAGATTTTATTTATTTATTCACGAGAGACACACAGAGAAGCAGAGACATAGGAAGAGGGAGGAGAAGCAGGCTCCCTGCGGAGAGGCTGATGCCATCCCAGGACTCCAGGGATCACTCCCTGAGCCAAAGGCAATAAAGGCTCAACCACTGAGCCACCCAGACGTCCCTTTTATTTTTAAGATTTTATTCTTAAGTATTCTCTACACCCAATGTGGGGCTCAAACTCACAACCCTGAGACAAGAGACACATGCTCCACCAGCTGAGCCAGCCAGGTGCCCCAATAAGCACAGTGGTTTTGAGGTTCATCCACATTGTAGCATATATCAAAATTTCATTCTTTTTTTAAGGAATAATATTCCATTGTATGTACACAGCCATTTTGTTTATCCATCAGTCGATGGACACTCAAATTGCTTCTGCCTTTGGGTTATTGTGAATAATGTTGCTATGACATGGACATACAGCTAGCAGGAAACTTGCTGGTCACATGCTAGTTGTATGTTTAATATTTTAAGAAACCGCCAAATTGTTTTCCACAGGAGCTGCACCATTTGACACTCCCACCAACAGTACCAATACTTCTTATTTTCTTCCTTTTTTAAAAAAATTATAGCTAGCCTAATAGGTACTGCTTAGCCACTATTACTACCACAAGTTTTGATGTAGACTTTTACCAGTATTTGTAGCACGGCAAGGACAGCACCACTACAAGAGGTTCTGATTAGAGTTTCCAAGCATTTTCATTCAAAACACAAATCTCCAGTTGCTTCTAATTTTTTCAAAAATCATCTCCAAAGCTAGCATTTCCTTAGTTTGACATCAACCAAGAAAGAAAATGATGCTCTGGGGGCACCTGGGTGGCTCAGTTAGTTAAGCATCTGCCTTCAGCTCACGTCCTGATCCTGGAGTCCTGGGGTCCGGCCAGCGGAGTCCAGCCAGAGTTGGTCAGGCTCCCTGCTCAGTGGGGAATCTGCTTCTCCCTCTCCCTTTGCCCCTCTCCCTGCTCATGCTCTTTATCTCTCACACACTTTCTATCAAAGAAATAAATAAAATCTAAACAAAACAAACAAACAACAACAACAACAAAAACAGAAAATGATGTTTCGGATGGCTAAAGGAAAAAAAAGATGGATGGCTATGTTTTTGAAAAAAAGTATGTTGGAAATCCTATATATTTTAATCTTGCTAACTGTATCACTTTTAAGTCCCTGACCTCATCAGAAATACCATTTTCTCTTTACTTCTGGGGTTTTCCTGGCATGGAAGTGTTAAACTCTCAGTGAAACAAATGACTTTTCCCAAATAAAACTGTTTTCTTGTGCTCATGTATTATGTTCAAGGTTTCAGGACTGCCTCCAGTAACTCTTTTTTTCCTTTAAGAATCTAAGAAAGAGGGGATCCCTGGGTGGCTCAGCAGTTTAGCGCCTGCCTTTGGCCCAGGGCGCCATCCTGGAGTCCCGGGATCAAGTCCCACGTCGGGCTCTCTGCATGGAGCCTGCTTCTCCCTCCTCCTGTGTCTCTGCCTCTCTCTCTCTCTCTGTCTATCATAAATAAATAAATAAATCTTAAAAAAAAAAAAGAATCTAAGAAAGAGAAAATGTGTGTGTTTAGAAGGTGAAAACCAGGAGGAAAAAATTTTTTTCCTTTTTTTTTTCAGGAAAAATTTTCCTCTACTTTTACACTTGGCAAGAATTGAGAAATAAGGGGCGCCTGGGTGGCTCAGCAGTTGAGCGTCTGCCTTTGGCTCAGGTTGTGATCCCTGGGTCCTGGGATCGAGTCCCATATGGGGCTCCTCACGGGGAACCTGCTTCTCCCTCTGCCTGCGTCTCTGCCCCTCTCTGTGTGTCTCTCATGAATAAATAAATAAATAAAATCTTAAAAAATAAAAATAAATAAAAAACAAAAAGCAGTAGTTTCATCTTAGTTATTAGTGGGCAAGTCTACTATATATGCTTCCCCATTATGCTGATGATTATATATGAAAGATTCGACTCCACATATAGAAGGCTAGAGCCTGGCTTTATATACAGGCAACGTGGGACACCTGGGGGCTCAGCGGTTCAGCGTCTGCCTTTGGTCAGGGTGGGATCCCAGAGTCCCAGGATCGAGTCCCACATCAGGCTTCCTGCATGGAGCCTGCTTCTCCCTCTGCCTATGTCTTTGTGTCTCTCATAAATAAGTAAATAAAATCTTTAAACATTTTATATATATATAGACTTAGGACATTAGGACATTAGGAGACTTAGGACATTCTGAGAGGTATGTACCACCAGAGCCTATATGAACCTCCAAGTTCACTACCCCATTAAAGCATATAATTTCTTTCATGAATAAATGTACAATAAGCAGCTATTGTACATTGTACAGCCCTATCTCTGTAGGAGAGCTTGTGAATGGCAGAAACCAGAATGTTCAA
The DNA here is from genome assembly GCF_053574225.1 of Canis aureus. Classification (NCBI taxonomy): domain Eukaryota; kingdom Metazoa; phylum Chordata; class Mammalia; order Carnivora; family Canidae; genus Canis; species Canis aureus. Next base: position 43,235,366 of record NC_135642.1, read on the forward strand.
TTCCCAAAGGGCCAAGAGAGCCATTTTTGGTGCACATGTATGTAGGTATGTCATAGGTAGAAACATGTCGGTGACAGATGAAGTTTACCAGGCGGTGCACTGCACCTACCCAGACTCTGAGCCCCACTGCTGCCTCCTTGGTAAGTTACCAGAAGCTTCTGAACATCTCCCTATTATCACAAAGACAACCATCTGGAGCAAAACAATACCAGCTTCATGGGTTGTGTAAGGAATCATTTCAATATAGTTTCACTCATTCTTCAGTGAGTGTATTTGAACTCTCACAATGTGCACTAAGGATGCAGAGAGGACTGAGACCCCGTCCTCACTATGTAGAAGAGGTCTTCTTCCTTGGTGGGTCCCCTGTGATTCAAGAACTGCTTAGGGGCACCGGGCGGGGCCCTGCCTTCGACATGGGTCATGATCCCAGGGTCCTAGGATCGCGCCCGCATCGGGCTCCCTGCTCAGCAGGGAACCTGCTTCGCCCTCTCCCTCTGCTGCCCCCCCTGCTTGTGCTCACTCTCTCTTTCTGTCAAATACATACATACATACATAAGACCGGATTAGAGAGAACTAGAGGGCAATTCCTCAAAAACAGAGAGCCCCTCATCCGTGTTCAAGAACTAGGTACACAGTGGACAATAAATGATTGCTGAAAGAATGAACAAATTGTATTTCATTTATAATCTTCCTCTCAGTAAATATTACAATGAAAAGGAAGAGACTGATACATAATAATCACCTCACTCACTGGAGAAACAGAAAGTCAAACATTCAGAGGGGGAAGCAAAAATGACACTTCCCATTAGTATCATTACGTGGCAGGGCTCAGCACTGTTCTGCTTGGCCTGTGAAATCCCCCCATCTCTGAAAACTCCTGCAAATGGCTCATTTTATCCTCTGGGATAGTTGTGCAATGAAATAACAGACCGGAGTTTTTCGCTTTTTCAGTATATAAAGTTAATCCTTGAAATCGTTGTCTGAGGACACATATTTGAATAAATACTAAATGTGTTAACCAAAGACCTATCTTCAGCTAAAAAGTAGGAACTTGTATTTCTGTTCCTAAGCACTACAAAATCCTTCAGATATAAACTAGGGGTTCTTAACCTTGGCACTACTGCCAGTTTGGGTCAGTAATTCTTGGTTGTGGTGCACTGCCCTACACATTATAGGATGTCTGACAGCGTTCCTGGCCTCTACCCAACAACAGATCCCAGTAGTACCCTCCAACTGTGACAATCAGATGTCTCTCTAGACAGGGACATTTATCCTGGGGGGGGGGGGGGGGGTTGGAAAACATCCTGGTTGAGAACCACTCAGATAAACAATGGAATGAGAATGTTTTCACAAAGGCTGTAATGCTGTTTAAGAAAGATATGTCAGATGATATAAATTGTTATTCTTTGGGGCTCCTAGGTGGCTCAGTCGGTTAAGCCCCTGCGTTAGGTTCAGTTCATGGTCCCAGAGTCCTGGGATCGAGCTCCGCATCAGGCTCCCTCCTCAGAGGGGAGCCTGCTTCTTCTTCTGCCTCTATCCCTGCTCCTGCTCTCATGAGCTCTCTCTTTCTCTCAAAGACATAAATCTTTTTTTTCAAATAAATAAATCTTTTTAAAAAATCGTTATTCTTTGTATTCCACATATAAGTCATTTTTAGATCAGACAAACTTTTAAAGTTTTATCTGACAAAAAAAAAAAGACAATGCAGCTAAAGGTAATGTATAACCTAGAAAGAAGAACTTAATCAGTAAACCAATGGATGGTACAGAAAGCTGACGGGATAAAATGAGCTACATGCAGCCCTGCTAGCATCCCGTAGATACTTTACTCGTGCACAGTAACCATCACAAGTCTTCCACAATCTTGAAATCATCCAGCTCACTGCTACAAATTCAGATTATTAATTTTTCTTCCTATTTTTTATCTGAAAAAAAAAATGTTTCCTGTACCATAGGGAACAAGAAAACCATTATCACAACTATTTATTGAGCATTTTGTAAGTGTAAGGAATTTTACTTACTTAAAATAAGTCTGTCTCCTAAAAGTTCATTAAAGAAAGAAGATAAAACAAACTCAAAAATATAAAATAAAACTCCCAGAGCCACAAGGGAAGCTGGGGATTCCTGATGTTTACCTAAGACCCGATGCCGCCACCTCCCAAAAGGCCAAGGTTTCATTTGCAAATGATTGTGTTTAGAAAAAGGCCAGATTGGCATTAATTTTAATTCTTGGGATTTCAGCACTTAGTAACATAATCCCAAACTTGTATAGAGCATGCAGCACTTCTTACAAGTTGTTATTGGTTTTGATTATAAAAGATACATGGCCATTGCAGAGAATTTAAAAAAGACTACTTTTTTAATTATTATTTTTTAAAGACTTTACTTATGTGACAGAGAGAGAGAGAGCGCACAAGCCAGGGGAGCAGCAGAGGGAGAGGGAGAGGGAGAAGCAGGCTCCCCTGCTGAGCAATGAATGCAATGAGGGGCTATCCCAGGACCCTGGGATCATGATCTGAGCCAAAAGCAGATGTTTAACCAATCGAGCCACCCAGGTGTCCCTACAACAGTTATTTTATTTATTTATTTATTTTTTTAACAACAGTTATTTTAATAATGATGTATATCATGTAATAATGATGTATATAAAAGCAAATGTAAAGATTAGCCAGTTGTTCAACGAATGAACAAATGATTCATAAATTAATGTCCATAGAAACCTCAGTACTAAAGTCATAGATGGCTCTCTTTAAAATAATTTTGAGGGCAGCCCGGGTGACTCAGCGGTTTAGCGCCGCCTTCAGCCCGGGATGTGATCCTGGAGTCCTGGGATCGAGTCCTGAATCAGCCTCCCTGCATGGAGCCTGCTTCTCCCTCTGCTTGTGTCTCTGCCTCTGTGTGTGTGTGTGTGTGTCTCATGAATAAATAAAATCTTTAAAAAAAATTATTTATTTATTTGAGATAGAGCACAGAGGAAGAAGGAGAAACAGACCCCTGTTGAGCAGGGAGCTCCATGCAGGGCTGGATCCCAGGACCCCAGGATCATGAGCTGAGCCAAAGGCAGACACTCAACCAACTGAGCCACACAGGTGCCCTGAGGCTTAATATTTAGAAGACAAAATTGCAGTATCCCAACTTTACGGTCTTTTCCAATATAATACAAGTATACAGGTCAGAGAATGAGACTCAAATGTAGTTTTGACTTTTACGTCTGTAAAACAGTTCAGCTCCTTTCCAAAGCAGAGTCTTACTTTTTAATCCATTAACAAGTAATAAAGGTCAGGTTCCTTTGAGGAATAACTTCAGGTTCCTTAGCTTTCATAACAGTGAAGTCCAAGACCTTTGATGTGCTCAAAAATTTTAACAGAGTAAAATTCTCATATCCAGATGAGATTTTATCTGATTGTTAATTACAGTATCAGTAGTTACTGGCAAAAAGCTTCTATGTAACATTATGAATCATCCGGTCCTTGACATATGGCTACTTCCGGGGAGGGGGACACGTGATATTTAGCATAGGACATGTGAGGCTGTGGGAAAAGTAAAGTTCTTGGCCACAAGAAGAACTAGGATAAAACCCTTGCCCTTGGGAAAAATGCCAAAAATCTCTGAAGTCCACTGCAAGGCAGTTAAATTTTCAACTTTAGATGATCTCTGTTATAAGAACACAAACCACAGCATGAAATTAGAATAGATTTTTGAAAACTACATTATAAAGTTGCAAGATACCTATTTTTTGAATTTTATTTTTTTATTTTTATTTTTTTTTTAAGTAGGCTCCAAGCCCAGTGTAGAGCCCAATGCGAGGCTTGAACTCATGACCCTGAGATCAAGACCTAAGTTGAAATCAAGAGTCAGGGACTCCCGGGTGGCTCAGGGGTTGAGTGTCTGCCTTTGGCTCAGGGTCTGATCCCAGGATCTGGAATCCAGTCCTGCACAGGGCTCCTTGTGGGGAGCCTGCTTCTCCCTCTGCCCATGTCTCTGCCTCTCTCTGTGTTTTTCATAAATAAATAAATAAATAAATAAATAAATAAATAAATAAATAAATCTATCTTTAAAAATATATTAAAAAAAAGAAATCAAGAGTCAGACACTCAATAGACTGAACCACTCCTGGCCTTGCAAGATAACTATTTTCTGACATTCGTGTGAATCCATGCTAAGTGATAGTCCCCAGGGTGAATATAAATATCTTCCCCCTTGGGATTAGTTTAAGCTAACTTGGCTCTAAAATCTTTCACTACTCAAAAACAGAGTATCATAATGGCTAACTTCACTAAGTGCTTACTATTAAGTGTTCTATATGGACAAGCTTATTAATCCTTACAATAATGCCCCTAACTACATTAACTCTAAAATAGGAATTTTCAGAATGCCTGGATGGCTGAGCAGTTGGGCATGATCCCAGGATCCGGGATGGAGTCCCACATCAGCCTCCCTGCATGGAGCTTGCTTCTCCCACTGCCTATGTCTCTGCCTCTCTCTCTCTCTCTGTGTCTCTCATGAACAAATAAATAAATCTTTAAAAAAATAAATAAATAAGGACACCTGGGTGACTCAGCAGTTAAGCGTCTGCCTTCAGCTCAGTGCATGATCCTGGAGTCCCAGGTTAATCCCACATTGGGCTCCCTGCTTGGAGCCTGCTTCTCCCTCTGCCTATGTCTGTCTCTCTCTGTGTGTCTCTCATGAATAAATAAAATCTTAAATAAATAAATAGATAGATAGATAGATAGATAGGAATTTTCTTTAGAGGTTTTGAAAATAAATATTATTTGTTACTGCAACTTTAAAGAAATTAATGAATTATTTTTTAAAATATTTTATTTATTTATTCATGAGAGACACACAGAGAGAGAGCCAGAGACACAGGCGGAGGGAGAAGCAGGCTCCCAGCAGGGAGCCCGACATGGGACTCAATCCTGGGTCTCCTGGATCACACCCTGGGCCAGAGGCAGGCACCAAACCGCTGAGCCACCTGGCCTGCCCGATGAATTATTTTTAATGTGAGAGAAGCACTATCTTTGGCCTAAAATGAAAATAAGCATAAATGCATATGTATTTTGGAAAACTACTCTATTATTCTATCCTATGGATCACTACTGGGAAATCCATGCAAAACCAAAAGACCCTAAAAAGAGATAATTGCAGAATTCGAATATCCTTAGAATCCCAGTTGAGTCTTTATTTTATGGTTTATTATAAAGAAGGAGTTCTCCTCGAAACTTGTGCCCAAACAGATGTAACCCACGGAGATCCACTTAACTTTTTGTAGTGTATAGACATAGAACAGATAAATTAAGAGATCCTTAATTATCCTTGATGGTCAAGTTAGTTGTAATTACATAGCAAATTCAATAAAATTACCAACTTTAGGTCGAGTTACAAATGTTAGTATATGCTTTGGGAAAGTGAAATTAAGACAATAACATAGTAAGAATGAAGATTAGTACTGATATGTAGAAATTACCTTCACACTGCCAAATTTACAATTTTGCCAGCCCATTAAGGCTTTTATATTTAAACATAAAGATACCCCCCCCAAAAAAAAAAAAAGTATTCCTGACACAAAACATCTGGCTTTTTAAAGTTTGGAGACATAATATTCTTCAAATGTGGCTCCGTGGATAGTTCTTTCTCTTGTACAAAAGAAGATATCAAAAAATTAAATTTTATTGTGACTACATCTCAAAATGAAGAGTCATCAACTTTATCTTAAGGAACACATTTTTTCCCAAGAGTTCTTTCATCACAATTTCCTGCATAGACTGAATGATATGTCTGTCTCTGCTGGCAATACATAGGCCTGAGTAAAGGTTTTCCAAAATTTTTCTTCTGTGCATTTTGTTTTTAAGATTGTATTTATTTGAGGGCAGCCCAGGTGGCTCAGTGGTTTAGCGCCCCCTTCGGCTCAGGGCGTGATCCTAGGGTCCCGGGATCAAGTCCCATGTCAGGCTCCCTGCATGGAGCCTGCTTCTCCCTCGGCCTATGTCTTTGTCTCTGTGTCTCTCATGAATAAATAAATAAAATCTTAAGAAAAAAAAGATTTTATTTATTTGAGAGCAAAAGAGAGAGAGAAAGACTGAGAGAGCACAAGGACAGAGGGAGAGAGAGCAGCAGACACCCCCTGAGCAGGGAGCCAGACATGAGGCTCAATCCCAGGACCTCAAGATCACAACCTGAGCTGGACGCAGATGCTTAACCCACTGAGCCACCCAAGCGCCCTTCTTCTGTGCATTTTTTTATTTTTATTTATTTTTAAGATTTTATTTATTTATTCATGAGATACAGAGAGAGGGGCAGAGACAGAGGCAGAGGGAGAAGCAGGCTCCATGCAGGGAGCCCCATGTCGGATTCGATCCCAGGACCCCAGGATCACACCCCGGGCTGAAGGCGATGCTAAACCGCTGAGCCACGCGAGCTGCCCCGTGCATTTTTTTAAACCGTATTTTAAGAAGCATCATCAAAACCCACACACATATATCAAAACCAAAACCAAAAAATTAGCTATCATATGCCCATGTAGACATCTTAGTAGGTTGACTAATTGCTTCATGAAAAGTTACGGAGTAGAACAGAGGGAACATTTGCAGTAGAGGAAAAATAATCCAGATCTGAGTAGAAATCATGGCTCCATGGCTGGCCACCTATGTGAACCTGGGCAACTTCTTTCTCTCAGGCTGAGTTTTACTTGCAAAATGAGGTAATAATTCCAATCTTATGAGGATTAACTCTATGTGTAATGCCCAGCACAGAGCCTGACTCAAAGCAGGAGCTCAGGAAACAGTTACTGTTATGATCCTGTTGTTATTCACGTAAGCTGCTTAAAGGCAAAGCACACTCTTGTAAGTCACTTGTAGGCTCTGTAATTAGGGAGAACTAAGAAAATAAAGGCAAGGAACATCAAAGTCACAAATGAGGATCTGGTATAATATCATTTCAACACAGGCCTAGATGGGAAAGGAGACTATGAAGCAATAATAATGACCTTCAGACATATATATCAAAACCAACAATATCCTTAGCATATCCCAATTAACAATGTCCTTATTTTTATAAGCCCCCCTGAAAGGAGATGCTGCTGCCTGGGTGCAGCTCCTGTACAGAATCACCCTTCATTCCCCAAGTACCTCCCGTACCTCCCGAATGCCCACACGCCAACGGCGGGCCACGACGCCGGGCCTGGACATAAGGCAGGGAGCAAAAGCAGACACGGCTCCGATCCTCGTGGCGCTTCCAGTCATGCAGCCCCACCGAGTGCCAACTTGTGAGATAAAGGAGAGTACACGGTACTCTAAGAGCCAGTAACAGGGATCTAACCTAACTGGGGAGATCAAGGAAGGTGAGGGCTGAAGAGGGAGTGGACAGTGGAGGAAAGCAGTTTGTGCAAAGACCTGGTAGCGGGAGAAAGCAGCAAGAATGCAAGACCAAAAGGCCAGTGTGCGTGGAGGAAGATGAAGTGTGAGACTGAGCTCGGGCGGCTGAGGCTCTGTGGATCGTGTTAGAGAGCTCTGACATCCCAAGAGTCATGAAAAGCCGCCGAAGGGCTTTAGAAACGCTTGCTTACTTTATGAGTAGCCAGGCTGAAAGGATGCTGCAATCAGATTCGCAGTTCGCCTTTGCCTTCAGGACAGAGCAAGGAATTCAGATAGATCCCAAAGTAGGAAACAAAAGTTCCTCAGGCTAGGACAACAGCTTGGGGGGTAGGGTGACGGTGGTAGTGGAAGAAGTAGATAAATTCAAGAGATATTCAGGAAAATCTGATGATGCGTCATGTACAGGGGCTGAGGGAGAGCAAAGTGTCCAAGAAAACTTCTGGGATTCTGATTCACAGGACTGTAGAGGACACCTATATTCAGGAGAGATGTGCTCCAGAAACCTCTTTAAGGCAGTTAGTTACCTACCCCCCGAAAGGACAGAAGTACATAAATGCAGTTCACTTGTGCCCTGAACCCGTGTTAACCCACGGTGATCCCCTACTTTACTTAGGACACCGCCAAGCCTTTTTGCTATGTCCAAAAGTCAAATTGACTCTCAAACGTACAAAATGTTTCCAACACTGAAGATATTTCAAAGATTCGGCCACAAGCTTTAGAATCAACTTCAAACGAGTTCTAAAATTGGTTTGAGCAGTGGGGCAGCATTATGGAATGAATGTGTCATTTCCCATGATGACTACACTGAGATAGGACTAACACGAGCTTGCTGCTGCGTAAGGTAAACATTTTAAATAAATCTTAACAGTGCAGAGTGCTCTTATGAGATGTTAAACTAAAATATGAAAGTTTTATCATGCATTACAATAATTTGAATTATACTACTTTTGGGGTGCTTGGGTGGCTCAGTTGGTTAAGCATCTGCCTTTGGTTCAGGTCCCATCTCAGGACCCTGGGACTGAGGCCCAGGTCAGGCTCCTTGCTTGTGAGGAGCCTGCTCTTCCCTCTCCTGATCGCTCTTGCTCTCTCTAGCAAATTTTAAAAAGGAATTAAAAAAAAAAAAAAAAAAAAAAGGAATCATGCTTTTATGTTTTTTTTCCAACATTTTGAAATGCCTGTAGAAAACACATTTTTTTAAAGATTTTTTTAAAGATTTATTTATTTGTTTGTTTGTTTGTTTATTTATTTATGATAGAGAGAGAGAGACAGAGACACAGGCAGAGGGAGAAGCAGGCTCCATGCCGGGAGCCCGATGCTGGACTCGATCCCGGGACTCCAGGATCCCGTGCTGGGCCAAAGGCAGGCGCCAAACCGCTGAGCCACCCAGGGATCCCTCTTTTAAAGATTTTATTTATTTATTCATGAGAGACACACAGAGAGAGGCAGAGACACAGGCAGAGGGAGCAGCAGGCTCCATGCAGGGAGCCCGACGTGGGACTTGATCCCGGGACCCCAGGATCACGCCCTGAGCTGGGCTGAAGGCAGGTGTTAAACCGCTGAGCCACCCAGGCATCCTGAAAACTTGGCATTTTGTAGGAAACGATATGATTTTTAAAAACCCACATTCCTTGTTGATCTTTTTTTTAAAAAGAGATTTAATTTATTTATTCTTGAGAGACCCAGAGAGAGAGCGAGAGACATACAGGGGGAGAAGCAGGTTCCCCAAGGGAAGCCTGATGTGAGACTGGATCCTGGGCTCCACCCAGGAGTCCCTATCCTTGTTGATCTTAATAAATATTTAAAAGCATCAGGTTCCCTGCAGGGAGCCTGCTTCTCCCTCTGCCTGTGTCTCTGCCTCTCTCTGTGTGTCTCTCATGAATAAATAAATAAAATATTCTTTTAAATAAATGAAATTTAAGAAAAGAGATCCCTGGGTGGCTCAGTGGTTGAGTGTCTACCTTTGGCCCAGGCCTGATACCGGGGTCCTGGGATCGAGTCCTGCATTGGGCTCCCTGCATAGAGCCTGCTTCTCCCTCTGCCTGTGTCTCTGCCGGTCTCTCTCTCTGTCTGTCTCATGAATAAATTAATAAAATCTTTAAAAAAATAAATATTTAACTGTTCCCATCCAGTTCTTGTTAATGCCCATCACATTGTTCACTGTAAAAGATTTTTTCTAAACACACCCGTATATGTATATACTCTGTGCAGACTAAAGCACTGACTTTAACAATACTTAAATATCTACTTTCCTTGGTCTTAATTTTTTAATAGGTACCCTAGTGCCATTGTCGCAGTGGAATACTAATGCCTTGAAGTATTAGAAACATAGAAACTCTAAATCTGACTAATCCAATGAAAAGAAGTGAATGCGTTTTGCCTCTTTAAGGTCAGCCTAATGAAAAAAATTAAAATAAAGTAGAATAAAATAAAATAAAGTAGAATAAAATAAAATAAAGTAAAATAAAATAAAGCAAAATAAAGTAAAATAAAATAAAGTAAAATAAAATAAAGTAAAATAAAATAAAATAAAGTAAAATAAAGTAAAATAAAATAAATAAAATAAAATAAAGTAAAATAAAATAAAGTAGAATAAAATAAAATAAAGTAAAATAAAATAAAATAAAGTAAAGTAAAATAAATAAAATAAAGTAAAGTAAAATAAAATAAAATAAAGTAGAATAAAATAAGATAAAGTAAATAAAATAAAATAAAGCAAAATAAAATAAAGCAAAATAAAATAAAGCAAAATAAAATAAAGTAAAATAAAATAAAATAAAGTAAAATAAAATAAAGTAAAATAAAATAAAATAGGGATCCCTGGGTGGCGCAGCGGTTTGGCGCCTGCCTTTGGCCCAGGGCATGATCCTGGAGACCCGGGATCGAATCCCACATCGGGCTCTCGGTGCATGGAGCCTGCTTCTCCCTCTGCCTATGTCTCTGCCTCTCTCTCTCTCTCTGTGACTATCACAAATAAATAAAATTTTTTTAAAAATCAAAAATAAAATAAAATAAATAAAATAAAGCAAAATAAAATAAAGTAGAATAAAATAAAGTAAAATAAAATAAAATAAAGTAAAATAAAGTAAAAAGTAAAATAAAATAAAATAAAGTAAAATAAAATAAAATAAAGTAAAATAAAATAAAATAAAGTAAAATAAAATAAAATAAAGTAAAATAAAATAAAATAAATAAAATAAAGTAAAATAAAATAAAATAAATAAAATAAAGTAAAATAAAATAAAATAAATAAAATAAAGTAAAATAAAATAAAATAAATAAAATAAAGTAAAATAAAATAAAATAAAATAAAATAAAATAAAATAAAATAAAATAAAATCAGATCAACCTAACGCATCATACCTTAGTGCCGAAGCATTTATTTCCCTAATTGTGGGTGGACGGGCCCCTTGGCCACCTGCCTGCGCTAGGCCCTGACGAGCATTTTATGAATCTCAACTGCAGTTACCAGGATGTAACCACGGCTCGCAGGGAGCAGAATTCTTTTATTCTTTCCCCTCCCGATGCTGATTTTATCTCAAGGCGCGAGAAGGCAAGGCAAGGCGGCGGTCCGAGGCCACATGTGGAAGATGTCATCTCCCCGGACGAGGAGAGGAGTCAGGCACCTTCTGGACATGGGGCCTCGGCGCCCACCGACTAGGACGGGGCTGGGGAACCCGCCGCGCACCGCGGAGGCCGCGAGCGTCCCTGGGGACAGGCCCGGGAGCTTGGGCCGGCGCGGGGCGCCCGTGCGGTTCAGGGTGTGTTTCTTTTTCTTAACGACGTGAGATCCGGCCGTGGCCTTGCAGCCTCCCCGAGGCCGGGTCTAGGCAGCGCCGGGCCCCCGAGGTCGGCGAGCGCGCGCGGGAAGGGCGGCCGGGGCCCCGGGCTCCCCCTGACCCGCCCCGGGGCGCCGCGAGCCGCCGCCTCCTGGGATCCGCGGGGCCGGGGCTCTCGGGACAATGGGCCGCGGGGCCGCGGGGCTGCGGGGAGACCCTCCGGGCGCACCGGGAGCCGAGACGCTGCCGCAGCCCCCCCGCCCCCCCGGCCGTGCCCGCCGAGCCCGAGCCGCGGACCGTCGGGGCAAGGAGCCGAGCATCCCCGGGGGGGGGGGGGGGCCGGGGACTTGGATGCCACCGGGGGGGGGCGGGGGCGGCCCGCGGGGGCAGGGGGCAGGGGTGCGGGGGGTGGGCAGGGGGCAGGATGGGGGGCGGGTGCGGCCCGCGGGTGGGCAGGGGGCAGGGGAGGGGGAGGGGCGTGCGGGCCGCGGCCGGGGCAGGGGCGCGGGGGCGGGGGCGGGGGTCCTGGGCCGGGGTCGCCCCCCCGGCCGCCGCTTACCTGCTCCTCCTCCGGGGTCAGCTGCGGCGCCATGTCGGGCCGGGGCGCGGTCGCGGGCTCCATCCCGCCGGGAGCGGGGAGCGGGGAGCGGGGGCCGGAGCCGGGGCCGGGGCGGGGCGGGGCGGGGCGGGGGTCCGCGGCCGCCGCTTCCGCGTCTCAGCAGCCCGGGCCCGGCCGGCGCATGGCGGGGCGGAGAGGCCGGGCGGAGAGGCCGGGGGAGAGGCCGGGCGGCCGCCAACGCCGCGTCTGCTCCCGGAGGAAGGGCCGCGGCCGCCCGCTCGGCGGAAATCCCGGCTTCCGCCCCTCCCCCCGCGCCCCTCCCCTCCCGCAGGGACGCGCCCGCCCCGCGCCCCGAGGTGCCGGCCCGCAGCGCCCCGGGCGGTCGGGGGTCCGGCGGGAGCTCCCCACAGCCCACAGCCGCCCGCCCGAGCCGGGGCCGCGGCCCTGCCCCCCGCCCCGCCCCGCCCCCGCCGCGCTCTGGGCGCCCCCTCCGGGCTCAGCGCCCGCGCCGCAGCGCCCGCCCGACGCCCCGCGGCTCCATTCAGAAAGCGGCTTCTCATTCACAAACGGGCGGCGGCGCGGAGGGCGGGGCGGGGCGGGGCGGGGCGGGGCGGGGGCGGGGACGGACCCGCCGGGAGGGGGAGGCCGGGAGGGGCGGGGGGAGGGAGGAGGGAGGAGGGAGGGCTGCGGGGGGGAGGGCCCAGGGGGAGTAGGGGGGAGGGGGGATGGCTGCGTGGAGGATGGAGGGCTGCGGGGGGGATCTGGGGGGGAAGGGCCGCAGGGAAGAGGGAGGGCTGAGGGGCGGTGGGGGAGAAGTCTGGGGGAGGGGGAAGAGGGGAGGAGGGAGGGCCGCAGGGAAGAGGGAGGGCTGCTGCGGGGGTGGGGGGGTAACCCCGCGGGAGGAGGGCGGAGGGGAGGAGGGAGGGCTGCGGGGGGGTCTGGGGGGGAGGGCCGCGGGGGGGAGGGCCGCAGGGGTCGGGGGAGGCGGCTCGTGTTCCGCGGCACCGCGCCCGCAGGCCGCACCCCCTTCGCCCCCGAGGACCGCCGACCGCCGCCCGGGCGCCCGCACCTGCGGCCCTCAGCGGGAGCCGCGCTCAGTCCCGCAGGGGAGCAGCAGCGGGTCGACCCTCACCCAGGAACGGCGCGGCCCTGCACGCCCGGGGCTCCCAGTGCGGCTTCGCGGTGCCGCAGGACGGAGCCCGCGGTCGGTCGGAGGCACCGGGAAGCGGGCGGCCCGCTGTGCTGTTGCATGGTTCCAGAGCAAAAAGAAGTACAGAACCGGTCCAGCCCACCCGCAACGGCTAACCCCCGGGGCCGAAGCCCCGCAGAGCTGGGGACAGGCCCAGGGAGGGGTCCTCGGACACCGAGGAAGGTGCTCTGGCTTCTGACGCTCCCTCTAGGACTTGAGAAGCGACCTCCCTCTGGTTTCCTCTCCTTCTCCATCAGCAGTGAGACGGCAGTCAGGTGGCCCTTGCCTAGAGAAGTATTGTGCGCGGACTCGTGGCGACTTCAAATCCAGCTTTTGAAAGCTTCTTGTGGACAACGTTATTTGTGGTTTGAATTTGTTTTGATGAAATGGTTTTGAGGTTGGGTGTTAGGACCTCCTGATCCAACTCTTGTGCTGGGAGTGGAGAGGACCATTACGTTGACCATAGTAACAGCAGCGCTGTCCATCGTGTGATGGTGGACTTTGCAACTAAAAACCAGGAGGTTTGGGGCAGCCTGGGTGGCTCAGCGGTTGAGCCGCTGCCTTAGGCCCTGGACCTGATCCTGGAGTCCCCGGTTCCAGTGGGGCTCCCTGCATGGAGCCTGCTTCTCCCTCTGCCTGTGTCTCTGCCTCTCTCTCTTCCTCTGTGTCTCTCATGAATAAATAAATAAAATCTTTTTTTTTTTAAAGATTTTATTTATATATGAGAGACACACACAGAGAGAGGCAGAGACACAGGCAGAAGGAGAAGCAGGTTCCATGCAGGGAGCCCGATGTGGGACTCGATCCCGGACTCCAGGATCACGCCCTGGGCGGAAGGCAGACGCTCAACCACTGAGCCACCCAGGGATCCCAATAAATAAAATCTTAAAAAAAAAAAAAAATAATAGGAGGTTTGACCAGTGACCCTAGAGTGTTCAGTTTGGGCAAGGCTACTCTTTGCTGACCTAAATGGCTCTCCAAAGATCTTGAGGCACTTTGCTCCTACTGTGGCCGGGCTCCTCTTGCTTAGCGGTGGCGGTTAGCCGTACGCAGTCTGAGGAAAAGAAGGGATATGCCCAGGCTCCCCCTTGTAGGCAGTGGCACAAGGCGTGTAAATACTCCTGGAGCCATAACCCTCCAAGCAGCCCCCTTTGCCTGCCAGCACTGGCGCCGTAGCCTGCCAGCCACATGCCCCAAGCAGAGGGGGACCAAAGCGGACAGCTGATAGCTCGCTGTTATTTGGAAGGGCCGAGTCCACCAGGAACCAACTGGTAGAAATGTACACATCATCTAGATTTGGACTTCATTTCTGTCATCTTTACTTTGCCTGAAACAATAGTGTGATTACTATACCATTGGTTTAGAGTATGTTATTTCTTTATTGATTTATTAAGAAACATCCCTTATGCCACTGGCTTGTGAAGTGTTATTAGAAGTTATAATTCCTGCAGTGAACCTGTGTTAAATAAATTATTGACAAAGGTAATCTCAGTCTCTGAGCATAATTTGCTATGAATAAAACAAGTAATCCCTGGTATTTGGATCTGTTTCTATCGCAGGCAGGTTACTTGCACCAACAAGGCTGTGACTCTAGGTTGAGTGCATCACCCCATACAAGAATTACAGTTTGAGTATTGCAACCAAATACTCCTCTGGAAGACAGTCCATTTATTATTTTTTTTAGAGATTTTATTTATTTATGAGAGACACAGGCAGAGGGAGAAGCAGGCTCCACGCAGGGAGCCTGACATGGGACTCGATCCCAGGTCTACAGGATCATGCCCTGGGCCGAAGGCGGCGCTAAACCGCTGAGCCACCCAAGGCTGTCCCCGTTTATTAAACAAGTATATTTTTATGCCATGCACTGGGGTTACAAAATGAACAAGACAATGGTCTCTTCCACATGTAAAGCTCTAGACTGATCCCTGGGCCATATTGTGAAGTAGAAACAGCAAGACTCAAATAGTGTCCATAATAATGTCGTTTGTACAAAGAAGAATAAAGAACATATAAACTTATTGCTACACAGAAAAGGCTTGGGAGGGGGCACCTGGGTGGTTCTGTCAGTGAAACGTCTGCTTTCAGCTCAGATCAAGGTCCCAGGGTCCTGGGATCGAGCCCGTGGTGGGTGGGGAGCCTGCTTCTCCCTCTCCCTCTGCTACTCCACCTGCTTGTGCGCTCTCTCTCTGTCTCTGTCAAATAAATAAAATCTTCAATCATTCAATGTCTTTCAAGAGGAAAGAAGGAAGAGAGCGATTTTCCCCTAGCTGGTCTTTTGTAAATTTTAAGTTGCTGGGTTGTTTTTTTTTTTTTCGACTTTTTATTGAGGCCTAATATATGTACAGAAAGGAGAAAATGTAAGTATACCACATGAATAAATTTTTGCAAACTGAACACGCCCATGTAACCAGTACACAGATCAGGAAATAGAGCATTCCCAACTTGCCAAAGTCCCCCTTATGTCCCTTCCTAGTCCCTACTCTCAAGAGTAACCATGGTTTTGGCTTCTAACGGCATAGCGTGTCTATGTTTAAATTTTGCATGTGGTTGTATAACCTTCCCCCCCAAACTTTTAGTAATACCTTAAATATAGTTTTTCTCCTGGAGCAGGCAAATGGCTCCGGGACAAGGCTGAAGTAGGAAGTGGCAGGACACAGGAGAGGTTTTGCCCGGGATCATCAGGACGCGGGAGGTCAGCGATGCACCCAGGTCACGGGGCTTAGTGTGGGCGAGGGTGAGGCTCCAGGCGCTGGGCCCCTGCGGGTGTGGGGGGGGGTTCTGGAGAGCAGAACCCGCCAAGGCCGGGGTTCAGTGCGGTGAGCCGGCGGCAGCACCGGCCGCGCTCTGGGAGGCACAGCTGAGTGCCAGCGTGCGGCTGGTCGGGGACGTGCTCCAGAACCTCTGGCCCACCCCAGGCCCAGCAGGACACGCTGGGAAGGTTCTGAGCAGACACGCGGGTGACACGGCCGGGGGAGGGAGCCGGCTGGCCTGGCCCGAGTGCCCGCGCCAACCTTCCAGATCAAGGTGCTGTCACCAGCTCGGGCAAGTCCTGGAGACGCCACAGGGCTTCTCGTACAAAGGTAGCAAAAGACTGGAAACCATGTGATGGCCCATCCGAGAAGACTCAGTAAATAGACTAGAGCGCGCGTGAACGCCGAAATGCTAGGTTCACATTTAGTGTGTGCCTGCCACGTGCCGGGCACTGTTCCCATGACTTTCATTCATCTCATCTCCCCGTCACACTATGAGAGCGCCGAAATTATCCTCATTAAAAAAAAAAAAATCCGGGGACACCTGGGTGGCTCAGCAGTTGAGCATCCACCTTTGGCCCAGGGTGTGATCCTGGGGTCCCCAGATCGAGTCCCGCGTCGGGCTCCCCGCATGGAGCCTGCTTCTCCCTCTGCCTGTGTCTCTGCCTCTCTCTCTGTGTGTGTGTGTCTCTCTCTCTGTCTCTCATGAATAAACAAATAAAATCTTTGAAAAAATAAAATAAAAAATCAAGGTAGGCCCACGTGTATTGGCATAGCCTCCTCAGATTTTTGTAATGTGTGGCTACAAGACTTTGGGAGGAAGGTGACGGTAGGGTTGGGGGAGTGTAAGTAACAGACAAAAATCATATTTTTTAAAAGAGATTTGATTTATTTATTCATGAGAGACAGAGACAGAGAGAGACAGAGGCAGAGACCCAGGCAGAGGGAGAAGCAGGCTCCATGCAGGGACCCTGACACAGGACTCCATCCCGGGACCCCGGGGTCACACCCTGAGCCGAAGGCAGGAGTTCCACTGCTGAGGCCCCCAGGTGCCCCAGTTTTTTACTTTTTTAAAGCAACGGTTTCAGGTCTCTTTCTAGAAAGCTTATCCTCCCCTTCCTCCTACCATCTCCACCAGACAAGTCTGACTCATCCTTAAATCTCCGCTCAAGTCACTTCCTCAGCAGGATCTTCCTTGGCTACTCCCTAAACTGAATTAGACGCCCTGTCCAGCTCTGTCTCGCTTCTTATTGTTATTTTTAATCAGTGAGCCAATCCCAGTTTCTAACTATGCCCTTGTTTCTATGCCCATCAGCTGGGTCTCCCTGCCCGCTCTAGTAGGCTGTACGCCCCAAGAAGGCAGGAAGCACCTCTGTCTTCTCGGCCCCTGGCCCCCCAGAATCTAGAGCCTAGTATCTAGTACGCAGGCCTTTATAAATGTGTTGAATTACTGAATCACTGAAGACAGCCACCTTAAAAAAATAATAATAAAATTTAAAAAAGACCTTAACTCCGAGTCTCTACTTTTTATTTAAAGATGCTATTTATTTATTCATGAGAGACAGAGAGAGAGGGGCAGAGGCACAGGCAGAGGGAGAAGCAGGCTCCATGAGGGGAGCCCGACGCAGGACTCGATCCTGGGACTCCAGGATCACGCCCTGGGCCAAAGGCTCAACCACTGAGCCCCCCAGAGGTCCCAACCCTGAGACCTCTAGCCCACCATTTTCTCTTGCCTTTCTTATATTTGCTCAGGTATATTTGTTTGGAAAAGAGACATTTCCAGAACGGTGATTGGATTTTTAAGACCTTTTCTCCAAAACACTTCTACTTCTGGAATCCCAAGCTCCTATCAAACATTGCTTCAAACTGTCGACTGCCTGTGGAAACAATACATTGTGGCATACACACAAGCTTTGGCTACAAAAGATCCGTCCCCTCAAAAATCCCTACTGGCTTTTTTTTTTTTTTTAAGATTTATTTATTTATGAGAGAGAGAGAGAGAGAGAGAGGCAGAGACACAGGCAGAGGGAGAAGCAGGCTCCATGCAGGGAGCCTGACGTGGGATTCGATCCCGGGTCTCCAGGATCCCGCCCTGGGCCGAAGGCAGGTGCCAAACCGCTGAGCCACCCTGGCTTTTTTCTAAAAGGCGAACAGATACAGAGTAAATAAGGCCACACTGCTAACCAACGTCTAGGGTGAACATTTTCTTTTTTTCTTTTCTTTTTTTTTAGGGTGAACATTTTCTTGTTTACTCACAGGCTACATCTCTCAGCACGAGAACAGCTGAAGGCGAGCTCCACAGGGAAGGTGAAAAATCTTACCCATGTAGGTGACAGTCTCCCATTACCTAAAATACTCTGGGGACCAGTCCTTACCTATTGCGATTCTTGGCGATTTTTGTTTTTGCTTTTGTTGTAACCTCAACCATGAGCTGGCTCTCTCCGCAATTTTCTCGCCTGACACCCTGCGCACCAGTCCTAAATCACAGGCTGATCAGTCACGATTCTATGTCACTTCTCTACCTGCCACCCATGTCGACAGTTTACCTAACGACAGTTTACCTACCTGACAATGTGACTGTGACAATTATTTGCTTCCTTGCCCGTTTCTCCCACTAGACCGTGAGCTCCTTGGGGGCAGGGACCATGTCTTAGCCATTCCTCTTCCTTCAGGACCTAGTGTGATGGACAGCACGTGGGAGGTGGTCCCCAGTCGATGCTGGCTGCAATACTGGGTTTGTACTTTTCTAGCCAACAAGGTCCAGTTTTTATCAAAGAGTACCCAACTGGTTTGGTTCCCTTGGATACGTAGTGGCTTGTGAGAAACGGTTCAACATGAAGAAGGAGGAACCGTCATCGGAGGCGCACTGCTTTCCCTCGCTTTGACTCCTCTTGCTAACCGGAGTCCAGGGCAGAATGGATGAATTAGGTCCACGAATGGAACCTTGCTTGAACCAGTTTGCACTTCCTCCCTTGCAAAAGCTTTTGCTAAATTTGCCCGTGAGAAGCAGAACTGACTGACGGCTGAGTTCCATCTTTTATTTCCCCAGTTGGACTGCGGACAAGACCCGCGGGGCCAAAGCAGAGGGAGACACGGAAGGCTCGAAGGGACAGCCAGCCTGCTGGAAAGGCCGCTCGCGATGGACGCTAGTGGCCGCGCCCAGGCGTGGATGGAAGAAGCCTCTGGCTGCCAAATGTTGTCTCTTCTGCTTCCACGCCGTCTCTCAGGATGAGGAGCATCCCCTGGGCTGGGCCCCATCCGGAGGCCTACCTCCTAGTTTGCCAGGCTGCCTCTGGCCACTTTACTGCCTCAAAACAGACACAAAAGTCCACTTTTCAGAACCATCACTCTCACCGGGAATGGGAACCCCTGTGAGAAACCGATGCGCACATCCCAGGTTAGGGACTCGGTCTCTTCCCTCACACATTTGCTGCCTGAGGGAGGCCACTCTTCATTCATCTTCACTATTGCTGACCTTGCAGCTCTCCCAGGCCTCTCCTCCTTGCCTCGCCTTGCGCCTTGCGGTGGACCCCCTGGGGAGGGGCGCAGGGGTGAGGCCCAGTCACAGCAACACCCAAGACCAAACCTCTCAGGACTTGGTGGGGAAACAAAATTTGTAAGTTAATTTGATTCTGGAGATCCCTGAGTGGCTCAGCGGTTTAGCCCCTGCCTTCGGCCCAGGGTGTGATCCTAGAGATCCGAGATTGAGTCCCACGTCGGGCTCCCTGCATGGAGCCTGCTTCTCCCTCTGCCTGTGTCTCTGCCTCTTTGTCTCTCTCTTTCTTTCTCTCTCTGTCTCTCATGAATAAATAAATAAAATCTTTTTTTTTTTAAGTTAATTTGATTCTAGGGGCGCCTGCGTGGTACAGTAGGTTAAGCGTCTGACTCTCGGACTCAGCTCAGGTTGTGATCTCAGGGTCATGAGATCTAGCCCTGCAAATGCTCCACACTCAGTGCAGAGTCTGCCTAAGACTCTCTTTCCCTCTCCCTCTGCTCGTCCATCCCTCCTGTACGCTTGCTCTTTCTCTCTAAAATAAATAAATTAATTTAAAAAATAAATTTGGTTGTTTTTTTGACATAAAGACTGGGTATACTCACAGAATCCTGAGACAGGGTGGAACTCAGAAACCAGCTCATTTTACCAAAACAAGCCGTCAGTCAGACTCTTGCTAAAATCTCAAGGCTTTTTTTGTCTACTTTTCCTGCCCTACATATCAGAACGCATGAAACAAATGACCACATCTGCTTAAAAATATGCATTGTGAGGTTTTGCTCATTTCCTTACTAGAAAGAAAAATTTTTTTAAAGATTTTATTTTTTTATTCATAGAGACACAGAGGGAGAGAGAGAGAGAGAGAGAGAGGCAGAGACACAGGCAGAGGGAGAAGCAGGCTCCATGCAGGGAGCCTGATGTGGGACTCCATCCCGGGTCCCCAGGATCACTCCCTGGGCCAAGTTGGCACTAAACTGCTGAGCCACCGGGCTGCCCTACATTGTCCTTTTTTTTTTTTTAACTTTTTTTTTTCTTTTTAAGATTTTATATATTTATTTATTTATGAGAGACAGAGAGAGAGAGAGAGGCAGAGACACAGGCAGAGGGAGAAGCAGGCTCCATGCAGGGAGCCCGACGTGGGACTCTATCCCAGGTCCCCAGGATCACATCCCGGACTGAAGGTGGCACTAGACCACTGAGCCACCCGGGCTGCCCCTAGATTGTCCTTTTACGCACATTCAGAGAACTAAATATAGCTCTTGTTCTTAGAACTCTGCAGCATATCCAACCACCCGTTGGTAGCCCACCACACACCTCTACTCAGCCTCCTCTCCACGGTCACTCTTCTGTGCAGTAGAGAGGGATTGTCCCTCTGACTGCCTTCTCATCCCAGCTCATCATTTGATCCACCCAACCAACATTTTAATAAATGCCAGGCACTGGCATGATCAATAAGACCAGGTCTCTGACAGAAAAGAGCTTGCAATCTAATAGAGGGAATGTGTAGTAAAGAATTTAGCCTTGCTCAGAGAGAAGCTGGCCTTTGCCCTTGGCTCCTAGGAAATCACCTCTAAGCCTTTAGAAGTGTCCTAAGAAAGTTTCTTTGTGGGCAGCCGGGGTGGCTCAGTGGTCTAGTGCCACCTTCAGTCCGGGATGTTCAGCGGTTTAGCGCCACCTTCAGCCCAGGGCGTGATCCTGGAGACCCCGGATGAGTCCCACGTCGGGCTCCCTGCATGGAGCCTGCTTCTCCCTCTGCCTGTGTCTCTGCCTCTCTCTCTCTCATGAATGAATAAAATCTTAAAAAAAAAAAAAAAAAAAGTTTCTTTGTTTACCTGGGGGTCTTTAGCCATACCGGATAGACTGACAATGTGACTGGGGGAAAGGAGGGCTGTGGATCATGTGTTATCAGCTAGACCTCTGGAGAGGCTGGAGGCTGAGGTCTAAATGACCAGGCCCCAACGAAAACTTGGGACACAAGGCCCAGGTGAGAGTCTCTGGTTGGCAGTACTCCGTGAGTTCTCTCAGACGCAGCTCCCAGGAAGTTATTGCTATTCGTGATTCCAATGGAAGAGGGCGAGAAGATCCACGTTTGGAACTTTGAGGACTCTGCCCCATGCACTTCTTCCCTTGGCTAACTGATAATCTGTTTCCTTTCACTGTGACAAAGTCTATCGGTGAGTATAACAGCTTTCAGGGAGTTCTGCGAGTTCTTCTGGAGAATTATCAAACCTCAGTGTGGTCTTGGGGACTATCCCTAAATTTGGGGGAGAGATACATGCAGTGGGATGGGAAGGGCCCAAACATGAGAACGGCTACTTCTACCTGCAGAGGTAAAGGTTTATCCAGATAGTTGTTGAATGGAGTTTTCCAAAGATGAGTAGATGTGTTTATCAGATGAATGACATCAGAGTAAGGAGGGACGCGGTGGCTGGTGGGGGGGGGAGGGGCGGGGTAGTATGAAACTCGTGTGTTTGTACAAGGAACTATAAAGTAGCACCACTGGGGAGGAGACAACAAAGGAAGGAAGGTAATTTATGAGGCAGGGCAGATACGCCAAGGCCAGGTTATGAAGAAGTGCACACGCAGGCTGGGAAGCTTGTAGGTCACGGGAAATCCTTGAAGCAATGCATTTTTAGCAAGGATCACTCTGCCAGTTGTAGCAGGAGTGGCTTAGAGGGGAGGAAAGGTTGTGGCAGGGAAACTAGGTAAGAAACTCTGGCAACACTTCAGGACAATGAAGACTTGAATGAAGGCCATAGGTCATAGAGGAAATGGAGAAGAGAGAGGTCAGGCATTCAAGGGACGGATGACTCACTAGCTGTGAGAGGTTAAGGAATGGGCGGAATCAGCAGAATAATACCTGGGTTCCCAGCTGGGGTGACTAAGGGCTATTAACAAGGACAAGGATCCCAGACAGGAAGAGAGCATGATGGGGAGGGACCGAGGGGGAGAGATGATGAGCTCAGTTCGAGAGGATGAGGAGATTGGCTGGGAAGGGGTTGGAGACAGACAGGGCTGGAGCATGCGCACATGCACTGCAGGTGAAGTCGGGAAAGAGAAAAGCTGCGAAACGTCCCTTAGGTTTGGAAAACAAGAGACTACCAGTCGCTTGATGTGAGCACTTAGGAGTGGTAGGGACAGAAGTCCGATTTCTGACGTGAATGTGAAGTGGGCTAGTGACAAAACGGTGATTGTAGACAAGCTATTATCAGACACAAGTGAATTAGGACGACACAGTCGTCCGATGCAGGCCTCAGAGCCCAGCGTGGCGTGCTGAGTGAACAGTGAAACAACCAACACTGCCTACTTTGCAGCAGCTGGTGGCAAAGCCTACTCTTCCCAGGTGCGTCGGTCCTAGTGGCACTTGAGATGAAACAGGTGATCTCAACTAGTGGTCCTTGGGCAACTCATGCCAAGCTGGCCCTCTAGCCAAGGCGAGCAGGGTAGTCCACACAGGGCAGTGGTATCAGATAGGATTCTTTGGTTGCCAGCCCGGAGATCTGCTCTGGGTGATTAAGGAAGACGGAGTTTACCAGATGCTCACTGGTTTCACAGCGAGAACAAGCAATACCCCTAACTTTCCGAGGGCAAAATAAATGATCCAATGGATTTACTTTCTTTGTTCCTCTGCTCAAGATACAAATTCTTGGTGAGGAGAATATGATCGGTCCATCTTGAGTCATGAGCCTGATGTTTAGCTAAAGGAGGGCAGTGGCCCCAGACTACAGCTCCAGCAGACCCCACTGCATGGGGAAGATATAATTCCACAAAAAGGAAACGGTTGCTATTCAGAAGGGTGGCCAGAAAACTAATATCCAATCACAACAACTTCTCTTTTAAGATTTTATTTATTCATGAGAGACAGAGACAGACAGAGGGAGAGAGGCAGATTCCATGCAGGGAGCCTGATGTAGAACTTGATCCAGGGTCTCCAGGATGACGCCCTAGGCTGAAGGTGGCACTAAACCGCTGAGCCACCTGGGCTGCCCTCACAACTTCTTTACACAGCCATCTTTGAAACAGGTGGCAGGAGGTGATTTTTCTTAAGATTTTATTTATTTATTCGTGAGAGAGAGAGAGAGAGAGAGAGAGAGGCAGAGACACAGGCAGAGGGAGAAGCAGGCTCCATGCAGGGAGCCCGACATGGGACTCGATCCCCAGACTCTGGGATCACACCCTGAGCCAAAGGCAGACGCTCAACTGCTGAGCCACCCAGGCGCCCCAGGAAGTGGTTTTATAATTCACAAGAAATATGACCAGAGACAGGCTATATTCAGTGATTGATAATGTTGGCTCCTCAGTTAAAAACGGAAGGGGCACTTCTCTGAAATACATCCTCCAAGCTATCATTCAATAATATCAAGTTGTGCTTGGCGATAAGTTTGCCTGGTATGTTCTGTGACTCATGCATCTGTCTCCCAGGAGTGTCCTTTGTGGAAGCAGTCCCTCCTGACTTGCTTATTTCGGAGCAGAGCCCAGCCAAGTCTGGTGGTACGGGCTAGCCTGCCCAGCTCTGAAATGATACAGTGGGCCTGCGGAGGGCACAGACTAGTGCCTTCTCCTTGGGAAGATCATGTAGCATCCAGGCAGCCAGCAACATGCTCCTTGGCGAGAGGAACATAATGTTCCTATTGCAGAACTGACCCAAATTCAGGAAGGAGCGTACTGATGTAGGCATGCTCAAATCGGCCGCAAGCAGGATCCTTATGGGGGGTGGGGTTGTCTTCCTCCTCTGATTTTACAGAGTCAGCTTGAGCAGCTCTGGGAGAGCCCAACAAGAGGCTGGTTCCACTGGTGGGCTGAATTTCTGTAACCGGGCTCCACTTAAACCACAACTTCTGCCCAGATCTGTGCCCAGAGTTAATGAACACAAAGGAACCAACTGCAACTCAGACAAGATCTGACCTGCACCCTTCAGAAATTTTGTCCACAGGACAGTAGTGCTGCTGGAGTAGAACAGTGGAGCCTTTTTGTCTAATAAACCAAATCCTTGAAAGGTGGAAAGCAGCGTGAGCAGCAGATTGAGGCCAAGGGAAATGGGACGCATTTCCTGAGCACAGAGCAGAAATCAATTGGTTAGTTTTATTATTTTTTTTAAGATTCTATTTATTTATTCATGAGAGAGACAGAGAGAGAGAGAGGCAGAGACACAGGCATAGGGAGAAGCAGGCTCCATGCAGGGAGCCCAAAACAGGACTCGATCCCGGGACTCCAGGATCACGCCCCAGGCTGAAGGTGGCGCTAAACCGCTGAGCCACCGGAGCTGCCCAGTTGGTTAGTTTTAGACAGTGGTCTTCCACTGCCACAGCTGCAAGAGCCCTAGCTTACAAATCTGAAGGGATCTGGCCTCTCAAAGCTCTTCCATGACATAAAATCTAAAACCTCTGCGGAATACGCAAGCCCACTGCTCTCTATAGCCCCCTCCTGGGCAGCTCCCCATCCCTCCCTTAAGCCTGAACCAGGCTGAGCCAGCGTCGGGTCCCAGAGCAAGTCCTGCTCTGCTCCGGGATAGGGGTGGGGTGGGGGTGGGGTGGGGTGTGCAACTACAGACCCTCCCGCCTCTGTGAGAAACTCCTGCTCTCCTCCTCTGCAGAGCACTTTCTGTCCGGCTCTGAGCCTCAGCCCAGCTCCACCCTCCTCTATGGATGGAACCTCCCTCTGCTTTCCTCTGAGCATCTTTCAGCCCTAAAGGAATCTTCTCTAGGCCCTGCTGGTGGGTTGCTATCCTCAAGTGGACTGTGAACTCCTCAAGGGCAGGGACTGAGTGCCGCCTGTCTCCATAAACCACTGGGGCCTAGCGCAAGGCTTATCTTTGGAAGAGCAAACGTTTGTTGAAGTTGTGAATGAATTCCACTTACATTTTATCTCTGGCATTGTCTAAACCAAAGAAAATCACACTTCTCAGAAGAGGGAACATATTCAAATACCAAGAACTGCAGTTCCTGGTAAGACCTTTTAGAAAATGACGTTACTAACAGCAGCAACTGGAAACTCAGCAGAATGCTTAAGTGCTAAAAACAGTGAAATGGGCCAAGATTGAACAGTCATGGTTTAGGTAGCCTGGGGGGGAAGGGTCAAGACCATCTAAAGTTTAAGAACCACAAACAACTTCTTTCGTAAGAATTACATATATTTACATTTGGATATCTGGGATACACTTTTCACCCAAATTACTGCTCAGATCCAAAGACCACCCAATCTGGGAACCTCCCTCAACTGCCCGAGCCAGCATTTCAGATAGGAGATAAGCTGTCTCCAGCTGGAGTGGCTTTGCTAAGTCCACTCTAAAATGAAGTAACCTGGTGTTGTCACCGTCCTCCTCTCCAGCCGTACTTCTGGGATGAAGCACCATCCTGTGACTACCCAAGGGGCTGCCCTATTAGTTCTCCATGAGGCTCCCAGGGGGTTCCAGGCTATGGGGAGGGCTCTCCAGCCTAGGAGTAGACAGGTGTTCCAACTCATAGTCAGATGCCTTGTGTGTGACTTTCTTCTTCATGCCTTCCTGGCTCCTCTTGTGCTCAATAATCTGCTGGAGCTGGTGCCCAGCATATTCTGGCTTGGTGGTCAGCGGGCCGGCGGGCACCGCTATGCCGAGAATATCTGACACCATGTAGGGGCGCAGCCAGCCCACCAGAGGGGTGCTTCCGGGGCTGTAGTGGGTCTGCTTGTGGTAGAAGAGAAGTCCATCTACCTACAAAAGAGGAAACCAGGGGTGAAAATGACTTCTGGGCCACGTGTTTCCAGGAAAGCCGATGCACACAGGGGCAGCTCTAGTGGGCCAACTCCCTTTCCTCGCCAGAGGAAAAAGAAGCCTTGTTTCTCACACGTGCAATTTCTCTAAATGAAGAAATGGTCTAGAAAACTAAACCTTGGAGGATAAAAACATAAGTAGCACTTTCCTGTTTACAGGGTGTTGCTATCTACTACTTTATCTTCATACCCGCCACTGAAGGTGTTTAAGAAATGGGGCTTGGGTAGTTCTGGGGGCCTCCCTGGAAACACAGAAGGGGAGAGCCTGAGTGGTAGAGTTAGTTGAACATCTGACTCTTGCTTTCAGCTCCAGTCGTGATCTCAAAGTTGTGAAATCAAGCCCCACGTCAGGCTCCACGCTTAGTGTAGAGTCTGCTTGAGATTCTCTCTCTCTCTGCCCCTCCCACTCATCCTCTCTCTCTCTCTCTCTAAAATAAATCTAAAATATAAATAAATAAAAACAGTATGAGGCAGAAATTCAACTTGAACCCAGGTCTTCTGTCCCAGAGCCCACCTACTTTTCATCACTCCGAGGGCTCTGTAACGGGGAATGTGTCCCACACAGGGAAAAAGCAGGGGAACTGGACAGGCCCCAGGATGCTGGGCTGCTGAGCACAGGGGCAACAGGCTGTCAGGAAGCCTTGTTCCCCACGCCATTGCCGGCTGCCCAACCTCCCCCTAAATCATCTGCAAGCTATGTTCTGGGAAACTCAGGTTTTCTCAACGGGAAGACCTCCTACGGTTCCACATTTTCTTTTCCATGATTCAGTGACTCATCTCTAAAAAGCATTTATTGTCACTGGGGCATAAGAATCATAAATAAAGATGTGTTCTTACCACCTTCTTAATTGACTCCCAGAAATGAAGGCAACTTGGCCTTTGCCATTTCCCCATTTGGGAAACTGATCCTTTTAGCAAAATTATATCGAGTTCAAGCAAATACTTGTGGGTGACTGGAAAGAATTTAATTTTCTTATTTTTTTTAAGATGTTATTTATTTATTGACAGCGCACAAGCAGGCGGAGTGGCAGGCAGAGGCGGAGGGAGAAGCAGGCTCCCCCTGGGCAGGGAGCTCCAGTGCTGGGCTCTGTCCCAGGACCAGGGATGGTGACCTGAGCTGAAGGCAGACGCTGATGGAGCCACCCAGCGTCCCAGTGACTAGGCACCATTTTAAAGGGTATGAGGAGCAAAGGCAAGTTTGTGGCTGAGCCTGGAGAGGTTCTGAGGATGACAAATGATTGCCCAGGGTGAGGAACTTCTAGGGACATGAGACTTTCAGTGCTAAGTTGGGGAAGTTCTGGACAAACTGGGGCAAGTTGGTCACACTGCTCCCATGCCACTGCTCAGCAAGCGCCACCCCAGGGACCATTTGCTCTTAGGAGGAAGGATAAGGAGTTCGTACCCCCTTGGCCTGTCTGTCCCCTGTCCCCACCTGCACGATCAGCTATGGCAGTTAAACAAGGGGCCGGCCTCTCAGGCTCGCAGCAGAAAACAGGTACCCAAGGAGGACCTAGGAATGGAAGCCTTCCCCGTCCCTGGGCCCCTGGCTCTTCATGTGAATAATGAAGGATGCACATGAGCTATCCTTGCAGGGCCTTTCCAGCTCTGGCATTCTGACTTATCTAGCAGGGTGCAGCTGAGGCTCTGAAGGGCAGTGGCACATCCTTTCCCAGGAATCAGCTTCCAGTCCTTTTCTGATGCTCTGACACAGCAAAGTCAGATGATACCCTAAGACTGCGTAACCAAACCTCCCTATGTCCTGCAAGCACATCAGGGCAATAAAGACAATGGCTGTTACTTACCTCAAAAGGGAAGTCCATAGACAGCACCTTACACAGGCTTTCAGGAGTACAAGGGAAATTCTTCAGTCCCACAAATTTAAACTAAAACATAAATTAGAACAAAGGATTAGTATATGTTACAAATAATATGAGTTCCACCAAGTGATAAACTATCAAAGAAGAAAAGTTCAGTCTCATCCTTCTCTACCTCCCCCCACCCTCTGAATTACTGGGTTGGTTGTTCTCAACCTTGCTTTATCCACAAAAATCACCAGGGATCTCTTAAAAAACACTGAAGCCCAGGCCCCACCCTGAGATTCTGACTGAATTGGCCAGGGATGGGTCCCAGGCATTTTTTTTTTTTTTAATGCTATCCAGTTGATTTTAACACACAGCCAGGACTAAGAATAACTGTCCTCTGCTAGGTTTAGGGACTGTATGTTATTCTCTCTCTCTTTTTTTCTTCTTCTACTGTATGTTATTCTCGAAGCCATATGACAATCTTGAGGAAGGGCTAGTGCAGCTCCTTTCACATCAGCAAGGATTTTTATTTATTTACTTCTTTATTAAAGATTTTATTTATTTATTCATGAGAGAGAGAAACTGAGAGAGAGAGGCAGAGACACAGGCAGAGGGAGAAGTAGGCTCCGTGCAGGGAGCCCGACGTGGGACTCAATCCTGGGACCCCGGGGTCACACCCTGAGCCAAGGCAGATGCTCAACCCTGAGCCACCTGGGTGTCCCTAGCAAGGACAATGAACACTATAACAAAGTGATTAGGATTGCTCTGAAGTCAGATTGCTTGGGTTTGACTCCCAACTCTGCCAATTATTTCATCTCTATGTGCCTCTGCTTTCTCATCTATAGAACAGGATAATACAAGTATCTACTTTATAAGGTTGTTGCATGGTTTCAGTGAGATAATATATGTAGAGCACTTAGAACAACGTTTCAGACAGAGCTGCTCCTGTGTTTCCCCTCCTCAATATATGTTCTTCCAGGACCTTCCTTGTAACATCACTGGATACTGACCCCATTTATTGTCCTGTAAGTGGTTACTGAATGCCTTTAATAGTGTAACCAATCCAAGCAAATGCCAATCTATCGGGCTTTGATAATAAAATGCCCTGAACATAGCTGTCGCATATTTAATCACTGAGTAGCGAGCAAAGACACACAGGCTGTCATCCTGGACTGTGAGACCTTGGGGAAGGCAGTCTCCTCTGAGCATACATCCTCATCTGTAAAATGAGGTCCCTCTCAGCCCAGTCACAAGAACAGAGGTTCTCAAAGTGTGGTCTGTGGACTAGCAGTGCCAGTGCCACTGGGGAACATGTTAGAAATCCTCAGGCTCAGGGCGCCTGGGTGGCTCAGTGGTTGAGCGTCTGCCTTCGGCTCAGGTCATGATCCCCGGGTCCTAGGATTGAGCCTTCGCCTCTTCATCTGAATAATGAAGGATGCAGATGAGCTATCCTTGCAGGGCCTTTCCAGCTCTGGCATTCTGACTTATCTAGCAGGGTGCAGCTGAGGCTCTGAAGGGCAGCGGCACATCCTTTCCCAGGAATCGGCTTCCAGCCCTTTTCTGATGCTCTGACACAGCAAAGTCAGAAGATACCCTAAGACTGCCTACATCAGGCTCCCTGCTCAGTGGGGAGCCTGCCTCTTCCTCTCCCTCCGCTGCTTCCCCTGTTTGCGCGCGCTCTCTCTCTCTCTCTCACTTTCTGTCAAATAAATAAATAGAATCTTTTTTTAAAAATAACAAAAATAAAATAAAAATAAAAAAAGGAATCCTCAGGCTCATCCTGACCTAGTAAATCAGAAGCTCCAGTGAGGAGGCCCAGGGATCTAGGTTTACCAGGATTCCATATACTACTGACGAATGCTACAATTTGAGAACCACTGTACTAGACTTCTAAATAGCATTATTTTTAAAAAATATTTATTTATTTATGATAGACATAGAGAGAGAGAGAGAGAGAGAGGGGCAGAGACACAGGCAGAGGGAGAAGCAGGCCCCATGCTGGGAGCCCGACGCGGGACTCCATCACGGGACTCCAGGATCGCGCCCTGGGCCAAAGGCAGGCGCCAAACCGCTGAGCTACCCAGGGATCCCTAAATAGCATTATTTATAAAAAGTTATTAGCATTTTATATCAACCACTGTTTATTGAGTGCCTACCGTAAGTATCATGTTAGGAGAACGTGCATGTTTGTATTACTTGGTTCTTAGAACAATCCAGTAAAGTAGGTGTTACGAACTCTATTACACAGATGAAGAAACTAAGGCCAAATGAGGTTATTAATTTTAGCTAGTAATTGTTAAAGCCAAAACTAGTTCAGATCTGGATGACTGTTAAGCCCACATCCTTCCCATGCTATCTCAAAAACAAGATCATTTCATTCACAATTATTACATTTAGATAATAGAACAATCCAAAACAATCCCCCTAAAGAATCCCACAGTCCTAACACCAGGTCTTACGGGATTAAGCTTGGTTTTCTCTTCCAGTCCTTCTTCTTCTGGTAACTTTGAATGCATCCAGTAGAATCGGAAATCAGTCTGACACAGAGGAGGGAAACAGAAAGATGAAATGCTGCTCATTTCAAACTGTAGAATGAACAAAAACACCCCATTCTAAATAACCACCTAATTTATGAAGACCTAAGCCCTTCTATCACGTCCCTTCAAACACTGCCATAAGGTCAGGAAGATGTTTATAAAATCTTTGAAGATTTTTTTCTTAAAACCCAATAGGATGTTTAATAGCAGTCGAGCCAACATGTATCACTGTAGGCCTACTATGTGCCAGGCTCCATGCTAAGGACCTTATTCACCTAATCATTGATCCTCACCCACCCTCTGAGAGTTGGATTACCATTATCTCCAGTTTACAAGTGAGGACTCTGAGGCTCAGAGAGATTATATCATTCAGCCAAGGGGACTCAGGACTCTGACTCAGGACTCTGACTCCAAAGCACAGTATGTTAATCGTCATTCAGGTTTCATTCTGAGGATTAGAAACTACTTTATAGTTGTAACTTATAAACTACTTTATTCTCTGAATTACGGATCCATACCCTTTTGTAGCTATTTAGTGCCTTTTGTTTCCTGTATATTATTTTGCTTTTAAAAATTAAAAAGGACAGGGCAGCCCAGGTAGCTCAGCAGTTTAGTGCCGCCTTCCGCCCAGGGCGTGATCCTGGAGACTCGGGATCGAGTCCCACATTGGGCTCCCTGCATGGAGCCTGCTTCTCCCTCTGCCTGTCTCTGCCTCTCTTTCTCTGTGTCTCTCATGAATAAATAAATAAAATCTTTAAAAAAAATTAAAAAGGACAGTCTATCCTATATATTATAAAAATACAGGTAATTTTAGTTACCAAACTTATAATTTGTGAATACATGTTATGAAACATACTTCAGGAGAATGAAAAGAAAATATATTCTATTTTTTTAAGATTTTATTTATTTATTTGGGAGAGAGAGACACACACAAAAAAGAGCAGAGAGCACAAGCAAGTGAGGGGGTGGAGAGGGGCAAAGGCAGAGGGAGAGGGAGAAGCAGGCTCCCCACTGAGCAGGGAGCCCTATGTGGGGCTTGATCCCAGGACCCCAAGATCATGACCTGAGCTGAAGGCAGATGCTTAACGGACTGAGCATCCAGGTCCCTGAGGAAGATGTGTTCTAGACTGAATTTATGAGATCTGAGTTTTAGGTGTGGCTCTGCCCTACAGCAAAGTACTTAAGATCTGTGGCTGTCAGCTTCCACGCCTAAGATGGGGAAATAACAACAGTACTCACCTTATAGAATTGCTGTAAGGGCTTCAGTGAGATAATGTTCACAGAGT
This sequence comes from Canis aureus, assembly GCF_053574225.1. NCBI lineage: Eukaryota > Metazoa > Chordata > Mammalia > Carnivora > Canidae > Canis > Canis aureus. The sequence goes on from NC_135642.1 coordinate 43,266,880, forward strand.
GTTTGGCAACGCAAATCTTAGCTATTAGGTTAGAACAAGGTGTGTGTTTGAATTCTGCAGCCCCACCGCCTAGCTTTGGAAAATCGTGCTTTGGCTACTGGCTACAGAGAAGCAGCAGCCTATGGTGACAGCCCTCAAGGCCTGCCTGGGGATTGCCCGTAGGCTTGTTAAAACATAAGTTTACCCAAGTTTCTGATTCAGTAGGTCCAGGAATTTGCATTTCTAACTGTGATAAACTAATTGTCGAGGAGGACAAAAAAGTCACCACTAGAAACCTGAGACAAAGGTGAGGGAGTGTTAAGAAGAGAAATGGAGTCTGAGGGGCTGACCTAGACTCACTCTGATGGCTGCTACTGTCACTCATTGGAATCACCAGGAAATTGTTGGAGGAAGGTGACCCTCGAGGGGTGAATACCGAGGCCTCTCCTCACTTGGAAAATCTCCTTCCAGAGCTGGCCCCTCAGAGATTCGAGCCTTTGTATCATACTAAGGAGGTCCTGTTGTTTTCAGCATCAGGATGTGGTTGGTGAAGCAGTAGAGCTGGCCAGAGACTCCTTGTTGGTAACTTCATTCCACCTTCTCTTCCTTGTGTGGCCTGCACAAGGTGGCATCCCCATTGCCCACCGTCTCCCGTGCCAGCAATCCTCCCACACTCTAGAGAGAGGGGAGGGGGCGGGTGCAGCTTCCACAGAGTCCCAGCCTACCCCTCTGCTGTTTCACTCTTTCCTCCCCTCGAGAATTGCTGTACTTCCCTTAGTTCCTCCTACTTCTTTTTTTAAAAACGAAGCTAATTTAAACACACTCAAAAATGCAAGGAACATTAGATAATGTACTTGATATACCACATCCTGTGCACACCAAGAAGCTGGTCACGTACCAAACCCACATGCTGAGCCACTTTCCCAGGAAGAAAGGAGAAAACAGAAGAATACATGAGGAGAGTATCAGTCCTTACCTGGCAGTCATAAAAAGGGTGTCCCCGCCAGCACATCACATCTAGAACATAGTAGGTTTGGTTCACCTCGCTGTAAATGCAGTCCAGAATGGTGTAGTCTGGGGTCACAGAGCAGAAAGTCAGTACAGGGTACCCCTTCCAATCAGAGGTCATTAGGGAGAAAGTTCTCCATGGCCCTTATCTAACTCCTTGGTGCAGCTAAGGGTACGCAAGTAGGATGGCATGTGAGGGACCAAGGCAACCCTTCAGCCAGATGGGAATTCTGAACTTTTAGATAAACTAGGACATTTGCTCACCTTAGAAAAAGCTTCAGCCCAAAAGCAGGTAATCTTCCATTTTACATGCATTTTTGAGTTCCTATCATAGGTGGTCTATTCTGTGTGGAACATTAACTATAAGTAGTCCCTGCTTTTAAGGAAGTTACAATCCAGTTAAGGGGATCAAATGATCATGGAGCAAAGAACCAAGAGCTGAAGTGTACAACACAAGCTAAGAGCAACAGGGGTTCTAGAAGAGGGAGACTGGAAGAGCAGGAAATACTTCACGGGAGAGCTGGCACATGAACAGTCTTCTGGGATCAGAGGATTAAAACAATAGGGTAGAGGGAAGGTGGGAGGAGATGTCAGGCTGGAATACGGATGTGGCATGAGCAAAGGCCCACGGGTGGAATGAAGTGGGCACATGTGGGGAATAAGCCAGCGGAAGAGAGCTAGACGCGGTATGAGGAGTTGGGGAGAGGCATGGGCGAGCCAGCGTTCACATGTGATGCGCTCTGAAAGCCAACAGAAAAGTCTAGGCTCAATACCAAGCACATGAGGAGCCACCAAGGGAGCCTGAACAGGCAGGGACGAGAGTGGGGTTGAGGCCCAGCTTGGCCCCTTCCCGGACCCCTTCCCGGGCGAGTGACTGGGCAAGTTACTTCACCTCTACGATCTTAGTGTCCTCAGCTGAGCCTCGGGGGCAGGGAGAGGCTGCGGTTAACACAACCACAGGGAGAAGACAGATTTGGCAGGAAGCCTCAGCAACAGCTTTCTGGGGGACCTACGGCCTCCAAACTGCACTGTCACCCAGTAACGGACATCCGTGGGAAAGGTGCGTCAACTTTAATTCAGGGACTTGTTGCCCAACAGGCCTCAGGGGCTGCATCTCTTCTGCAACTGAGGAGGCCTGACCTTGAAGATGGCCGGAATCCCGGAGACAGGACTCGCCTGACCTTGAAAATGATGGCCTGAATCCAGACGTACAGTGTCAAAGGTGCACTTTCAAAGGGAGTCTTTAAAGCAAGTAACCAAGAACCTTCCCCTTTTACTAATTATAAAACTTACTAAAAAGGGGTACCTGGTTGGCTCGGTTGGTAGAGCATGTGACTCTCGATCTTGCGGTTGTGAGTTTGAGCCCCTATGGTGTGCAGAGATTACTTAAAAATATATATCTTTCTAAACAAACTTAGTAAATGGACAATATTAGGCAGATACCTTTTGCTGTGGTTGAGTTTCGCTTGTTGCCTCCGGGCAGAAGGGAAGAAAACCTGTTGACACAGTAACCACTCTTGGTGTAGGCGCTGGTGGAGCCCTGCGGTGGGGGGAAGGGGGGGGGGGACAGTTAGCCATCCCATCAGGCATCAAGGTCCATCTCACCCTCTCGCTTCCACAATCTGTAGGCGTGTCACCAGCCCAAAGATGGCTCTCAACAAATCCCTCCCGCGGGCAAGTGTTTCAATCCCCAGGCCAGGCATAGCTGCTGCAGCAGGGAAGGTGCACGAAGTACAAAGAACCCCTCCTGCTATAGCCCAGGCGCACTGGACGAGGCAGGAGGCAGCTACTCACCCTGGAGGCCACGATCAGGGCTCTTTTTCCCACAGGGCACACGACCACAATCCATTCCTGTCCCAAATCTGAAGGGACGTCAATTAACCACTCAGAGAGCATCAACTGGGAACATACAAAAAATGGCATAGAAAATCAACAGGGGATGCCTGGCAGGCTTAGGCGAGAAAGCGTGCGACTCTTGATCTTGGGGTTGTGAGTTCAAGCCCCACGCTGGGTGGAGAGACTATTTAGAAAATCAACAGGGGTGTGCTGCTGCAATGGATGCAAGGACAAAGAACTCACATCCTCTCTATATAATGGAATACCCCCAAGGCTGACGGTAGACCTCCGCCCCACTTGCCCTCAGTCAACTTGTCTCAACTGACGGGATGGAGGCTGCTCACTGTGAACTTCAACTTCTCTCCTCATCTTCATCCATCCCACTCCTACTACCGTGCCTCCTGTGTCTGGGTGTAGGGACCTTCTTCCTCACCTTACTTTGTCCATCCACCTGCCAGAGGCTATTCCTCAGAGATGAATCAGGCCCCTGACCTTGAGATGCTCTCAATCTGAATCATCATTTCTCAAACTGGTTACCCCAAATACTGTACTAAGGATGTTGGGAAATCTGCTTCAAAAAAGGGGGGTGGTTAAGAATGAAATCTTGCCAGTGCAGCAACGTGGATGGAGCTAGAGGGTATTATGCTAAGTGAAATAAGTCAGAGAAAGAAAGAAAGATACCAAATGATCTCACTCATGTGTGGAATTTTAAAAATTTATTTATTTATTTATTAAAAAGATTTTATTTATTTATTCATGAGAGACAGATAGATAGAGAGAGAGAGAGAGAGAGAGGGAGAGGCAGAGACACAGGCAGAGGGAGAAGCAGGCTCCATGCAGGAAGCCTGATGTGGGACTCGATCTTGGGTCTCCAGGATCACGGTCTAGGCTGAAGGTGGCCCTAAACTGCTGAGCCACCCAGGCTGCCCCGGATTTTTTTTTTTTTAAAGATTTATTTATTTATTCATGAGAGAGAGAGAGAGAGAGAAAGGTGGAGACATAGGCAGAGGGAGGAGCAGGCTTCCCATAAGGAGCCCAATGCAGGACTTGATCCTGGATCCCATGAGCTGAAGGCAGACACTCAACCACTGAGCCACCCAGGTGTCCCTCATATGTAGAATTTAAGAAATAAAACAGATGAACATATGGGGAAGTGTAAAAGAAAAAAAGAAGAGGGAAACAAGCCATAAGTTACTCTTACTGATAGAGAACAAACTGAGGAGTGATGGATGGAGTTGGGTGGGGGATGGTCTAGATGGGTGATGGGTGTCAGGGTGGGCACTTGTGATGAGCACTGGGTGTTGTATGTAAGTGATGGATCACTGAATCCCACTCCAGAAATCAATATTGCACTGTAATCATAACTAACAAAATTTAAATTAAAAGAGAGGGGAGACGCCTGGGTGGCTCAGTGGTTGAGCATCTGCCTTCGGCTCAGGGCGTGATCCCGGAATCTGGGATTGAGTCCTGCATCGGGCTCCCTGCATGGAGCCTGCTTCTCCCTCTGTCTGTGTCTCTGCCTCTCTCTTTCTCTCTCTCTCATGAATAAGTAAATAAAATCCTTAAAAAACAGAACAAAAACAGAAGGGTGGTGGTGGTGGTGAAATGAATTTTGCAAAGATTAACTCTTCCACTCGTGGCTCACAGTTCCTCCCATCGACACAGGAGACTGGCCTATCAACTAACTGCCCCCACAGAACTTCATCTCTCCTTTCCCTTGGCCCACGAAATGCTCAAGCCCTAACCTTAAAAAACAAAACAAAACAAAAATGAAAACCTTTTATCACTCTGCATTTCTGGTAAACTATTGCACTTTGTCCCTTTCAAAATGACTTCTTATTTCTCGCTGCTGCTGAACTCTCAGTCCAGATCTGCCTACCCCACGGCCCTGCCGAAGGCCATGACTTCCTCGCTGCCAAGTCTCCCTCTTCCCTCTCTCCCCCCTTATCCTCTGTGCTCCCCTCCTTGTGTGACGCTGCTGGTCACCGCCTCATCCTCCTTGACACATGTTCCCTTGGCCGTGTGAGCCAGTGCTATTCTTCTTTTTTTTTCCTCCAAACACTCCTCCACATACTCCCCCAAAACATGTAGAGAATCTTCAGAAGGCTGTTTTAAGTCCCCCCCCCCCTTTTTTTTTGTCTCAGATGCTGTCCTGGTCGGGGCTGGACATCTACTTCTGCAGCTTCACTTGCCACTTCTGAGAGGACATCCTCCAATTCTCCTTCTGTTTCTTTTCTTTTCTTTTCTTTTCTTTTCTTTCTTTCTTTCTTTTTCTCCTTCCTTCCTTCCTTCCTTCCTTCCTTCCTTCCTTCCTTCCTTCCTTCTTCCTTCTTTCTCTCTCTCTTTCTCTCTTTCTTTCTTTCTCTTTCTCTCTTTCTTCTTTCTTTTTCTTTCTTTCTTTCTTCTTTCTTTCTTTCTTTCTTTCTCTCTCTCTCTTTCTTTCTTTCTTTCTTTCTTCTTTCTTTTTTTCTTAAGTAAGCTCTACTCCCAACATGGGACTTGAACTCATGACCCTGAGATCAAGAGTTGAATACTCCACTGACTGAGCCAGCCAGGCACCCCGATTCTCCTTCTTTTTCATCTCCAGACTGCTTTCCTTTCCTCCAGACCTACATTTTCAGCCATCCACGTAGTATCTCTTCCTCTGCTTGCTCTCTCTTTACCTTATACTCACTGTACTCAAAACAGGATTCACGGCCTTCGATCACCCAAATACCTTCCATCCCTGAAATCCCCTACTTCCCCTTTGTACCCTGTAGCTCTGTTAATGGCAACACCATTCTGTTACCGAATCTTTTTTTTTTATATATATTTTATTTATTTATTCATTAGAGACAGAGAGAGAGAGAGGCAGAGACACAGGCAGAGACAGAAGCAGGCTCCTCGCCGGGAGCCCAGTGTGGGACTCGTCCCAGGACGCCAGGATCACACCCTGAGCCAAGGGCAGACACTCAACCTCCTGAGCCACCCAGGCGCCTCATCCGTTATCGAATCTTAAACCAACCATAATCAACACTTCCTTAAAGAATGATAGTGATACAACACCGAAAGCACAAGCAACAAAACAAAGGATAGATAAATAAGACTACCTCAAAATTTAAAACTTTAGTGCTGCCAACGACACCATCAAGAAAGTAAAAAGACAACCCACAGAATGGGAGAAAAATATTGCAAATTATGTATCTGATAAGAGACTTGTATCTAGAATACATAAAAACTCTTATAACTTAATTATAAAAGACAACCCAATTAAAAAATGGGCCTAGGGGGCACTTGGGTGGCCCAGTTGGTTAAGCGTCTGGCTCTTGATTTCAGATCAGATCATGATCTCAGGATCATGAGATCGAGCCCATGTCAGGCTCTACACTGGGCATGGAGCCTGCTTAAGATTCTTTCGAGTCTCCCTCTCCCTTTCCTTTTTTTTTTTTTTTTTTAAATTTTTATTTATTTATGATAGTCACAGAGAGAGAGAGAGAGAGAGAGAGAGAGAGGCAGAGACATAGGCAGAGGGAGAAGCAGGCTCCATGCAGGGAGCCCGATGCAGGACTCAATCCCAGATTCCGGGATCACGCCCTGGGCCAAAGGCAGGCGCCAAACCGTTGCGCCACCCAGGGATCCCCTCCCTCTCCCTTTCCTTTGCCCCTCCTCTCTCTCTCTTTCCTCCTCTCTCTCAAAAAAAAAAAAAAAAAAAAAAAAAAAAAAAAAAAAAAAAAAAAAAAAAAAGAAAGAAAGAAAAGAAAAAAAAAAGAAAAAAAGGCACAGACATTTCTCCAAAGAAGGTATACAAAACGTTACTAAGCACATAAAAAGATGCTCCATATCATCAGTCATTAAGGAAATGCAAATCAAAACCATGAGACATCACTTCACACCCTCTAGGATGGCTACACTCAAAAGGATGGACAATAAGAAGCTATGACAAAGATGTGGAGACATTGGAGCCCTCATTCCCACTGCTGGTGGGAAAGTAAAATGATCTAGTCATTTTGCAAAACAGTGGCAGCCCCGGTGGCTCAGCGGTTTAGCGCTGCCTTCAGCCCAGGGCGTGATCCTGGAGACCGGGGATCAAGTCCCTCAGGATCAAGTCCGTCCTCATCGGGCTCCCTGTAGGGGGCCTGCTTCTCCCTCTGCCTCTCTCTCTCTGTCTCTCATGAATAAATAAATAAAATCTTAAAAAAAAAACCCGTGTGGCAGCTCCTCAAACATTAAACATAGAATGATCACACGCCCTCGTAATTTCATTCTCAGGTACCTACCCAGGAGACATGGAAACATATTCACACGAAAACTTGTTCGTGACTGTCCACAGCAGCATTATTATTCACAGCAGTTAGAAAGTGGGAGTGACTCAAATGCCACCACCTGATGGGTGGACCAGCCAAATGTGGGGGATCCAGACAACAGAACGTTATCTGGGAATAAAAAGAAATGAAATTCTAACACATGCTCCACCGCAGATGAACCTGGAAAACCTTATGCTAAGTGAAAGAAAACAGATACAGCACATCTTATATGCTTCCATTTATAGGAAATGTCCAGAAGAGGCAAAGCCAGAGACACAGAAAGTAGATTACTGACTGCTAAGGGCCGGGGGAAAGGAAGATTGGGAGTTAACTGCTGATGGGTATGAGCGTCCTTCTGGTGGTGATAAAGTGTTCTGGAATTAATACAGTGGTAGTGGTTGCACGGCCCCATAACTATACTCTAAAAAACACTGATTGGTACCCTGGAAATGCGTGATTTGTGTGGTATGTAAATTTATCTCAACATAGCTGTTTAAAAAAATAGTAGCTAATATTTGTGGGGCATTTATTACGGGCTGTAGGCCAAGTATTGTGGGCATACCATCTCCTTCAATCCTTCTCACAGTCCTGTGAAATAGTACTGTAACTGTCCCCATTCTACAGCTAAGAAACCGAGCCTTGGAGCGGTTAAGTAACCTGCTCAAGGTCAACAAAGAGCCTGGCTTTGAGGTCAGGTCAATGTGACTTCAGAGTTTAAACACTCAACCACTTTTCACACTGCCTCTTCTATCCAATCCCTGTTAGATTCTATCCATTTATCCTGGCGACACTTCTCACACTTGTGACCTAATTTCCTTCACACCCTCACTGCTCTCAGCACCGACAGCAGATCATTTTCGCAAAGCTAAGCTACTCCAGCTTCTCTCTTCCAGGCCCTTCTACACGCTGACGTGCATGTCAAATTCCCAACTCTGTCCCTGGCTCAAAAATTCTTGGTGGTCCTCCACAATCGAAAAGACAGTCTGCATTCCCGCACGTTTCTACTATATTCCTTTCCCCAACCCTATGCTGTTCCATCTTCATTGGCCTGCACACTGTTCTCAGCACACCGTGTACTCCTCCCACCTTGAGGCTCTTGCTCAGACTCTTCCTGCTGCCTGGAAGACCCTGGAATGCTCTGCACCTCTGTCCATGTCCTACCCATGCTTCAAAGCTGCCCCCTCTTTCATTAACTTTTTCCTGATTTCACAACCCTACTTCCTTTTTTTTTTTTTTTAAACCCTACTTCCTTCCTTGCTGGAAGCTAATCTTTCTTTCTTTTTTAAAAATTTTATTTAAATTCAATTTGCCGGGCAGCCCCGGTGGCACAGCTGTTTGGCGCCGCCTGCAGCCCGGGGCGTGATCCTGGAAACCCTGAATCAAGTCCCGCATCGGGCTCTCTGCATGGAGCCTGCTTCGCCCTCTGCCTGTGTCTCTGCCTCACTCTCTCTCTCTCTGTGTCTCTATGAGTAAATAAATAAAATTCTTTTAGGAAAATAAATTCAATTTGCCAACATACAGTATAACACCCAGTGCTCATCTCATCATGTGCTCTCAACACCTGTCACCCAGTTACCCCACCCCCACCCTAATCTTACTTTCTTTTTTTTTTTTTAAAGATTTTATTTATCTATTCACATGAGACACACACACAGAAGCAGAGACACAGGCAGAGGGAGAAGCAGGCTCCCTGTGGGAAGCTGATGTGCGACTCGATCTCAGGACCCAAGGATTATGACCTGACCAAAAGCAGACACTCCTAACCACTGAGCCACCCAGGTGCCCCCTAATCTCACTTTTTTTTTTTTTTTTAAGATTTTATTTACCCATTCATGAGAGACACACACACACACACAGAGAGAGAGAGAGAGAGACAGGCAGAGGGAGAAGCAGGCTCCCTGCAAGGAGCCTGACATGGGACTTGATCCTGGATCCCAGGATCAGGACCTGAGCTGAAGGCAGATACTCAACCACCGAGCCATCCAGGCGTCCCTAATCTCACTTTCTTATAGCAAAAACCATCACCTCCACTTATTGCAGGGGTACAGGGGCCATTTCTGACTCTTGTCCATCTTCCCACATATAGCCCAGCTGAATACAGAGTAGGGCCTTCAATAATACTTGCAGAACAGAATTGTATTTTGTCATAGATGATATTGCCTGTGCTGTATCTGGGACACAGAAAGAAGATGGGAGTATGTGTGCTCAGAAACCATATTCTAAAGGTAAGAGAGGATTCTGAGATGACAAGACACTTGGGTTATAGAGAGAACAATATAATAGCAAGGTAGGCCCCTGGCTCCCCTTGGACCCATACCCTGCCTTCCGGAATACCTGGCCTGCCAGAAGCACTGAACAGTCTCCACGCCTGCTTCCCCTATGGCTCCACAGACCACACTGGTTTCTTTCTGCAACCAACAGGCCACTTAGTCAAGTATGTTACAATCATCTGTTGTTTCACAGCCTCAGCCTCATGGGGGCCAACTGGCTGGCCAGTTGGCAAGTGGCCATACTCAAGGGCAACTGCACTCCCCACCTTCCACCACCTGAATGTGAAGATCCAAGACTGACATGTTAGTCCACTGCTCAGGAAAGACCACCAACCTAGGAGTGGGGTCGGGGAAGTGCAGGCTGGGCAGGTCCAATCCGGCATTGCTGTACAATGACCACTAAGTAAGTGCATGGACTCTGTTAGTGTATTAAGAGCTCGGCGGCTTTCTGCAGCAGGCCAGCGACCTCGGGTTACAGTATGACCACCCACAGCCTCCCTCAGTGACCCCTGGTCAGCATAGGGCACCATAAGCCATCTCTTCTCTTAGTCCATACGCTTAATGCACATCCACAGCTTCTTTGCAGCCTGCCCATTCCTTCCTCCTGTCTCCTCCTCCTCTCTTTATGGCAACACTTACCTTGGTGGGGTTGGACCCAGGCCTCACCTTCCCTGGACTACTCACTTGATTAGCATAGCGTTTTGGTAACTTCTTAACGGCATCAATGTCCATCTCTTCATCGTCTTTCTTATCTTCCTCTTCCTCACTCTCCATCCCTGTCCAGTCATCTTCAGCCAGTCGCCTGGCATGATTCACGTAATCCAGCCGGTTGCTGGAGGGAAGAAGGCACAAGGACAGCCCTTTATGTCTCTTATGAAGACCCCCTACAAGGTGACCAGTTTAGTTTAACTGAAAGGCTCCGAGTTCAGGAGCACCCTGGGGATTCTAGGGGAAGAAACGGTAGAAATTTCCTTCCAAAGGCTAAACTAGTGACGGCCCTTCACCTGTCCTAGATAGGGAGCCCCCTCTGAACACACTCAGCCTTCCTCAGTTTCCCGAAAACCAGGCAGAGTAAAATGTTGAAAGGAATTCTCGACGTTCACTGGCTGGAGAGGCTGACCCTGCTGCTGTTCACCCCATTCCAGACTCCCACCTCTACTCCCGCACCCTGAGAGCTGAGCTTCCTGCCTGACAGGTATCTGTTAAAAGGACCCCCAGTGACTGAAGAGAGGAATGAGTGAGATGCGGTGAGCAGGTTAAAACAAGGACCACTTCAAAACAACAACAACAAGGACCACTTCTGGGACTTTCCAATTAATACAGTTTTCTTTCTTTTTTAAAGATTATTTATTTGCTTGAGAGAGAGAGAGAGAGAGAGAGAGCACACACACGCAGAGGGAGAGAGCTCAAGCAGGCTTCCCGCTGAGTGTGGAACCTGACCTTGATATCATGACCTGAGCTGAAATCAATAGTGGGACGTTTCACTGACTGAGCCACCCAGGTGCCCCTAATTTACACAGCTTTCTGAGGAGCAGCCAGGCCTTCTTCCTTTTTTTTTTTTTAAGATTTTATTTATTTATTCATGAGAGACACAGAGAGAGGCAGAGACACAGAGGGAGAAGCAGGCTCCACACAGGGAGCCCGATGTGGGACTCAATCCCAGGACCCGGGGATCACACCCTGAGTGGAAGGCAGACGCTCAACCACTGAGCCACCTAGGCATCCCTAATATCTTTTTTTTTAATTAAAGATTTTATTTATTTAATTAAGAGAGAGAGAGAGCATAAGCAGGGGGAAGGGTAAGGGAAAGGGACAGGTAGACTACTCACTGAGCAGGAAGCTCAATGCAGGGCTGGATCCCAGGACTCTGAGATCATGACATGAGGCAGATGCTTAACTGACTGAGCCATCCAGGTGCCCCTAAATTTAATATATCTTTTACTTATTTCCCTGTATCGTTATCCTCCTTTAAAAAAATTACTACATGTTCTAGAAAGGTTGGGTAATTAAGAAGTAATAAGAACTGGGGTGCTTGGGTGACTCAGTTGGTTGAACGTCTGATTCTTGGTTTCAGCTCAGGTCATGGTCTCCAGGTTGTGGAATTGAGCCCCATGTGGGCTCCGTGCTCAGTGTGGAATCTGCTTGAGATTCTCTCTTTCTCTCTCTCCCCTTCCCTCTTCCCCCTCTACTCCCCCGGCTCATGCTCTTTCTCTCAAATAAATAAAATCTTAAAAAAAAAAAAAAGGAAAAAGAATAAGAACTGTTTGGAACCTGATTGTTTCAAAGTGATTTGTAGATACAATGTAACCTCCCACACTTGGTTTCCTCAATGCTTTTTTTTTTTTTTTTTTAAAGATTCTTTTTTATTCATTTATGATAGTCACAGAGAGAGAGAGAGAGAGAGGGAGAGACACAGGCAGAGGGAGAAGCAGGCTCCATGCACCGGGAGCCCGACGTAGGATTCTATCCCGGGTCTCCAGGATCACGCCCTGGGCCAAAGGCAGGCGCCAAACCGCTGCGCCACCCAGGGATCCCTCCTCAATGCTTTTAAGAAAGATCCACCACTGAGGCAGTGAGACCAACTCAGCTGGTTTCGTCTCAAACACACACACAAATTCGTGCACATTCATGAGAAGGTGCACACCTGAGAAAGCACATGCAAGCACCATGGCCTTTTATCTCAAGAATAAGGAAGAGCTGGTGTACTTGTACCTGCGTGAAAGGATGCACATCTGTGGTCATTTCCCATGTACTGTTTGAAAGCACCAGAGAAGGAAAACTACCCAGATGCTCATCAGTAGGGGATTGGGTAGATTCCATTATGAATTATCCATCCAATGGAATACTTGGCACCACAATAAAGGAATGAGATGGTACTGATATAAAATCTCTCCCCAAAAATGTTGTTAAGTAAATGCACAGAACAGTGTATTGTACAGTACTTCTGTTTATTTTTATTTTTTTAAAATATTTTTTATAGATTTTATTTATTCATGAGGGACACACAGAGAGAGAGAGAGAGAGAGAGAGCGGCAGAGACACAGGCAGAGGGAGAAGCAGGCTCCATGCAGGGAGCCTGACCTGGGAATTGATCCGGGTCTCCAGGATTGCACCTGGGCTGAAGGTGGTGCTAAACCACTGAGCCACCGGGGCTGCCCTCTGTTTAAAAAATGGTATAGACACATAAAGCCACACTTGCTCTTATCTACACAGAATATCTTTGGAAAGATACTAAAGAAACTAATATGGTAGAGGAAGTGAATGGCCAGAGGACAGAATTGGGAGGGAGATTTTTTGGTTGGTTTGTTTATTTATTGTATAGTTGACACCCAATGTTACATTAGTTTCAGGTGTACAGTGCTGCGATTCAACCTCTCTACGTTATCCTGCGCTCACCACAAGTAGAGCTACCATCCGTCACCATCCCACACCACTACAGTATCACTGACTGTATCCTCTACACCGTGCCTTTTATTCCCATGACTCAGCCATTCTGTAACTGGATGCCCGGATCTCCCATTCTCCCTCCTCCCCTCTAGCAACCACCAATTTGTTCTCTGTATTTAAGGGTCTGATTCTACTTTCTGTTTATTTGTTTTGTTTCTCAGAGTCCACGAGTGAAATTGTACGGTATTTCTTTCTCAGGCTGACTTATTTCACTTAGCGTCATACTAGGATGGAGACTTCACCATATACTCTTACATATTTTTTTTTAATTTTTTATTTATTTATGATAGTCACAGAGAGAGAGAGAGAGGCGCAGAGACACAGGCAGAGGGAGAAGCAGGCTCCATGCACCAGGAACCCGATGTGGGATTCGATCCCGGGTCTCCAGGATCGTGCCCTGGGCCAAAGGCAGGCGCCAAACCGCTGCGCCACCCAGGGATCCCTACTCTTACAAATTTTGAATTTTGAATATGAATACATAAAATTAATGTGTTCCCTATTTCAAAATAATTAATTATAATTCTTAAACAACAGAGGTGGGAGTGTGGAGGGGGGAGGTGATCTGAGAATGCAACCTGCAAATAACCCAGAGGCCACAGGGAACCATTTCTGCTAAGTACATCCAATAATGCAGCACTGGGCAGAATGTAGACAGTAGAAAAACTGTGCAGCTGTTAGTAGTGCCTTCAAATCCTCAATTCCTTATTACCCAGAAGAGGCCCATGTGGTACTCAGGATAAAAGGACAGGCTCTGGCTTCAGAGCAGCCTGGCCTCAAACACTCTTTCCCTGCTCTCTTCCCCTGTTTGCTCATTTTGGCATTGAGAAGTCAGTGTATGGAAGACATTTCCTCAGATTCCCTGTGGAATTATTTGTATTGAACTCTCAAGGGCTCCATAGAAACATTCAGGCTGCAGGCAGACAGGAAGACCACACCGATGCCAGGATTCAGAGTGCAGAAGCCACACAGGGAATGTGGGGAGTGGAAGTCTGGGCGTGGCTTTCACAAGTCCCTAAATTGCAAAGCTCAGTACTGCTGCCAGGAAAAAAAGAACAATTTAACCAAATAACTGAGTTTTTGCTTTCAAACTTCAGTCTCTTTCTACATTTCCATCTTTTCCTAAGCTTGCGGTGTAAAGGAAGTCTACCTCTTCCAGTATTTGCCCCTCCCAACCTCACGGGCAAGATGTACCTACAAAAGGTCTACTTTGAAGAATCAAACCTAGAGCCTCCTGATTGGTTCACAGCTCCCAGCCTGAAGAAAGAAGCCAAAGAGTTAAAGCAAGCCTTACGATTTCTGCAGTTCCAATAACCGGCGCCGCCGCTCACTCTGCTCCAAGGAACTGTGCTTGGACTTGTACTGGGACAGGCGGGGGTGTGGGGCAGCTGTGCTGTTCAGATCTTGGGACACAGAAAAGCTACTAGCCAGGACTTGACTCAGCTCTTCCATTTTCCCTACAAAGGAAAACATAAGAAAACAGGTCATTGATTTCATATTACCTCCTGTGTACAGGCAGTTATGATGTAACATGATGGCTACATTCCTAAAAAAAAACCTCACATAATCCAAAATCACAACTTTTCTATGGGGAAAGAGAAAGTTAAAGAGTAAATGAGTTATATATGCACAATAACATTATTTCCTGTGGATACTTCAATAATTATAGCTCAGTGAACAGATATAAATCCATACGTCGAGGGGCAGCCCAGGTGGCTCAGTGGTTTAGTGCCGCCTTCAGCCCTGGGTGTGATCCTGGAGACCCAGGATCGAGTCCCACATGGAGCTCCCTGCATGGAGCCTGCTTCTCCCTCTGTCTCTCTGTGTCTCTCATAAATATATAATGTCTTTTAAATATTTTTATTGTTTTAAATTTTTTAATTAAAAAAATAAATAAATCTATAGGTCGAACACTAAGCAAATTTATCCTCTGATTGAATCTAACTTTTGGGGATCCCTGGGTGGCGCAGCGGTTTGGCGCCTGCCTTTGGCCCAGGGCGTGATCCTGGAGACCCAGGATCGAATCCCACGTCGGGCTCCCGGTGCATGGAGCCTGCTTCTCCCTCTGCCTGTGTCTCTGCCTCTCTCTCTCTCTCTCTCTGTGTGACTATCATAAATAAATTAAAACAAAATTAAAAAAAAAGAAATCACTTTGTAAAAAAAAAAAAAAAAAAAAGAATCTAGCTTTTGCTTTGTCATTCATTACCAGCAGCCCTGTCACTAATTCCTTCTCACCATCACTGATGTGAGCAAGTATCCAATTTGTCTTGAATAGTCCTAAGTAGCCATGACTCAATAACATATTTTTTTAAATGCACACATTTTATTTTATTTTTTAAAGTAAGCTCGATGCCTCATGTGGGGCTTGAACTCACAACCCCAAGATCAAGAGTCACATGTTCCACTGACTGAGCTGGCCAGGCAACCCTCTAATATAACTTTCTGGTGCAAATTTTATCCAATTGTTTAACTCTCTAATAAATGCCAACTTACATTAAGAAAATTTAATGGGTCCTGGGGCCCCTAGAGCAAGACAAATTAGCCCCAAAACCACAACTGGCAATTACTTTTTCACTTTATAGTTTGTTTGGGGGTGGGCAAAAGGAAGGTTTCAGGGCTATCCATGTAGGACTCACTTGGACCAGAGCTAGAAGGTAGAAGGTAGAAAGCTAGAAAGTAGAGCTAGAAGGCCGAAGGTTAGGCTACCAGTTAACACCAAGGAGTGTGAAATACTGACCTGTGGTACATTTGGGAGATGGAGTAGATTGGAGACAGAGTACCCAGAAGTGCCCTAAAGAATGAGAGTGGAAAGAAAAAGGTGAATTCACACTTAACTCACCTTCCTGTGAACGAAGGTACAAAGTGGCATAGGAGCTTAGCTAAGGGTTAAAGGTGTAGCTCAGAGTGTAAGAGAACAGGAACATTTAGGAGAAATCCAACTGGCAAAGCTGGGCTCACCTAACCCTTCAGGTCTGGTATAAACCAGAGGCCATCCCAGTGCTTAAGCTCCACCCCAAAGCCAGATCCCACTGCTCTGAGTCCCCAAAACCAAGAGCTTCCTTTCAGAGCCTCCATGAGTTAAAAAACAACTCTATCGGCCTCCACTTGGCAATGAGTTACTTTCCATTGCACATTTGCAGTCAGATTTTTTTCCCTAATTTGCATTTTTTTTTAATTTGAAAGGACCTTAAAAAAAAAAAATTGTGGTTAAAACCCATGCAATAAAACTTACCATCCTAACCATTTTTTCCTTTTAGCTTTTTCATCCTAACCATTTTTAAGTTGCAGTTCGGCTGTTGTGCAACCAACTTCCAGTATTGTTGTCATCTTGCAACACTGAACCTCTACACCCATTGAGCGTGAAGGGAAATTTTTTTTTTTTTGTAACAGAAGGTTAACATATTATCAGGATGGATTTGAGGCGAATCTTAACATATTTGTAATGCAACCAGGCTGGCCGTTTGTGGTTGAGGCTGGTGATGAGTACTTGAGGCCCATAATGGAATGCTATTTTCCGTGTTTTGCTGAGTTTTGTATACATGTAAACACTTCCATAGTACACTCTTTTAGGGCCGCCTGGGTGGCTCAGCAGTTGAGCATCTGCCTTCAGCCCAGGGCATGACCCCGGGGCCCTGGGATCGAGTCCTGAGTCCTGCAGGGAGCCTGCTTCTTCTTCCTCTGCCTGTGTCTTTGCCTCTCTCTCTCTGTGTGTCTCATGAATAAATAAATACAATCTTAAAACACAATCTTTTAGTGCATGGTCTTAGGCTTATCAAAGTAATGTCCAAATCTAAAATATTAGAATGTATCTATCATGCTCCGTTCCTGGGGCCTCCTGCTCCTGCAACCCATCCCGGATGCTGCTGTCTCCCCCCTGGCGGCCCCCCCCGCAGCCCCCCTGCAGCCCCCCCCCCCGCAGTCCCCCTGCAGCCTCCCCTCCCAGCCCCCCGCACAGTCCCCCTGCAGCCCCCCTCCCAGCCCCCCCCGCAGTCCCCCTGCAGCCCCCCTCCCAGCCCCCCACGCAGTCCCCCCGCAGCCTCCCCTCCCAGCGCCCCCCGCAGCCCCCCTGCAGCCTCCCCTCCCAGCCGCCCCCTTGCAGCCTCCCCTCCCAGTCCCCCCTCCCGCCCCCCCCGCCGGAAGCCTCCTCTGCGGCCCCACGGGCTGCGGCCCCGCGCACGCACCTGGTAGCCCTCGGCCGGTCCTCCCCGCCGCAGCCCAGCTCAGCCCTTCTCTAGGGACGAGGTCGCGCAGGCCCCGCGTGGCCCCGCACTAAAGCTCCCTGAGGGCTCCTGGCCCGACGGGGAGGGCGAGCCTGGGCCTGCTCTGCCTCTCCGGGGTGTGTGGGGGGGCACCTCGGGAGGCCCGGGACGCCGGGGTACAGACTCGAACCCAGGACTCACCCGGCGGAGATGACAGTTCCAGGAGCCGCCGCGCCGCTGGCGGAGCCGACCAATCAGCTGCGCGGAAAGGGCCGGGGCCCCGCCTCCGGCCGCGCCGCGCAACCCCGCCCACCGCCGCGCGCCCGCAGCTTCCGGCCCCGCCCACCGCCGCGCGCCCGCAGCTTCCGGCCCCGCCCACCGCCGTGAGCGCCTGTCGCGCAGGCGCGGTCGGGGAGCTCTCCCGCGGTGGTTCCCGCGCTCGGAGGTCGGGGCCGCGCTCCGGAGCCCGCCCTGCGAGGTGCTCGGCCGGGCCGGGCAGCAGCTCCCCGCGGCTGCTTGCGCCAGCGGGAGGACCCAGCGCCGGCAGCCCGCTCCGCCTCCGGTGCGTGCGCTCTCCGTGGGGGCCGTGCCCGGTGCCCGGCTGGCACCCCGAGCCTGAGCTGGGCGGCCGGTGTGGTCGGGCTGACCCGGCTCGGGGGGCTGCCTTCACTCCTGCCGACGTGCAAAGCAGGGCCCTCGAGCCCTCGGGGTCGCAGGGTGGAGCAACGGCAGGGGCGGGGGCAGCCGGGGTTGGACGAGGGGCCGACGGCTGCGGGGTCCAGGTAGGAAGCCGACGCCGCTTCACACGTGCTCCCTCCCTTCGTCCTCCAGGAACACGGACCGGTAGGCTGCAGCTCAGAGGTTGCCTGCTTGGCCGAAGCCGCACAGCTTTCCAGCCGAGTATCTGCGTTTGCTGAATGTCTGACCCAGAGAAGCTGGGTGTTAGTACAGTACAGAAGATACAGAGCTGGCACGGTTTGAGTCCAAGAAATGCCGAGATGTATACTTGCATTTTTTTTTTTTAAGATTTTATTTATTTATGAGAGACACCCAGAGAGAGGCAGAGACACAGGCAGAGGGAGAAGCGGGCTCCCCTGGGTCTCCAGGTCACGCCCTGGGCTGAAGGCAGACGCTCAACCACAAAGCCACCCGGGCTGCTTTATACTTGCATTTTTAAAAAATATTTTGTTTTTTTATGCAACAGAGCAAGAGAAGCAGAGACACAGGCAGAGGGAGAAGCAGACTCCATGCAGGGAGCCCGACGTGGGACTCGATTCCGGGACCCTGGAGTCATGCCCTGGGGCAAAGGCAGGTGCTAAACCTCTGAGCAACCCAGGCTGCTTTATATTTGTGTATTTTAAATACTTAACACCATCCATTTGGATTAAAAAAAAATCCAGGAGATCCGACTGATGAGAGTAAAGGTTGTTTAGGGCCCTGGAAGACCCAATTTTTTGGACCTCAGAATTTATTTAGGTGAGTTCTGTCTTTCAATAGTTGGGCTGAGCAAAGCTGTGCACTAGGTTATTTGGCGCATTCACAAGTAATAACTCCTTGCCTGGGTTATGAGCTGAATAAAGAAAAGCCCAGGGCCTGACTTCACTAAGAAACGTTGACATCAGGATATTAAGAATTTTGTGTCCCAGATCCCTCATTTTCTACTCATGACTGTGGAGGTCATATACCAAGTGATCAGACCTGCACAGAAAAGAACAGAGGCCCTACACATTAAAGCAAAATAGACTGAGATTGACAAAGAGGTACCCGCCCCAAATTCATGCACTGAGGTCCAGGGAAAAGGCTCATTCATATCCAGCTGAATAACTTCTCATATCACTGAGCAAAGTAGATGGCATTTGGCCCAGGGTCTCATTCGGAGCCAGTCTGTGTTCCATGAGGGCCTGCTCTGCCTGGAACCGGGAGCAGTTCCCCAACTATCACCAGTGGCACCCCACCTTCACAACCTTGGCCACAGACACATACACCTGTGTCTGTCTTGAAGGCAGTTTGCTAAACACATTTAAAAGAGGAACACCATAGCATTACCTTAAATCACTTCCCACTTTAACAAAGTACCTATAAAATATACACACAGTGAAAATACTCTGGTGCTGTAATCTAGCTAAATGCCAGCATGTGCAGAAAAACTGTGAAACTGAGGATTTTGTAGGAATCTGAGATCAGCAAGTGTTGGAGAAGTGATAAGGAGTCACACCAACAGAATTTTTTTTTTTGTATAATCAGCAAAATTCAAAGAGAACAGAAGAGGGAAGTTCCCCTTTCTCCCTCCAGGATTCAGTGTTATTGAAGGCGGAATGTGCGCATCCTCTAAAATTATCTGGGAAGTGGCCACAGGTGGGAGAGTACCTCCTTAAAATGGAGGACCTTGAGAGCAGGAAGGTGGCCAACTATTTCCAAAAGAGGAGGCTCTCAGTAGGAGCCCGGAGTGTCACTCTGTCCCTGGCCAATTAACAGATACGTGTTTAATGCCTAGTTGGTTAGATACTGAGCCAAGCACAGGAAATAGCAAAATGACGGGGCCGGACCCAGGCCCCGCCCTCCAGGGCCTTGAAGCCCATTTGTGTGGTAGGGAAAGTCAAGAGATAGGTGCTGTAGGCAGGTGCAGACTAGTGTTAAGGAGTTCAGGTGGCTGGGTTGAGAGGGAGTAGGGTGGAGCTGCTGGGGCCAGTATTCAGAGAACCCTTCCCAGGAGGTGACAAATTTGAGGCAAGACTTGAATGATGAAAAGGAGCCAGCTGTGAGGACAGGGAGACTGCGTGTGTTTCCTAAGAGGCTTTGTGTGTTGGGGGGGGGGGGTGGTAGGGGGAGGCGTGGAGGAGGGGGAGGCAGTAGGGAGATGGGGTCACGGAGGCTGGTGGGACACAGAAGCCTGTACGCCACAGCCAGGAGTTTGGATTTTACCTGCATTGCAGATGGAGGTGTTTAAAGTTATGAGATAACAAAATTTGAGCTGAAAGAGCTCCTGCTGGCAGCTCAGTAGAGAACTGAAACATGAGTGGTGATCAGGAGACCAGTGAGTAGGGCTTGCACTACAGTTGTGGCAAGGAGACTCTGACTTGAGAGGGTGGCAAAGTCGTGTGTTAACAGGTGTCACATGAGCCAGGATGCAGAAACTGCAGGCACAGAAGACTCTAAAGGGTCAAACCTCTTCTCCCCCACTCCCACAAGGTCCCTAGGGTACGGCTCTGGGTGAGAGGAAGCATGTCAGAGTGGTTCAGGTCTTGTGTTCTGGGGCTGGATGGCTTAGATCCAAATGCAGACTCACCTACTCGCTGGCTGTGTGGCCTATGTGTTATTTCACCTACATATGCCTCAGTTTCCCCCTCCACAGAATGTAGCTAATAATAGCACATACCGTCCAAGATGGCTATAGTTAAGTAACATGATCCAGGTAAGGTGATCAGGATAGTACCGGGCACAGAACACATCCTCAAAAATCTTGTTTTATCACTACTTAACTTCCTGTTATCTTTTTTTTTTTTTCTCCCTGTTATCTTTTTTGATTTACTTATGTCAACTTCTAATTAGGTGAGCCCAAGATAGTCTCTTCCCTGTAGATAAAACTGCTTGCCCAGGTCATGTAGTCAGAATGTGATGGGCCATGATTTTAATCCTGGCCCCAGTGAGTCCAAAGTTCCTGATCCTTAGCCCATGAGACGTTGCCTGCCATGTATTTTAGGCGGGTGTGTGTGTGTGTGTGTCTCATTTTGCTTCTGATTTTTCAGCTGCTGAACCGAATGGGTGACTTGGCTCATCTTGCCAAGTCAAATGTTGCCCTCCCAGCCCTGGATGGTGGTCAGGGGAAGAGCTATCCCCTGGAAACTTCCCTGGGGCCAGACAGTGGGGGCACATTCTCAGATTTGTCCTGAAGCTAGCCGGCTTTCATCTTGAGTCAGCACAGATTGCTGGGCCAGGCAAAGCACCTGTAATTTCTTCTCTGCCTCTTTTAAAATGTTGACTGTACTCTTTCACATCCTCTCCTCCAAATCAAAAACTTTCAGAGCAGAAACTAGAGGCCATCTGGTTCAGCCTCCTCCTATTAGAGTGGAGGGAGAGGGAGTGAGGCCCAGTGCAGAAGGATATGCCCCAAGTCACAAGGCATCGGCAGAGCTAGGCCCCTGCCTCTTCCTGCCCATGCTTGCCTGTAGCCAGTCCAGCCTCTGCCCCCTTAGTTGTTGGGAGATGATCTCACATTGTTGAGGTGCTCGATTTATGCCAAGCACTGCGCTAGGCACAAGGCTCATGCTTCTCAAAATGTGATCAACAGCACCTCAGGCCCACTCCAGACTTGAGCCAGAAACTTGGAGGGCATCTTGTTACAATAATTTTTATTATCTATATTTAAAGATTTGAGAGAGAGAGAGGGATGCCTGCGTGGCTCAGTGGTCGAGCGCCTGCCTTCAGCCCAGGGCGTGATCCTGGAGTCCCGGGATCGAGTCCCATGTTGGGCTCCCTGCATGGAGCCTGCTTCTCCCTCTGCCTGTGTCTCTGCCTCTCTCTGTGTATCTCTCAAGAATGAATAAATAAACTCTTAAGAAAAAAAAGATTGGAGAGAGAAAGTGTGCCTGCATGTGCACCTGCATGCACGAGGCAGGGATGCGGTATAGGGGGAGAGAGAGAAGGAGAGTTATCTTTTTAAGATGTTATTTATTGGGATCCCTGGGTGGCGCAGTGGTTTAGCGCCTGCCTTTGGCCCAGGGCGCGATCCTGGAGACCCGGGATCGAATCCCACGTCGGGCTCCCGGTGCATGGAGCCTGCTTCTCCCTCTGCCTGTGTCTCTGCCTCTCTCTCTCTCTCTCTCTCTCTGTGACTATCATAAATAAATAAAAATTAAAAAAAAAAAGATGTTATTTATTTATTCACGAAACAGAGAGGCAGAGACACAGGCAGAGGAAGAAGCAGGCTCCATGCAGGGAGCCCGATGTGGGTGGGACTCGATTCCAGGACTCCAGGATCAGGTCCCAAGCTGAAGGCAGGGGCCCAACCACTGAAGCCACCCAGGCGTCGCGAGGAGAGAATCTTAGACTCTCCACTGAACCTGGAGCTCCACTCCAGCTAGATCTCATGACCCTGAGATCATGACCTGAGCCTTATCCAAGAATCAGACACTACTGAATACTCCACCCAGGTACCCCTACAATATATATATTTTTAAAGATTTTATTTATTCATGAGAGACCTAGAAAGAAGCATAGACATAGGCAGAGGGAGAAGCAGGCTCCACGCAGGGAGCTCGAAGCAGGATTCGATCCCAGGACTCCAGGATCATGACCTGAGCTGAAGACAGATGCTCAACCACTGAGCCACCCAGGTGTCCTGAAAGGCTTTTCTAAAGAATCTTGTATTTTACTCCCAAGTTCCTAAACCCAGTTTCCTTTCAAAGAGTTTTGAAGTTGTATCTGTTTGGGCTAAGTGCAGGCTCCCAACTACTCCAAATAGCCAGTCTAACTGCCTTGCCCCGTGGGATCGGGTAGGAGCCAGAGGTGGCTTTTAGAGCCCTAACCTCTCTGTGAGATCCCCAATCCTGGGAGCCCTGAGGATATTCCTCCCAAGGGCAGCGACTATGCCCAGCCACCAGAGCTGAGGAGTAGGATTCTCTCACCTTCCACTTCTAAAGGAATGGCACTGAAATAAACCTGGTCTTTGGAGTCACATATGCCTGGACTTGAACCTCAATCTTGGGACAAAGTTCTTGTTCCATTTCCCAAACTGAAGACAGGGATACCACCACCTACCTTGCAAGGTTGTTAGGAAGATAAGAAGGCAACCTAGCACAGGGAGGGTGGGTCTCAGTGAGCACTAAGCCTTGGAAGTTCAGAGCCTGCTTCTTGTTCAAACCTTTAGGGACACCTGGGTGGCTCAGCAGTTAAAGTGCCCGCCTTCAGCCCAGGGTGTGGCCCTGGAGTCCTGGGATCAAGTCCATCCCAGCATGGAGCCTGCTTCTCCCTCTGCCTCTCTCATGAATAAATAAATAGAAAATCTTTAAAAAACAAACAAACACCTTTATACAGGACCTTGTTGGGGACCGATCCTATTGCTTGGTGCTGCTTCTCTGCTGATTTGGAAACTCGAATTCAGGGATTCTCTCTAAACCCCTACATATGCCAGCGTTGACAGCCTCTTAAAGGGAGCCCGATGCCAGCTCCGCCACTTATTGGCTATGCAATCTTGGGGCAGTTTGACCCATCTCTGCCTCAGTTCCCTCATCTGAAAAGTAGAGGATAATTGGATTCCCCACTTCATAGCATGTTGGGAGGATTAAACAGATTAATCCATGTAACGCACTTCCAACTGTGCCTGACACACAGCAGACGCATTTGCTATTAACATCTCCAGTGTCCCCTTCCCGTATTTCTCTAGCAAATGCATAGGTCTTGGCACTCTATACTTAGTCTCCTCGTCTAAGTCTTGGGTAAAAAGAGGTAACCTCCCCCTTCTCCAGTTCCCCACCGCGAAGAACATGCTTCCAGGAACCCCCTGGGCCACTTCTAACCGCTAGCTGGCCAAGCTACAGGGTGATTATTTCCTTGGGCGAGCCAAGAGCAAACACTGCAGCCCTCTAACACGGTTACTTCCTGGGGCTGGAATATCCACAGGAAGTCCTGTGGGGAAGAGCTCGGCCAAGACAGTCATTCCGAGCAAGGGATTAGTGCCCTGACGAATCTGCCGCAACCTCCGCAGGCGCCCTCCCCACCCCCCACCCCCCACCCCGGGGGCCGGCCTCGCTCATGGCAGGTCGCTAACTCCGCTCTTCCCTACTGGGTTCTCGAGCCCAGGAGCCCAGATGTGAGCCCGTACGAGAAAGCCAGACAGACACAAAGGCGCACGCTCCGAGCGGCTGGCCCCTTTACTGGCATTGGGACGGCTCCTCTCCGCGCGCACTAACCCATGCCCGCCCTCGCCCCGCATCTGTGCAAACTCGAGCTCGAATTCTCCAGGGTCCGTGCGCCGCTTAACCCCGAACAAGAGCGAGTAGTCGAATCAAAAGGGGTCGAGCAACGGGAAGGCGTCGGCGGGCGGCGCCCCGGGGAGGGACGGCGCTAGGCCTCCAGGTCGAAGTCGTCGCGCTCCTCGTTGTACTCCAGCACGTGGCGCCGGATCCGGGACGAGTCCACCCAGGTGACGAAGTCCTCCATGCTGCGCGTGACGAGGAAGGCGGGGTCGGTGACCACGTCGGGGCCCACGCGCACGTGGCCCTGCTCCACGAAGGCCACGGCGGCCTGGAGGTGCTGCGCCATGCGCAGCTTCAGCAGCACGGTGGGCAGGCGGCGGCGGCAGAAGGCCGAGGCGGTGACCGAGTCGCAGAGCGCGAGCGAGCCGCGCGTGGGCACCAGGCCGAGGGCGTACAGCTTGTCCAGCAGCGCGGCCGAGGCGCGCACGCGGAACGGGTCTCGCTCGGGGAGGTCGCGCAGACGCCGCGCCAGCTCGCGCACCGCCCGGCTCAGCTGGTTGTAGCGCGTGTAGTCCTCCCGCCGCTGCAGCCGGTACCGCCGCAGCACGCGCAGCTCGTGCAGGTTGTGGTCGGTGGCCTCCCAGTTCAGGAAGTCCACCTGCTTCAGCAGCTTCTGCTCGTGGAACTTCAGCTTCCGCACCATGATGGCGGCTCCCGGGGCCTCCAAAGCCGACGCCTCGACCGCGCCGCCGAGCGCCCGCGCGACTTCCGCCCAGGCCGGCCCAATGAGAGGACGGCCTCGGGCCACGCCCTCCGCCCCCATTGGTCAGGCCGGAGCCACGCCCCCGCCAGCCACGTCACTATCTCGCGTTGCTTCCCGCGTTGCCGGAAGTAGGGCCGAGGTGCTGGCGGTGGGGCGGCTGGCGCGGCCGCGGCCCGGGCAGGTGCTCTTCCTTTAGACCTTTTTTTTGTTGTTGTTTTAAACCTCCTCGTGGTGTTCAGTCACGAGGACTGTATCCCCAGTGCAGCAGTCGTTCAGTCCCACTCAGACTTATGCCTGTTAGAGTCTCCCAGGTGAGTCCGCTCCGGGAAGCTGAGGTCAGGCCGGGCGGAGACAGGTGCCGGCTGTGCTGGTTCCGCGGGCTGCGCGGCGCTCCCGGTGCTCTCGGTGCTCCCGGCGGTCGCGGTGCTCCCGGTGTCACGGTCCTCCGGTGCTCCCGGCGGTCGCAGTCCTCCCGGTGCTCTCGGTGGCCGCGATGCTCCCGGCGGTCGCGGTCCTCCCGGTGGCCTTGATGCTCCCGGCGGCCGCGGTCCTCCCGGTCCTCCCGGTGGCCTCGATGCTCCTGGCGGCCGCGGTCCTCCCCGTGCTCGCGGTGGCTGCGATGCTCCCGGCGGTCGCGGTCCTCCCGGTGGCCGCGATGCTCCCGGTGGCCGCGATGCTCCCGGCGGCCGCGGTCCTCCCGGTCCTCCCGGTGGCTTCGATGCTCCCGGCGGCCGCGGTCCTCCCGGTCCTCCCGGTGGCTTCGATGCTCCCGGCGGCCGCGATGCTCCCGGTGCTCCCGGCGGTCGCGGTCCTCCCGGTGCTCCCGGTGGCCGCGGTGCTCCAGCTGCTGGGAGCTTCCCGGCGCCGCCCGGTCTAGGGGGCCCGACGCTGGCGAGCCTGCAGGAACCCCGACTGCCCGGCCGCTTCCTCGCCCTCACAGAGGCCTCCCCGAAAGCTGTATTAGCAGATGTGCCAGGTGACTCATCGAACCTAGCAGGTCCGAGACACCTGGATTCAAGTACACACCCCGAGCTCACTCGAATTAGCCCGACCGGGTGGACTTCTGGTCACCCGGCACCGAGCTGAATACATTCAACGCTCTTCGGCTCCTTCGGTCTGTAAGTCACATACACGAAACCGGTCTGTTTGCCTGGGCCTTTGACGCCATCTAGCTTCCTCGCTGATCATTTTTAGTTTTGTACGGGAGTTTCATTGTCCTTTTAAGTACGATACTTACTATGTGGGAAATGATACATGTCAGTGTAAGTTATACATGTTAAGTTACAAAGTATAATGAGGATACTTAGGAACCCAACAGCCAGCTTAAGAAAAATGTCACCAGGACCACTTCCATCGACCTACTCCGGCCACTTCTCCAGCCAGAGGTAATGGTATCTATGCACCTGGATTTTTGTGTTCATTTTCCCCTTTTGCTTAAAAAGAAAAAAAAAAAGTTTTATCATTGCACATGCATCTCTAAATACGTTGAGAACCTTCTTATTTCAAAGTGGAGCCAGTAGACCGGCACAGAGCTTTTTGGAAATGCAGTATTTTAGGCCGATTCCTGACCCACAGAATGACAGCCACTGCTTAACAAGATTCCCCAGGTAATTTGTATACACGTATACACGCCAATTTTGCAGATATGGTTAAATTAAAGATTTTGAAATGGCGAGAATACGGACACCTGAGTGGGTTCAGCGGTTTAGCGCCGC
This sequence comes from Canis aureus, assembly GCF_053574225.1. Taxonomy (NCBI): domain Eukaryota; kingdom Metazoa; phylum Chordata; class Mammalia; order Carnivora; family Canidae; genus Canis; species Canis aureus. The sequence goes on from NC_135642.1 coordinate 43,293,291, forward strand.
CTTCAGCGCAGGGCATGATCCTGGAGACCCCGGATCGAGTCCCACATTGGACTCCCTGCATGGAGCCTGCTTCTCCCTCTCCCTGTGTCTCTGCCTCTCTGTGTGTGTCTCTCGAATAAATAAATAAAATATTTTTAAAAAAAGAAATGGTGAGAATATGCTCAGTTATCTGGGTGGGTCTCATGTTGTCATCAGTGTCCTTATAAGTGAAAGAGGGAGGCAGAGGAATCAGAGGAGATAGATGATGAAAGCAGAAATCTGAATATGTGAGAGGGAGCTTTGAAGATGACGGGGAACCCAAAGCAGAGGAGTGTTGGCAGCCTCTAGTAGCTGGAAAAGGCAAGGAAACAAATTTTTCCTTAGAGCCTCCAGAACATAGTCTTGAGATCCAGTTTGGATTTCTGTAAAACAATAAACGCGTGTTGCTTTAAGCCACCCAAGTTTCTGGTAATTTGTTACAGCAGCAATAGAAAACTAATACAATTTCCTCTTTTTTCCTAATTGATTTGAGGATGTTCTTTATGTATTATGGATATTAATCCTTAACCAGTTATATATAGAACAAATATTTTCTCCCAGCTTGCGCTGCATCCCCACCCTTCATAGTCCCCCCAGCCTCACTCCATCCTCAGCCTTTGCTCAGCATGTCTGCAGTAGGACTCTTGGTTAACTTCCTTCTCCCCAGACAATAAACAGTAAAAACTAAACCATATGTGTTAGCAAGTGATAAATGTTATGAAACAAAACTGAGCAGGATATAGGAGAGCTTAGGCTAATGAAGGGCTGTAGTTTTAAATAGGGCATGTCAGGGTAGGTTTTATTGAGAAGGTGATATTTTATAGGGATTTAGCCATGTAGATATCTAGGGAGAGAGTATTTCCGAAAGAGACACAGTCTACAAATGCCTTAAGACAGGAATGTGGGGCAGCCCAGGTGGCTCAGTGGTTTAGCGCTGCCGTCAGCCCAGGGCGTGATCCTGGAATCCCGGGATCCAGTCCCACGTCGGGCTCCCTGCATGGAGCCTGCTTCTTCCTCTGCCTGTGTCTCTGTCTCTCTCTGTGTCTCTCATGAATAAATAAATCTTAAAAAAAAAAAAAAAAAAAAAGACAGGAATGTGCCCAGCATATCAGAAGAGTAACAGAGCCGTCTTGGTTGGAGCAGTGGGCTAGGAGGGGAGGAAAGGGGGTTCTGATGACAGAAATTCATAGACCTTTGAGTAATTAAGGACTTTGGGTTTTATGTTTGTGAGATGAAGATACTGAATGGTATGGCAGAGGATTGACATCTAACTTATGTTTTTTGTTGCTTTTTTAAGATTTTTTATTTATTCATGAGAGACACAGAGGCAGAGACACAGGCAGAGGGAGAGGCAGGCTCCCCGAAATGAGCCCGATGTAGGACTTGATCCTGGATCCTGGAATCACACCCTGAGCCGAAGGCAGATGCTCAACCGCTGAGCCATCCAGGCGTCCCATAAGTTATGTTTTAAATAGATCACTCTGACTGCCATGTTGAGAATAGACTGTCAGGAGGCAGGGGTGGAAACAGATCATTAGGAAGCTGTTGCAGTGATCTGGGTGAGAAAGACAGCTGGGACCAGGAGAGAAGATTTTTTTTTTTTTTTTTTTTTTTTTTTTTTATTTATTCATGAGAGGCACAGAAAGAGGCAGAGATGTAGACAGAGGGAGAAGCAGGCTTCCTCTGGGGAGCCCAATGCAGGACTCGATCCTAGGACCCGGGTATCATGACCTGAACCAAAGGCAGACACTCAACCACTGAGCCACCCAGGTGCTCCACAGTAGCAAGAATCTGATGTGAGAGGAGTCCCACAAATGATGAGAGTCAAGGACGGCTCCAGTTTTTGGCGTGAGCAAGTGGTAGAAACTTCTCATCACTCAAGGGAAGGCTGCCAAGTAGAATAGGTTTGGGGGGCAGTATCTGGTATTGCTTGGGACATATTGGGTTGGAGGTGTCTATTAGACATCCTAGGGGAGATGTCAAAGAGAAAGCCATTTGAGCCTGGAATTCTAGATAAAGGCCTAGGCTGGAGATTAAAATAAAAAATTGAGTTGTTATTGGTAGAGAGATGGTATGTCAAGCCATGAGTCTGGGCGAGGTCATCAAAATAGTGAATATGATAGACAAGCGGACCACTTTCTGTAGTCTATAGTGTTACAAATTATTGGAGAGAGGAAGATGAACTAATGAGGTAGAAGGGAAACCAGGAGAGTATGGTTTCCCCAGTGGAAGTGAAGGAAGTGTATCCAGGGGGAAGGAGTCCTCAACCTGGTCCCATGGTACTGAGAGGTTGAGTAAGAGGGGAACTGAGAATAACCATTGGGTCATTAATGACTTTGACCTTGATAATAATAGTTTCAGTTGGGCAGCCCCGGTGGCTCAGCGGTTTCGCTCCACCTTCAGCCCAGGGCATGATCTTGGAGTCCCGGGATCGAGTCCCATGTCGGGCTCCCTGCATGGAGCCTGCTTCTCCCTCTGCCTGTGTCTCTGTCTCTGTCTCTCTCTGTGTCTCTCATGAATAAATAAATAAAATCTAAAAACAAAAAAATAATAGTTTCAGTGGAGTGTGAGGGTGCAAGACTGGCTTGAGGGGTTTAAGAAGAGAAAGGGAGGAAAGAAATTTCAGGCAGCTAGTATAGATGCTATTTTGAGGAATTTTGCTCATGCATGCAAAGAAATGGGGCAGTAGTTGGTGGGGGGAACTAGAGTGGAGAATCTATTTTTTAAAGATGTGGGTTGACTCTTTCCTCAGTACCCACAGCTTGTTGGATGCCATTCCAGTCTATTCTACTTCCATAAACTCCCAGATTTACTTCTCTCCAGCCAGTACCCTGTACTGTCTCAGGCTCTCATCATCTCACGTGCATGTATTGCACTGTACCCATTTTGCCACCAGTGGGGTCAGACTGGGAGCCACTGGCTGCAGCTCTCCCTTGCTGACTCTTTTCTTAAAGGAGGAAATTTGGGCACTTGGATGGAGAATGGATGCTGTTTGCCGAGCATGAGTCAGGGCCCAGGCAGAAAAGAGAGAACACACTCCAATTAGAATAATGTAAGGAAAAAAAAAAAAAAGAATAATGTAAGGAGAATTGAATAAAGAGACTTTGTCCTAAGGGAATGGGCAGGGTATAGGGAAACCACAAAGATTAGTGCTGTTTCCTGAGACTAGCAACTTGGGGGCTGTGTTACCCCTAGACTTGAAGAGGGTCACTGGAAGGGAGGGAATGGAAGATGCTGGTACTGTGTGGAAATGTCTGAGAGGCTCAAGAGAATTTTCCCCAAGAACCTGGAAGTAAGTATGGCTCCTAAGAGTTAGAAAAACCCACCCAGAACAGATGTGGGAGAAAGCCCAAGATGGTTGGTCTGTGAATGTGTGGCTGAGGTGTTTGGGAGCCAACTAAAGGCCATCAGGGTGGTGGCTGGACTGGGATCCTGGCTGGGTGAGCAGAAGTCCTATCGATTGTATTAAGGGAGCTAATAAAGGTAAAATGTGTACAACAGTGTGTGGCACTAACATCGCAGTTGCTGTTAGGCTCAGCTTGGGCAGAGGCTATGTGAATGAGGAGAGATCACAGAGAAGGGGTGTCCCAAAAGTAGCTGGGGGAGACCTACTCCAGCTCTGGTTGGAGGAGGAGGAGGACGATGACCCAAATGCTTAGAATCAGGGCTGGCCCTGTCGTGGAGGATGAGATCTCAGTGTTTCTTGGCTGAAAGACTTGTTACACCATCTCCTCATCCTCTCATGGGGTTTGGGGGGGGGGAAATGAGTGGGGAAAATTTGAGAGGAAGACAAACCATGTAAGACTCCTAACTCTAGGAAACAAAGGGTTGCAGAAGAGGGGGTAGGTGGGGGAATGGGGTAACTGGGTGACAGGTATTAAGGAGGGCACACAACGAGATGACCACTGGGGTCCACTGAGCTAACCTGGTAACTGGGCTTCCTAAGGGGTGGCCCAGCCTGCCGTGATCCGTTGGTGCAAAAATTCAGGTCTGCCTGACAGTCGCATTTCTGTGTGCAATTGAATACCCGGCCTGGTAACTACCCCACCACGGTGAGCCCTCGGTAACGTATGCGATTGTCCGATCCCTGTGTTGAACACCTGACACTAATATAATATTGTATGTCAACTACAATTACAAATAAAGCTTTAAAACCTGGCCTTCTGGGGTTTGTACCTAAGCCTTTATTCAGGTCACATGTCAGCCCTGCAGAGGGAGTTGGATCTACTGGCTGTGCCAGTGAAATTGGGTTTTGGAGCCTTCTACCCCTCCCAACAGCCGAAGGCGCCCATGTTTAGCAGCTCCCCCTTGCGCCAGCTAATCCGCAACAAGTAGGAAAAGTCAGAATGAGGAGGAAGGAAGTTCTAGCTAGAACACGGCTCCAGGGCATGGCCTGGAAGAGGAGTAGGGGCTAAAGCCTCCGTCTCACCTCAGGCACCTCCTCTTCCGGGAAGCCTTCCTTGGTCCTTGCTCCACCCAGGCTGGGATAGGTGCCCTCCCAGGCACATTTCGTGGCACTGGTCCCGCTGAGTAGGGAGTTACCTGCCTACCTCTCCTGACTTCTGGAAGGTAGGGACGACATCTTATCTTTGTAGCCCAGGGGGCCTGATAGAGAATGATAACTCTGTGAACGCTCCTTTGAGTGCACGACTGAATGCATGAGCTCGACCCAGGACAGATAAATCACAGGTGGGGGGGGGGGGGCGGCTGCACACCTGAGAGGGCACACTCCTGCGGGTTGTGTCCTAATCCCCAGGGCCGAGCGTGGCACGTGGCACCTGGCGCCCAGTGCCCAGAGTGCTCCAGGTGGGCTGGCCAAGGCTCCAGTGCCCCTTGCCTGTCTGCAGGCCCACGCACACCACCCTGCCCCCTTGCTCTGCTCGCTGCTCACGCCACAGAAAATCCAGTCCCGGGGCGGCACAGGGCACCCCGGAACGGGGCGTGCCTAAGCTTGTCCCCTGTGGCTACATACCTAGGGTCTTGTCCTTCCGTCCAAAGGAGGTCTCCCGCGGCAGGGGTGCTCCCAGCCTGGTGGCTACGGGATCGGAGCCTCAAGCTTCTTCCCAGAGGGCGCTGCTAGCTCGGGGGCTAGCTCACCCTGCCCCCCCCCCACCAGAGATCCCCAGGCTGCGCCCCGGCCCAGTTTCGCCCAGTCTCGCCCGAGTGGGGGTGGAGGGGCAGGGGGACGGGAGAGCGGCGGCGGCGGCGGCCGGGCGCCCTCCCTCGGCCCCTCCCTGGGGCTCGGCCGCCGCGGCCTCCCCGCCAGCCCTCACTTTGCAAACTTTCGGACTTTTCCTCCACTGCGTCGAGGGGAAGGCGGCGGCGGGGGGGACTCTAGGCGCTCCGGCCAGGGGTCCCCGCGCGGGGGGCTCCTGGAGGCTCGGGCCCCTAACCTCGGCGGGTCGGGGAGCGAGCGCGAGCGCGGGGGGCCGGGGGAGGGGGTCCCCGCGGGGTGGGGGTGCTCCAGGCGCTCGGGCGAGGGGTCCCCGCGGGGTGGGGGTGCTCCAGGAGCTCCGGCGAGGGGTCCCCGCGGGGTGGGGGTGCTCCAGGCGCTCGGGCGAGGGGTCCCCGCGGGGTGGGGGTGCTCCAGGAGCTCCGGCGAGGGGTCCCCGCGGGGTGGGGGTGCTCCAGGCGCTCGGGCGAGGGGTCCCCGCGGGGTGGGGGTGCTCCAGGCGCTCGGGCGAGGGGTCCCCGCGGGGTGGGGGTGCTCCAGGCTCTCCGGCGAGGGGTCCCCGCGGGGTGGGGGTGCTCCAGGCTCTCCGGCGAGGGGTCCCCGCGGGGTGGGGGTGCTCCAGGAGCTCCGGCGAGGGGTCCCCGCGGGGTGGGGGTGCTCCAGGAGCTCCGGCGAGGGGTCCCCGCGAGGTGGGGGTGCTCCAGGCTCTCCGGCGAGGGGTCCCCGCGGGGTGGGGGTGCTCCAGGAGCTCCGGCGAGGGGTCCCCGCGGGGTGGGGGTGCTCCAGGCGCGCGGGCCCCTAACCTCGGCGGGTCGGGGCGGGCGCGGGGGCCGGCGGGGGGGCGGAGCCGGGCCAAAGCGCCGCGGAGTTCGCCCGAGTCCCGGCCGCCGCTCCTCCCTCCCGCCTCTCCCCACCCCGCGCCGCCCCCTCGGCTCTTCCCTCCTCTCTCCGGACGCCGCCTCCCGGAATCCCTTTTCTCTGTTGTTTTGGAGCTAGGTCCTCGCTGGCGGCGCCGAGGGGCCGCGGGCGCGCGACGCGGAGGCGGGCGGGGGCACGGGCCGGGGCAGTGGCCGCCGCCCCCCGGGGACCCCGGCCGCGCGGACCCGGAGCGCCACCGACCCCGCGCACTGCCGCCCCGGGGCGCGCCCTCCGGCTCCCGCGGCGGGGTGACCCCGGGCCGGGCTCGGACTCCGAGCGGGCCCGCAAGTGCTGCGGAGCCGGCGGACAAAAGAGGCCGCTCAGCTGGTGGCCAGAAGTGCCGGGGCGCCTCGTCGCGCCCCCTCCGTCCTCGGAGTCGGGGGCTCGGGCGGGGAGGGCGCCGGGGTCGCCGAGGTGGCGGCCTGTTGTGTAAGCCTCAGTGCTTGTTTCCCCCCCGCCCGGCTCGTTGTGAAGCCGGACACATCCACCCTTGGACTGGATTCAAGAGGCTGCTGTTTTCTCCATGCTCCTCTTGGATTTTCTGGATTTTTGAAAGCCCAGTGGCCCCGGAGGAGGAAGAGGAAGGAGGAAGGAGCAGATCTGCAGAGGAATGTGAGAGCCTCCCCGGCGGAGAAGCCAGGAGCCGAGCCGGGAGCCAGAGCTGCCTGGGTTTCTGCAGCCGCGGTCTGGGGGTGACTCGCTTCTATTTCAGAACATTGTTCCAGTGGAAAGTGTCAAGTTCTTGCCCTCTCCGAGCTGGTTTCTCCGAGTCACTTGACTTTTCTTCTGCAAGTGGGAGGAAGGAGAGGGTGCCGGGTCTGGGCTGCCGGGGAGGAGGGAAGGAGGACCGTGGACATGATCCCTCTCTGCTCGCAGGAGTGTGTCGGAGACTTAATAGGGCAGGCGAAGGGCCGAGGACATCGCGTTGAATAGGGGGAGGCTACCCAGCGTCTGGGGGTGCCAAGACCCCAGCTCCGGAGCTAAGAGACTGAGCTGCTGCGACAGGCCCGAGCTCCGTCCTGGCCAGGACCCGGCCCTCCTCCCTCTCCCGCTGGGCCAGCCATGGCGCTGAAAGGCCGAGCCCTCTACGACTTCCGCAGCGAGAACAAGGAGGAAATCACCATCCATCAGGACGAGGACCTGGTCATCTTCAGTGAGACCTCGCTGGACGGCTGGCTGCAGGGCCAGAACAGCCGCGGCGAGACTGGGCTCTTCCCTGCCTCCTACGTGGAGATCATCCGCTGCGGCGCCGGCTCCAGCCCTGCCGACTACCCCGGCAGCCCAGGCCCTCTGGGCACGCAGGTGAGCTCGTATGACGGCTCCGGCTCCGGCTCCGGCTCCGGCTCCGGCGTGGCCAGCCCTCCCAGGAGCGCCGGGGGCAGCGGCTTCCTCTCCCACCAGGGCAGCTTCGAGGAGGACGATGATGATGACTGGGATGACTGGGACGATGGATGCACAGTGGTGGAGGAGCCTCGGGCTGGCGGGCTGGGCACCAACGGGCACCCCCCTCTCAACCTCTCGTACCCCGGTGCCTACCCCAGCCAGCACATGGCCTTCCGGCCCAAGCCGGCCCTGGAGCGGCAGGACAGCCTGGCGTCTGCCAAGCGCGGCAGCGTGGTGGGGCGCAACCTCAACCGCTTCTCGTGCTTCGTTCGCTCCGGAGTGGAGGCCTTCATCCTGGGTGACGTGCCCATGATGGCCAAGATTGCGGAGACGTACTCCATTGAAATGGGCCCTCGTGGCCCCCAGTGGAAGGCCAACCCCCACCCGTTCGCCTGCTCAGTGGAGGACCCCACCAAACAGACCAAATTCAAGGGCATCAAAAGCTACATCTCCTACAAGCTCACGCCTACCCACGCCGGCTCGCCGGTCTACCGGCGCTACAAACACTTTGACTGGCTTTACAACCGCCTGCTGCACAAGTTCACGGTCATCTCGGTGCCCCACCTGCCGGAGAAGCAGGCCACTGGCCGCTTTGAGGAAGACTTCATCGAGAAGCGGAAGCGCCGGCTCATCCTCTGGATGGACCACATGACGAGCCACCCAGTGCTGTCCCAGTATGAGGGCTTCCAGCACTTCCTCAGCTGCCTGGACGCCAAGCAGTGGAAGATGGGCAAGCGCAGGGCGGAGAAGGATGAGATGGTGGGTGCCAGCTTCCTGCTCACCTTCCAGATCCCCACGGAGCACCAGGACCTGCAAGATGTGGAGGACCGTGTGGACACCTTCAAGGCCTTCAGCAAGAAGATGGACGACAGCGTGCTGCAGCTCAGCACCGTGGCGTCGGAGCTGGTGCGCAAGCACGTGGGGGGCTTCCGCAAGGAGTTCCAGAAGCTGGGCAATGCCTTCCAGGCCATCAGTCATGCCTTCCAGATGGACCCCCCCTTCAGCTCTGAGGCTCTCAACAGCGCCATTTCTCACACGGGCCGCACCTATGAAGCTGTGGGTGAGATGTTCGCCGAGCAGCCCAAGAATGACCTCTTCCAGATGCTCGACACGCTGTCCCTCTACCAGGGCCTACTCTCAAATTTCCCTGACATCATCCACCTGCAGAAAGGTAAGAGCCACCGTGGGCGGGACACCCTCGCGGAGTCCGCGCTCTGCTGGGCACCGGGGATGTGAGGATGGCCGAGGGCAGGGGGCAGCCCACCTAGTCTTCCTGCCTCGTCCCTTCGTCCCCCCGTGTGTCGGGCACCTGCTGCCCGGCAGCTGCTAGTCTAGGTGCCCGGGTGCTGTCGTGGGCGGCTCTGGTCCCTGGCCTCACGGTGCTCGCTGCTTTACCTTTTGTCGTCTGTTTCTTTGTGCATCGTTCATGTTTCCTGTCTCTGTCTCATTTGCTCATCTACGCATCACGCGCTGAGCGTGAGTCTGGGAACACAGAGATGACTGGGGCCCAGGCCTTGCTCTTGAGAAGCCCACAGGCCCGTGGGGGACATGGACACAGATAACAGGAGCACAGAGTGCGGCCTGTCTTCCCACTCCTCTGCAGCTCCTGGTGGCCTCCGAGCCTGTTCTTCCCACCCGACACCCTATCTGTGTGCGGGAGGCTCCCGTCCCCATTTTGCAGATGAAGGAGCTGGTGTCCACAGAAGGGTGGCTGCACAGGGAGGCCGTGTCCTGGCTGAGACTGTCCCTTCCTCCTGCGCCTCCCCGAGGACATGAGAACACGTCCATCCGTGTTGGCTAATTCCCAAGCCCAGCTGTGTTTTCAGTTCTCAGGGCCCCCCCACCCCGTCCGTGGGGGCAGAGGCAGGATGGGCCTCTGTCTGTCACTGTTGGGCTGTCAAGGAACTGCCAGGGAAGTGACTCATCCCGGGTCACCTAGGGGTGTCCGGGCTCGTCCAGGGGAGGAATGAGGGTTCGGGGCACTACCCTCCTGGCCCATCCAACTTCCCCCCCTTCCTGAACCTGGCTTCTCTTGCCTGAGCAGTGAGTTAGGGGCGGACCTGGCAGGTGGCTGAGTCCCGGGGACAACAGGCAGGGCAGATGTCAGGAGAGAGGTGTGGTCCTCCCTGGGGCTGCAGGGCCCTGCAGGGCGTGGGGCTGGCTCCCTGGCCCCTAGGCCCTGAAGTCAGGCCTGGCTTCGCAGAGTTTTCCTCTGGGTGGGGCACGGAGGCAGACTCTGGACTGAGCCTGGGGGGACAGCAGACGCCACCGGCTGCCTCGGTGTGCAGGAGAGCCGGGAGTAAGCCAGCCCTCCTCTTCTTTACCAGGAGGGTGCCTTCTAGAATTCTCCGTCTCCCAGGCTCCTTTCTCCCCTCGCCTTCTCTTCCTCCTTCCCTTCCCTGCCCTTTTATCTCACCTCCATGTTCCTGTCCTCCTCCTTTCCCTCTTCTTTCAGCCTCAGGAGACACCAGCCCTGCGTTGAGTTTTGGCTGTGTCCCCAGTTTGCTGTGCACTCCCGGGAAGCGCCTTCCCCTCTCCGGGCCTTGGTTTCCTGATCTAGAAAACAAGGGAGGGGAGAGCGGGTGCACTCCCACGAGGGAGACTCCTGGGGGGATCTGGTGAGACCGAGTGATGCATTAGAGCGCCCCGAGCTCTGGGCGGGGTACGCGGGGTGGCCTGCCCGCTGGCCGGTGCGACAGGTGTGTGCCAACAGGTGTGTGCCGGGCGGAAGTGTGCGGGGCCTGGGAAAGCTGGTTCAACCAGCTTGGATGGCGTGTTTCTGTGGGCGGTGGCGGGAAGCGGGGCGCGCGGGGGCAGAAGACGCCGGCCAGGGGCCCCCAGGGTTGCCTTGCCGGGGAAGAAGTGAGGCCGCGGCCCTTCTGACTCCGGCGGACACGGAGCTGCGACGTCCCCCGTTGCAGACTGAGGCTTCCCCGGCCGGCTGTCTCGTGGGCTGCTGCGTCCTCGCTGGCAGAGGTGGGGTCCCCCCCACAAGGCCGCCCCCCCCCCCGCCCTGAGGGCCCCTCCGGGCCGCTCCCCCCCAGGGACCCCCCCAGAGCCCCTCCCCACCGGGGCTCGCGGTCCCTGCGGCTGGGCCTCTGGCGGACCCAGAGCTGGCGGGTCTGGGGGTCCCCGCCAGATGGGGGCCGTGGGGCTGCGGGCTGGCTGTGTGCGGGGGCCCTTCCTCGGAGGAAAGAGCGGGGAAGCTGGGCCTCAGGTCTCCAAAGTTCTGTCTGTCCATCCAGACGCCTGAAAGATGGCAAGTGTGTGGCGGCGGCCCTGGGAGGAAGGAGGCGGGAGGCTTCGGTGGGGCCGGGAGGCCGGTCGGGACAGATGCTGCCCCTGAGATGACCAAGGGGCTCTTACGCCTCAGGGTCCCCCTTGGTAAGGTGGATCATGGAGTTGGCTTGGCACCAAGATGAAGCCACAGTCTGTCTGTCCGCCGGCACCGCGCCTGGAGCTCAGTCTGGGGGTCTCCTCGGAGAAGAGGGATTGTAGAAGTCGCCAGTCTTGGGGGTGCCAGGGGCCCCAGGAATAGTCACCCTGGGACAAAGGGAAACGGTGTGCGTCCAGGGCCCACCCTGAGAGCCAGCCAAGGCAGGGGAATGACCGTGGTTCCCTGCATTTTACGGGGTGCAGTGAGGTGGGATGATGGGCAGACTTGGGCCCAGGGGTGTCTGACTGCACAGCTGTGCCAGACAGATGGGGTGAGGAGCTCCCCAAGGGATGGGTGCATGGGAGAGACGAGGGAGGCTGGGTGCCCTGGCACCACTAACTCGGCTGGCAGGCCTGGTGGGCTGGCGGCAGCCCAGGGCTGCAGAACGCACCTGCAGTGGCCATGGGACTCCCAGGCTGGCCAAGGCACAATGTCCCCTGCAGGACCAGTGCCTGGGGGACAAGTGGGTCTGAACTCTGTGCTCTGGGCCATCGTCTCATCCTCCCTCCACCTCCCCTCCTAGGCTTCCGTAAGCAAAGAGAACCCTAACCAGCCACTACCAGCTGGTGCTTGCTGTGACTGAGAAGCAGTCTGCACACGTCACCTGTAGCATCTCGGGCCCTTATTCCGTCAGGTGCTGTCCTAAGTACTCCATGCAGATGAGCTCGAGGGAACCTTAACTATGTTATAGGGCGGGCGGCACCATCGTCCTGTGTTCCAGATATGGAGACTCAGAAGCACTGTCGCACTGAGAGCAGTTGCCAGCAACATCAGACCTGGTCTAGCCTGTCCCGTTTGACAGCTGGGTGACCTTTAGCCCAGGCAAGAGCAGTGGCTTGCTGCAGGTGACACAGCTGGGGCCAGGACTCAGACTTCTCACCCCTGACCTCAGAGAGGCGGGGACGAGATGGATTGAGCTTAGGGAATATGCCTGGGACCCTGGGGCTCTGGGACACCAACCTCCTTTCCTGGTTCCTAGGATCCAGTCTATAGGACACCTGCCAGGGCCGAGGCTCCTTTGGGTCCCGAGCTCTCAGGTCCAGTCCTACACAGAGTGTTAGGGGGGGCGCTGGACAGGCCTGAGCCCTGACTCCCGGCCTGTCTCTGGGGTACGTTAATGTTAGCTGGTCCCAGCCCCAGATCTGAGTCACAGGGTGGAGAGGTGATGAGGAGCAGGGTGGGACCTCTGCTTTCCCCCGCCCCCCACAGCTTCTATCCCCTGTCCCTGGCCCCCTGCCTGTCTGTGGATACCTAGCAGTTGCAATAGGTTCACTTCTATTATCTGGGCCTCTGTTTCCTCATCAACAAAAGGAGCCTTTCCTTCTTCCGAGCCAGAAAAGCCCTCTTGGATACAGATCCATCCCCACTGCACCCTGAGTTTTTAGGCAGATGGAATCCAAGCTAGTTAGTGGCTCCCCTTCAGGTAGGTTCTTTGTCCGTTATCTGGGGGCCCGACACAAATAGGGTGACCTGGGTGACCTGGCATGGGCTCCATGCAGTAGGCATGGTATCCGCCCCCCAGCTGTGGAGGGTTACCTCTGCCCCAGGCATCCCCTATGTATGGGGCACGGCAGAGGCTGGGGGCCCCTAGGCAGGCCTTCCCGGACAGGGCCTCAGTTTTCTCTGTACAAGGTGGGGGGTGGGCATCTGGCCTTTAGGACCTCTTTAGCCCTGAAGTCTCTTGTTGGGTCCTCGTGCTGGGCCTTGGGCTGATCTCTCTTTTGCTGCCCAGACCTGGGCAGTTGGGATGAAACAGGAGGCAGGAGGTGGTTTGAGGAAGGCGGCAGGACTGTGTGGGTGCAGAGCTGGTGAGTGCAGAGCTCTCTTGAGAGCTGTGTGAGCGGCCCCGGAGAGTCCGCAGACTCATGTCTGTCTGCCCCAGATGCCCCCGTTAGGCCCTTGCTGGCCATTTTGGGTGCTGCTCCTTCTAAAGGCCTCGGGAGTTATTTCCAACATATAGAGCCCTGGGCCTGGCACCGTAAATGACCAAGAAAAGGATCTTGAACGCATCGGACACCTTGAGTGAGAGTAGAAGGGGCACATCTTGAAGGCCCCGCCGCGCTGTTGGGGGGTGTCGTCCGGCTCGCCCCGCCTTCCTACAGCCTCTCTCCGCTTTGCGCAGTGGGGTCCCTACAGCCCGCGAGGAGCACCCGCCCGACGCAGGCAAGCCGCCCCCCTCCCGGCAGCGGCGCCCACCGCCTTCGATGCAGTCAGTCAAGTGCCTGTTAGTTCAGAGCTGAAATCCATTCACCAACTGCTTGCTGATTCATTCAGACTCTTCTAAATTGGGTCCCCTGCCCAGGATCATCCTCCGCCCCCCATCTCTCACCCGCTTGTTACCGGGCCCCCTCGGTCCCTTTCGGCTGGCGTGAGGAGGGGCAGACCTGTTCGTGGGGAGACCCACACAAAGGAGGATAGCAGGTGCTGTTTCAGAATCAGCAGTGTAATGGGGGTGGGGGCACCGTGGCGAGGGGCTGGGAACCCCACCTAGGGGCGCCGCAGGGGGCTCTCGTGTGGAGGAGGGGCCTGAGTCTGGCTGGGGGCCTTAAATCATGCATAGAGACCTAGCAGGCTGAGATGTGGCAGGAGGCACAGGCACAGGGCGAGTCTGACGAACGTGGGGTCGGTGTGGGAGGGGTGCACGGGCAGCCTGCGGAGGGCCCCCGGCTAGGCAGGTGGGCGGGGACCTCCGTCTGCAGGCAGCAGGGGGCCAGGGAGGGTCTGGAGCTTTGGGTGCCTGGGGTGGCTGTCCTTTAGGTACTGTGGGGCGGCTCTCAGAGGCTGGGCCTGAGCGGGAGCCCCTTGGGGGCCTGTTGCAGCAGGGCAGCGGGGAACGGGGTGAATCAGCTGGGCAGACGCGGCCCTCGCTCTCCCGTGGGCTAGGCCTGGTCCGGGCGCTGCAGGCCTTGAGCTCACAGGCCAGAGCAGGCAGGCAGAGCAACCGCAGGCTGGTAAGAGCTGGGGCGGGTGGAGGCCCCGGGAACACGGGAGGCGCCCCGTGCAGAGGGGGCTCGGGAAGGCTTTCTGGAGGAGCTGATGTCTGAGCTGATTAGGAGCCAGTGTGAGAGCCGAGGCCTGGGTTGGGGAAGGACAGCCCCGTCCTGGACCTCGGGTCAGCCCGCAGGGCAGTGACGGGCTGCAGTTGTGGGCTGCTGGCAGTGCCCCGGGTTGGGAGGGAGGATGTGCCAAAGGTGAGGGTTGGGGGATGTCCTGGTGGAGACATCCAGGTGGCTGTTACCGAGGGGGCTCACGGAGGGTAGAGGGCGCAAATGCGGGAGACCAGAGCCCTAACTTCCCTTGTCCTCCTCCACTGTACCTGTGCCAGGCGCCTTCGCCAAGGTGAAGGAGAGCCAACGCATGAGTGACGAGGGCCGCATGGCGCAGGACGAGGCAGATGGCATTCGTAGGCGCTGCCGCGTGGTGGGCTTCGCCCTGCAGGCCGAAATGAACCACTTCCACCAGCGCCGCGAACTCGACTTCAAGCACATGATGCAGAACTACCTGCGCCAGCAGATCCTCTTCTACCAGCGGGTAGGCCAGCAGCTGGAGAAGACGCTGCGCATGTATGACAACCTCTGATCATGTGTACCCGGCCCCCACCCTGCACCCGGGCCTGGTCGCTGCAGTGCACTCTGCTCTCTAGACCTCCCACAACTAGTAGGCTGGGAGGGTCGGGCGGGCTTTGGAGGAATCATGGGTCCCCCTGGGGAAGTCCCTGAGCCCTTCGAGGTAGGGGCACGGCAGGGGTGAGATCGGGGTTGGGAACCTTCTAGGCCGAGGCCTGGGCTGCTGGTCAGTCGCTTGAGGACAGGCCACGGTCTTAGCCTCCCCTAGAACCCACAGTACTTGCTCGCCTGGCCGCCACCCCCTCGCTCACTCAGTAGGTCCCGGGGCCCGCTCGGCCCTGTGTCACATGCTGGGTAACAGGGCTGCGACATGCCTGCCCTCAGGGAGTCAAGGTGGGCTCCGACACAGAAACAGACAAGGGCAAGACGCAGGGACTGATGATAAACAAAGGCCTCCTGGAAGCGTTAAGAAAGAGCCACTCATTCCGCTGGCCAGGGAAGGCTCCAGAGAGTAGGTGACATGTGCGTAGTGTCTTGGAGAATGACAAGGACCTGCCTGACAGTGAAGGGGGACAGTAGATTGGGTGCAGGAGAGTGGGGGCATTCAGAGGAGAGGAATAGTGTGTGAAGACATGAAAACACCCCCTCTTCTCTCCCTTATCTCCCCAAGTCAGCTTGATGCCCCTTGGTGGGGATTGTGGCCTCGTAGAGGGGAGGGATCTTCCTCCCATTCCCTGTCCCTGCCTTACCTTGTCCCCCCAGGAGGAGCTGCGAGCCAACTCCCTCCCGACTCCCCTGCACCTGCTGAGCCTCCACTCGCCCTTGGTTAGGGGACCATGCAACATCTTTTCCCTGGGCTCAAGGTGCTGAGACAAGCCACTGACCCCGGGACCCCGGTGGCACCTTTCTGGAGAGGACACCCAGAAGTTACCAGATATTTGAGTTCACCAGCAACAGCTCTCCACGTTCCGAGCAGACTCGGGCTCCAGGCTTCCAAGGTCCTTGGCCCCAGTGAATCCTGGGATCCTTCCTATTGCACAGAGGGAAGGTCAAGGGAAAAAGACAGGGTCTGGCTTGCCCACTGCCCCAGTAGTCCTGGGCCCACACGCCCATGGCCAGCCTCACTGTGATGTCAGCCCCGGCTCCCTCCCCAGCCAGCGTGTGCTGTCTCCCACCCATGTTTACATCCTTAAGGGGGCTGCTCCCCACCCCCCAGGCCAGGGTGTGGGCCACCGGGCTTGGGGGAACTGACAGGTGCCACTGCTGGCCTCCCCAGGAGGTCATGGCCACTCCTGGCTCCTGCTGCTTCAATCTTTTATCTTTCTTGTTTTCTTGATAAACCTTTTGCAATGAAGACAACCACAGCATGGCTTTTTTTGTTTGTTTGGATCCCAAAGGGATTTAGGGTGGGGGGAAGGATGAAATCCTGAGTGTCCCTGGGAGCTATTAGACCATGAGGTCTCGGTGAGCACAAAACCTCTGAACTTGGGTGGGGGGCACTGTGCTTCTGGCAGGTGCTAGCTGGGGAGCTGGAGGTGGGCCCCGGCTGGACACATGCTTCCCAGCCCTCACTCAGTCTCATATGGGTGGAGTCCTGCTGGGAGTTCGAGGGCTGCTGAGCAAGAGCGCGGAGGCCAGGCTCCAGGACAGTCTCCCCGACGGGGCTCTTCTCCCTGGGCGGGGGCCCCCAGAAAACCCTGCTCCAGGAGAGGTGGGAGGGGCTCGGAGCCCGTGTCCTTCCCCAGGCGGTCCAGGGCACCCAGTTCCTGGTGGCTTCTGTGATGGAGACTGAGGAGAACCCTTCCCCGCAGGCCGGGCCCTCAGTGGGGTCCCAGTTAGGATGGGCGGGAGCCCGTTCCTGCGCGGGAGGGAGGTGTAGCTGGGAAAACCTTGGCTGTCTTTCGGGGCCAGGGGGGCCGGTGGAGGGTAGGGCTGGCAGGGTCTGGGCATCAGAGGACGCGGTGACCAGGCCTGGGGCCAGGGCCTGGAGCAGCGAGCGGGCTGAGGAACGGCGGGTGCGGTGGGGAAGGGCCGCCAAGCCTCCCGGTTCAGGGCAGAGCATCCTCAGAGGACCTTCTGGAACAGGCCCTTGGCCCTGGGTCAAAATTAGGTCAGCTTTGGGACTTTCTGTGGAATTCCCCTCCCTCCTCCCGGCCCTCCTTCCTTTATTTTCCACCACCCACCCACCCAAGGACCTTCCTGCCCGAACCTCTCCTCCGCTCTGGCCTCCAGGTGGCCTTCTGCGGCCCTCCTCGCGGTGGGGCAGTCTCCTCACGGAGGGCTGAGGGGTGCTGGGCATGGCTTGCGTATCCCGTAGCGCCTGGACAGTCCCCCGGGAGTGGCGTTGCCCTCTCGTGTCCCTTCCTGGGGGGCAGGAGGCACTGCCCGGGCTCCGGCCTCAGGTGAGGGAGGTGGTCTGACACTTGACGCAGAAGGGCCTGCGGCCTAGAAGAGTCTCGAAGTGAAGTCTGGGGACTGGCCAGGTCTGTGGCATCGGGGCCGTGCAGCCCGGGGCAGGCTCCTGCACCGGTGCCGTCCCCTGGGGTTGCTGCAGGTCTTGGGGGCAGCTGGCCGGGGCCCCTCTGGAGGGGCGTGCGGGGCATCCCGGCCACGGTGGGCCTGCCGGCTGCCTCCCTGCTTGCCAGGCGGGTGTTCCGGGCTGACCGGGCCCCGCGGCCTCCAGAACGCCCCCCCCCCCCCAGCTCCGAGGGGTGGAAAGCATGGCCTCTTCCTGCCTGGGCCAGTATCGGGACCTGGGGTGGAGGTGACCCGAATCTCTGATGCCCAGTCCTGGCCCAGCCGCAGAGGGAGTCTGCTTTGTGGCCACACGAGGGGGTGGGGGCGGAGGGCAGCCCGGGCGCCCGGGGGTGGGGGGAATCACCGTGCCACCTGCTACGGCTGCACCACGACCAGAGGGGTGGCCGGCAGCCGGGTCGCCCCAGAGCCTGCTCAGCGCCACTCCTCCATCCAGTGGCACCGCTGTACCGCCCTCCACACGTCCACATGGTCACAGAGAGGGCCACCCAGCCCCAAGCTGCACAGCCACATGCAGCCACACACCCTGCAGGGGGACATAGGCCACACCTGGCCGTCTGCACTCAGAGGCACGGTCCTGTGCTCAGAGAGTGCACTCCCGGCCACGGCACCGTCCACACACGTGTCATCCCTTCACTGGTCACACCGTGTCCTCACTCATGACTTCGTCCCGGTCCTACCTGCACAGAGTGGCACACACACACACACACACACACTCAGACGCACAGCCACAAGTCACACATGCTCATAGCAAATGTGTTACACGTGGACCTGCTTCTAGCCTGCACCTGTAGCACCTCCTGGCATCAGCCATCATCTGCCACTGGCACTGTCCAGGCGGGGAACCTGAGGTCCAGGGAGAGGTGGCAGCTGGCTGTGTCACCCAGTGAGGCCAGAGGATGTTGAAGGGCCTGAGCCCAGCTCCCAGGACCTCTGCGGCCGGTCCCAGGGCCAGTCCCCACTGCCTCGGCAGGCCCCTGGCTGAACCACCCGACAAAGCTCATGCAGCTCCGGTCTGTCCAGCCAGAGCTGAGGCCGCGGCGTCTGTGTGAGCAGGAGCCAGGACACAGTGGGCAGGCCCAGGCCTGGGCGGGAGGAACATTCCTGCACCATCTCCTCCCCAAGCATGCGAGGACCGGGCCCGCCCTGCCTGCCTGCCCGCTGACTCAGGCCTCCAGGAGCCAAGCCCGCTTGTCCCCAACCCCCCCAGTCTGCTTCCATTCCAGTTCTGCTCCAGGATGGCTCCGGGGGCTGGGCTGGCGACGAGGAGCCCTGGCGAAAGCCGTGGAGAGAGATGACAATCGCCTCCCCCAGATGGAGCTCAGCAGGGCTCGTCGTGCAGCCTGGTCCCAGGGTTCAGGATGGTTTAACACAAGCCTTTTTTTCCCCTTGGTTCTGTTTTGTTAGTCAAGCCCCAGTGCAGTCTGGGCTGTTGAAAAAGCCTTTTTGGTCCTCCCGGCAGCCCTGGTAGGCATCATTGTTCCATTTTACAGACGAAAGGACTGAGGCTTGGCTGGGGGCGGGGATGGGCCCGACCCATGATCACACAGTGAGACAGGGCGGAGCTGGACTCGAACCCAGCTCCCTGACATCTTTCCTCAAAGTCTCGATTGACTCACTTAGGTCCGAATGGAAAGGGGCCGCAAGAGCTCTGCTCCGGAGGTGACGGAATGGAAGGCTGGCAAACGCGGAGGGCTGGCGGGTGGGGCGAGTCCTGCCGCCCCAGGGACGAAGAGGCTGACGACAGCCCTACCCGGTGGCCGCGGCCTTGACCCGGGATCGCCCCTTACAAAGGAACGTATGTGAGCGGCGTCGCCTCATTTCTCTGCGACTGACCAGAATTTCTGGGTTGCGTTCTCACGGCCTCACGTGGTTCAAGAGGAATCCCAAATCAGTTTGGGGCCCCTCCTTTCTTAGGGGGTGCATTTAAGTTTTGGGGGGATGGCACATTTGGAGAGGGTGGGCGGGGCTCCGGCTCTTTGAATTTTAGAAGCTGAATCCCACAGCCCGTCACACACACACACACACACACACACATAAAACTGTGCCTCTTTCCGCCTCAAAGGCTATTCAGATACACCTGTTTCAGTTGGCTTCGGTTCATTACTTGGCAATGCCTTGTCTGGCAGATATTTACATTTTATTAATTTTGATTTTGTCTTTTTGTATCTTGCTACTTTTTTTTTTTTTTTTTTGCCCCCTGCAAATGTTGTTGTGGGTTCTTGCAGATTCCTGGAGCGTGGCATGGGGCCTGTGGGACCCACCATGGTCCTAGGTTAGCACTGGACCCTTTGGCCATCGTACCCTTATTCTCTTTCTTCCTACCGTCTGCTCCTTAGGTCCCCATCCTGACGCGTCTGTGGGTCTGGCCTTAGTTCTGTTTTGAGCACGTAGGCCCCCCTCAATCATCCCTATACCTGTAGACCTCAGGGAACCTCAGGGAACTGCCAAAAGTCCCTTCTGTGGCCTGTGGTCCCCCCAGGACTCATGGCCAGCATTCCATAGCCCCCAGCACATGCTCAAGCACAAGAAGCTCTGGGAGGCTCTAGAGGTCCTATGCAACCCTTTGTCATCTGGGGTCTGGCTGCCGCCTCGGGGCTCTACCTGGGAAGGGGCCCAGGTCCCGGCAGCTCCTGGATCTCCCAGCCTCTGGGGCTTCTGCACTCTCTCGGCACCCGCAGCACCGCGGCAAACACTGGGCAGCGAGTATTTCGCAACCAGTCTGCATGCAAGAGATTATCAACATCATTTTACAGAGCAGGAAGTGGGGCCCTGCAAGGGAGGTGCTAGAGTGGCCGAGCTGGTGTAGGATAGTACCCAGGTCAGGGTCGCCCCAGCGGGGAGGCAAATCCTTGGTGCCTGAGGAAGGACTTGGCCTCCTGGAGGCACGTGGAGCCTCTTCTGGGCTGCCCTGGTCTCCCTTGCTGCTATTTTGGCAGGAATGTGATGGGCGGGGGCAGCGGGAAGCTCCCCTAGACAGCCCTGCTGCCCCCAGAGAGCAACAAGCCCCCTGTTTCCTTTCTCTCCACCACCCAGAGGCAGGGCCCTGGTATTGGCTGCAGTGGCTGAGCCCTGGTGCGAATCCTACCCTACATGTACTTGGGATGTTCTGGGAATATTTTCTTAATTGCTTCATGCTTCCATTTCTCTATTTGTAACAGGAGGTCCAGATGGCTCTTAGGAGGATTACGTGAGCGAAACACATCGGCTGGACAGTGCCTGCACGTGGCAGGTGTTCAGTAAGGAGGAGCTGGGATACCAGCCTCTTAGCAGAGCCTTAGAGCAGCCCCAGAGAAAGGCTGGGCCGAGAGTATTGTTACCCCACTTGATAAGTGAGAAAACTGAGTGAGTGAGTGAGCCCTCGAAGGCCACACAGTGGGTAGGTGGCAGGGCTGGGCCGGGGACTAGGCCCCTGACCTCCTCCAGACCTTGAGCCTTGCCCCGTGGTGCCACCATGACTTCACAGGGAGCGGACCCCTTGGGGCTTCCTGGCCGTCACGGTAGTTGTCAGTCCAGGGGCGGGGAGTCCATCGGGCCATTCACTGGCTGTCACATACACCGTGAGTGTGCAGGAGAGAATGGCCCCAGAGTTCAGAGATGCAGGTTCGTGGTAGGCCTTCCCCGGGTAGATTCGGGGACCTCAGGCAAGGCCACTACTCAGTCTTAGTTTTCCTCAACCGATTTGACGGTTGTCACGGTTATACTGGGGCATGAGTTCATGAGTGTGGGCACGGGGCTGCTCCGGGTGGGCCGCACCCTCAAAGCCACACAGGCTGGCAAGGGGCGGGGGGGTCCCAGCACGACGGCTCAGGCTGAACGGCTGCTACATGGTACTACATGCTGGGTGTCGGGCTCAGTGACTCCCCCGAGTTATCTTGTCCCCAGGTGCCTGCAAGGTGAGAGTGACTGCCAACGTTTCCCAGCACACAGAGGCTCAGAGGCACAGAGTCACCTGTGCAAGGCCGTGCGGCTGCTCCGCGCACGGAGGCTGAGGTCTCCTGGGCACAGAGCCGTGCCCTTCCAAGGCTGACAGGCTGGGCAAGGTGGGGGCAGCTGTACTGCCTCGGAGTGACGCACGAGTGCTGGGAATGGAGGGGAGCGTGGAGACGGGCGGCCAGTGGCAGGTATTGGCCGGCGGTGGCTGCGTGCCTTCGGGTCAGCAGGTGGAAGGGCAGAGGGCTTGGCCCGCAGAGAGCGCCGAGCAAATATTTGTTGACTGATAATTTTCTGTAGGGCCTCAGGCTGGAGTGTGGGAGCAGGATCGGCCTTGGAGGAGAGGGCCGGGCACGGAAACCAGGAGTGGGGGTGAAGCACAAGACACAGGCGTCTGCAAAGGAACTGAGTCAGGAGCCTCCTTGCTTGAGGGGCCAGCGTGGGGGGCGAGAGTGAGGCTGGGTAGGGAAATGCTAGGACGGGGTCTGGGGAGTGGCGAGGCTGCGTTGAAGAGGATGGGGGGCCCTGGCCCGGGGCTGCCATGTGGGGTCGGGTGCGCAGGGGGAGTGGGGTCTGTGCCCGTGCCTGGCATCCCAGAGTGCGCACACCTGCCCGTGTGGCCGCTGAGCTCCGGGCACTGTGTGGCCTTGTGCTTGTGTGCGGGTCCCCGGGTGGAACTCTGTCCCCACAGGCATTGAGCCACCTGTGCTTTTCCCTGTGCTCCCTGTGGAAGAGGCCGCACCCCTGGCCCTGAGGCTCAGGGCCACACTTGCAGTCGCCCTGAGCTCCTTTCTCTCACAGTCCACGTCCGTCCCTGAGAAAAGCCTTGTTAGCTCCTCCAAAGCCACCCGTGTCACCGTCTCCGTGCCAGGCCCAGGCCACCGCCGTGCCAGTCTGGGCAACTGCCGCGGCCTTCAACCTGTTCTGCTTTCCTGACCAGCCCCTGCTGGTCCAACAGAGGTCAGGGGGATCTTTTAAGACCGTATTCTGGGGGCGCCTGGGGGGCTCAGTCCATTAAGTGTCAGCCTTCGACTCAGGCCCTGATCCCGGGGTCCTGGGACCGAGCCCCACGTTGGGCTCCCTGCTCAGCCGAGCGTCTGCTTCTCCCTCTGCGCCTCCCCCCAACTTGTGCATGTGCTCTCTCTTTCGATAACATCTTGAAAAAAAAAAAAAAAAAAAGACTATTCTAAATCCAATCGTGTCTGACCCTGCTTTCAACCTCTAGGGCTTCCTGCCTCCAAGGGCCTGTTCTGATGGCGCCTTGGACCCCTGTCCCTTGGTTGCAGAATTCCAGACCCGCTGTACTCGTGGCCACTCCTCACGTGAG
Organism: Canis aureus; assembly: GCF_053574225.1. NCBI lineage: Eukaryota > Metazoa > Chordata > Mammalia > Carnivora > Canidae > Canis > Canis aureus. The sequence goes on from NC_135642.1 coordinate 43,315,580, forward strand.
CCCAGCATGCTTATACCTCAGGGCCTTTGCATTTGCTGGCCCTTTGGGTTTGGAATGGTCTTCCTCTCCGATGTTTGTGTGCTTCGAACCTCAGTTAATTCAGGCCATTGCTTAAGATGTCACCTCTTTGGAGAAGCCTCTGACCATCTAGAGTCTTCCCTGTCCTGGTCCCCTCGCCATGCCATATGTTCTTCCTTTTATTACCAACTGATAACTGTATACATGTATATTTCTTTTTAAAAATTTTTTAAAAATATATTTATTCATGAGAGACAGACACACACACACACAGAGGCAGAGACACAGGCAGAGGGAGAAGCAGGCTCCATGCAGGGAGCCCAACGTGGGACTTGATCCTGGGTCTCCAGGATCACGCCCTGGGCCGAAGGCGGCGCTAAACCGCTGAGCCACCCGGGGGTCCCCTACCTGTATATTTCAAACAAACACAAAAATAGAGAAACTAGTAGGTTCCCCTGTGTCCGTATGTCAGCTTCAGCAATGGGTAACCCTGGCCAATGTATTTACTCCCCACGTCCTTTGCTTCCGGTGAACTCCAGGCATCACACGTTCTCATCTGCAAGTAAGTGCTTCTGTGCAAAAGTTAGATTTCAAATATATCTGTTAGGAAGCAGCCTCGGGGGAGCTGGTGCCCGTCTCGCTCGTTCCGTGGCTCCAGGGCCCAGCACGGTGCCTGGCTCCCACGGCCAGCGGGGGCGTGTGCGGGGCTGTGGCTCAGATCTCTGGGGACGGTGGCGTGTGGGCTGTGGTTTGCACAGGCTGGCCGCCGTCAGGGCATCCGAACACGCCGAGTGCGCTGCCGCGGTCCTGCGAATACGCGGCGCGTGTGCGTGTGTGCGCGTGTGCACGTCGCTGCAGCAGCTGGTGGCTGAAAGCGCGCTTCCTCCCTGACACCATCTCCCACACACCCAGAATCCGGGGACTGGCTCTTGCAGGGCGCGTGAGAGAGGGTGGGAAGGATGCAAGCTCCAGCCCCCGCTCACTCCTCCAGGGGGCCGCTCCGAGGCCAGGGTGGCCTTCCCGGCTCAGAGGCTGTGCCAGCCCAGGCGCCAGCAGGCCGCCTCCTCCCGCCCTGGCCCCGAAGCCCCGCCCAGCTGGGTGGCACTAGCCGGGGGACGCGGTGGTATTCCCACTGGGCTGACTCCTCACGCTGCCCGGGTGATCCCCGTCTTGAAGCCGCTCAAACTGGGGGGGCACCTGGGCACAGAGTCCTGGCCAGTGCGGAAGAACTTGCTCCTAGCCCCGCAGCAGCTGGACTCCAGGGGGCTACTCCCCGTCAGACCCGGAGTTCCCCAGGAGCTTCTCGGCCTGCTCCCCGAGCCCCGGTCCGCTCCAGGGCTCGTCTCCTCGTCCCTCTGGCCCCACGTCTCCTTGGCCCTGCCCTCGTGTCCGCTTTAAGCTTGGCACTCCCTGTCCTTCCCTCGCCGGGAAGCCCCCGTGTCCTGGGCACCCCTAGGCCCACCCTGCCTCCCGCCCTGCCCTCCTCCACCCGCCAGGCAGGTTCCCTGCGGTCAAGGCTCCACCGCGCGGAGGTCCGGATCAGTGGGGGTGGGTGGAGGAAGGGAGGTGCCAGCTTCTAGCCAGAACTCGACCCCTCCTACGCACCTCAGTCTCCCTGCCAGAGCCCAGCAGAGGAGAGTGCCTTGTTGCCCCTCTTGGGGGGTGGGGGAGGGAGGATGCATTCGGCCCTCCAGGACCCAGCGCTTACTATGCGCCAGGCTCTGCGATGGCTGTAATAAATTGTAGTAATAACAATAATGTCAATTTGAACATTTATTAAGCTTCTATAATATGCCGGGCAATTCAATAATAACCACCATTATAGCAGTGCTGATAATAATAGTCAGCATTTATTGAGCATTTACTATGTGCCTGGTGCTGTTCTAAGAGCTTTGCCACAACACTGACCCTTTGGAAAGCAGCCTCGGTCGGTCGCACTGCTTCCACGGGGTCTGATTCAGGTGCGGGGCGGTGGGGGTGGGGGGACGCTGACCAATCTCGTACCATTCAGGGCACCAGTGACGACAGGAGGCGGGGCTGGGGGCAGAAAGCAGCTCTCCCAGGCCTGGCTCTGTGCTTTCCAGGGTCGCACGTCCCATCCACAGGGGGGTGGACTTGTCCAAGCTCCTCGGGCAGACGCAATCACCATTGGTGCCCTCCCTCCTTTAGTTTATGGGTTTTATCCCCAGACTGAGGTTCTCAGGGCAGCTCATGGGGCAGAGGGGCTGAAGTCCGGGGGCCTGGAACCTTCCGGGGTCCACAGGCCCCACCCCAGTTGCCTAGTCCAGGAGCCGCGCCCACAGGGCAACCCTTTAGCAGGGCTGACTCAGGAGGAGGCCTTCGCCCTGACTCACAGCCTTCCAGGAGTGCTCGGCTCCAGCAGCCTCACCCCCTGCCTGCTTGCTCAACAGTCCTGTAGAAAATGCTCCACCTTCTCCAACAAGACCCAACAGGGTTCTCCCTGCTGCTCTCTGGTTCTTGGGAGGTCTGTGCCCCGGCCAGCCTGTCTGGCATCCCTGGATCTCACACACTTGCCCTGATGCCTCTCTAGGGGCTGGAATCTCAGTGCCGAAAGATGCATCTTGGGCATCCAGAAGGGTTTTGAGCTTCCAGGAGGTCTGCTGTGTGACTGTGAAGGTCCCCTTCACTCCTCTAAGGATGGCACCCAGACCTCTGATTGAATGCAGGGTCCTCTGGGTCAGGTAAAGGTGGAGCACCTGGGGCTCAGCTCTGCTGCTGCCCCTGAAGGTTGGCATCAGGTGAGGCCTCCGGTAGTTAGAGCAGCTGGCACAGTGGCCTGGGGTTCCTGGAGGCTCTGAGGAGGAGCTGTCGGCCGGGGAAGCCTGAGTGTAAGGGGGTCTGGGTTGTCTCCTCCTCCTGTCCCATGGAATCAGTGTGATCCCATAGGGGGTGGGCTCCCACATACAGTGTGGTCACAATGTTCTGTCCAGGTGCTTCTGAGCAGCTAGGCCCCAGGTATCTGGCAGGAGAGCATCACAGGTGAGTACAGAGGAAGAGAGGGGTGAGTGCTGAAGAGCCTGGCAGGGACAGACTGCTCCTTAGAAACTTAGGACTTGGGGTCAGGCCTGCCAGGGCCCTGGAAGGGGTCTGAGGGCCAGAGCAGCAGTTGGGAGCCGTGCTAGCACCCCTGGGGATGAGGGAAGCCAGGATACGGGGTCTGGGGGGATTGATGGTTAGAGACCCCTTAGACTGCGGGAAGGGAGGGGCTGTATTCTGGCAAGAGATGTTTACTGGACATCTGCTATGTACCTAGCCCTGGGTCTGGCTGGACAATGCCCTGATGGGCACAGAGCATTGAACTATGGGTATTGCTGGGGACTCGGCCACCTGGGAGGGGAGGGCGGTTAGGGGCCGCCAAGGCACTCACGGCACCAGGGCTGGGGGAGGCAGCATTTGTTCTGGGGGCCAGAAGGGACAGTCGGTGGTCCAGCCTCTCTTCCTTCCCACCCCTCTGCAGGACAGGACAGGACAGGACAGGGTGCTCTCGGAAGCCCCTCCCCTCCTTGTTGGCCAGGCCTGGGCCTTTCCCCCTCCTCTGCTGGCTGCTGCTGCTCTACTGTGGGGGGGACCCGCTGCACTTACTGGGAACCTTGGCTGCACCCCTCCTCTGGCCCCCCCCTGCAGGTAGAGCCCGGACAGGTGGGGAGGGAGGGACCAACTGCACTGCAGAAGGCAGGGTGGTAGGGGGCTCCTGCCCTCTCCAAGGAACTGGTCTTTGGGAGGTAAGGAAGGGAGCGGGCTTCTTCTGCAGACCCTCCCCACTGGATCAGACCTGGCTACCAGCCTCGTCCTCTGCTTCCCTCTTGCCCTCAGTGGAGGCCCCTAGAGCAGGAACCCCCACAGCAGAACCCTATCCTCCGAATCTGCAGGGGCTATAGGGACCTCAGAAGAGTGTGGGGAAGAAGGACGGACAGCTCGCACTGGCAGACAGAGCTCTGGCCCTGGATCACCGGGTCTGACCTCCTTGTAGCTCTGTCACTGACTTACTATGATCTTGGCCGGGTCCCTGCCTCTCGCAGCTCCGTTTCTTCAATTAGAGGTCAAGGGGGAGGACTTAAGTCCATGTGTCTTAAACTCTACTGTTTGTTAAAATGCAGAGTCTGATTCAGCAGATCTGGCGTGAGGCCTGAGAGACCTCATTTCATTTCCTTTCTTTCTTTTTTTTTTTTTTTAAGGATTTTATTTTTAAGTAATCTCTCCACTTAAGGTGGGGCTCGAACTCACAACCCTGCGATCGAGTCACATGCCCATCCGACTAGCCAGCCGGGTGTCCCAGGAGTTCTTATTTCTAAAAGTTCCCGTGATGCTCCTGGTCCATGGACTGCACTTTGAGCAACAAAGCCTTTGACAACCCATCTAGTTTGGGCATTCAGGACCCAGAGACTGGGTCGCTTGAGCCCTCTGTGACCTCATGAGGCCTTGGTATTAGCTCTAGGCTTTGGGCTAACAGAGCTGGGAGTGCCCAGGTTGGAGGGCATGGGAGCCCCTCAAGCCCCCCGCTGAGGCTGTGTTTGGGTAGGAAAGTCCCTTGTTGGCCACTGGTTGATTTAACCAAGAGTTACTTTTGTCTTTAGGGGGTCCTGCGACCTCTGCATTGTGACGGAGCGCAGCACAACCCACACTTATCCTGCTGGCCCTCTGAGGCTGTGGCTTGCTTTTTTTTTTTTTTTTTTTTTAGAGAGAGAGGGAGCATGTGTGGAGGCGGAAGAGCAGAGGGAGAGGGAGAGAATCTTAACCCCGGGCTCCGTGCTCCGTGTGGAGCCTGACTTGGGGCTTGATCTCACACCCTGACATCATGACCTGAGCCGAAATCCAGAGTTGGATGCTTACCTGACTGAGCCACCCGGGTGCCCCTGCGGAGCTGGCGTCCTTAATGAGTTAGACACTGTACCTCGGGACGCACAGGCGCTGGCCAGGAGGGAGGGGGCATGCTCAGCGTCAGCAGCCGCGTGGCTGCCCCACCGCGAGAAGACCCAGCACTCTCAGAGCCAGCTGCCTTCCCACTCCGGGCCTCTCTCGGCGGCCAGCTGGCATGCCTGGGTTAGGGCACACACCACGGGGTGCTCGTTACCCACGGGCGCGTCTGGGTGGACTCGGTGGGTTGGGGGTGCATCTCCCCCAGCATCTTTGGGCATAGGATCCCCTCGCCAATGCCCGCCTAATCCTAGCAGTAACTGTACAGGGATGGCGCTGACCAGGAGAGACTCGGCTAGGAGGGGGCTGTGGGGACAGGGGTCCAGCAGGTCAGGTTCCCATCCTGGCTCCATCCAAGGCTTCCTCCCGTGTTCTGGCAAGGAGCAGGACCTGCCCAGAGAAGTCTGGGGGCTGCCCCGGTGCCTCCACTCCTTTAGGGACCTGAATCTGCAGGGCCCAGAGGAAGATGCCAGTGCCCTGGCACTTCCCCCCCAGTCGGGAGAGGTGGAGCAGGGGCGGGGGAGAGATCCAGTTCTCTGGCTTCCTATTGGAGGTGGATGGTTCTGGCTCCGTGGGTTTCACAGCTGCCATAGCAACTCCACTTAAAGGGCCAGCTCCTAGTACGAGGAGGGGGGCTCACAGGGAGCCCCTTCGTTAGCATCTAAGAGGCTCAAGTGTTTAGGGTGGTGGGCAGGACTTCCAAGACCTGGGCCCTCCCTACCCTGTTCCCCCGCTCCCCTCCACTAGCACCCCTCCTGCTGTAGTTCCACTTCTTGGCTCTGCTGAGGTCGGGCTGGGTCTCCGGATGGTCAAGGACTCCCACCTAGCCTTCGGCTCCACGCGGCCAGCTCTGCGGACTGCGGGCCACGAGTGAGGAGTACTTGTGTCCGAAGTTTGTGTGTACCTGCATACCTGTGCGTGTACGAATGGCATAGGCGGGCGTTTATGTCTGAAGGTCTAAAGGTACCCAGCCGTGCAGAAGTGCAGTGTGTGTGTGTGTGTGTGTGTGTGTGTGTAAGAGGGTCAGCGGCTCCCAGACATCCCTAAACACTGTGCACAGGTTGGGCTCCTCTCTCCGTGCCTGGGAGGAGACGGCTTCTTAGAGTGAGGGGCAGCGGTTATTTGGCAGAGCGGATAGCAATCCCGTTAGGCCCTGGAAGCGCATCTGAAGCCTGCGAGGGATTTACGGAAATTGAGCCCCACGTTTGGAGTGGGATCCAAGGCCGCTGTTCCGGTGAAAGACCCCGTCCCCGGTCCTCGCGGAGCCGCGTGCACGGCGCCCTACGTGCCAGCCCCGTCCAGCACGGCCGCAGGGAGCCGGAGCAGTGTCAGCCTGTGCCAGCTCCCTTGGGAGGGGGTGGCTGCGCTGGGCCAACAGAGAGGGTGTCGTCAGTCCCGGGGGGGGGGGCGGGGGGGTGGAAACCGGAGATGAGGCCAGATCCTGCCTGGCGGGTCTGTCACCCGGGTCTCTGCTTACACTCCCGGGGAAACTAGTCGCCCTGGTGGAGACTGGTGCCAGATACTGGGGCCCTAGGATCCGGCCCCAACGGCCCCAAGCTCCAGGAGCACATGGGGTGTGGTACGGAGACGTCCTTGGCAGGGCCCCCTGCATGAGGCTGGCCCCAGGGGTGCCAGGGAGCCTAGGCTGTAGCAGGCAGCCAGGCCAGGATTTCAAGCCGCCCCATCTACGGGGACCCCTGGCCGCGGTCTCTGGGGGCAGGCTCTTCGGTGTGGCAAGAAGAGTCGGCTGGGCCCTGAGGTCTGGTCTGTTCTAAGGGCTGCCCCGCGGCGTGGCTGGACGACACCTGACCCGCTCTGATTCTCGGCCTGCCCTTGGTCCTCCGGGGGCCCTCTGAGCAGTGATATATACCGCGATGCGTGACCTGCCCAAATCCTGTGAGCAGAGGAGGGCCTCGGGGGATGCCGAGATGTGAAGGGGGTGCTGGGAAGCTTCTTGGCAGGGCACGCTAGGGGCAGCACAGGGGGTAGAGGGAATTTCCTCTCTTGCCCTAGTTCCTGGTTCAGATGTTACAGATAGAGGCACTGGTCAGCTGTCAGGGGCTGGCTGGGGCTCTCCACCCCCAATCTGACTGTGCTCAGGCCCTGGGCTCCCGACCCCAGAGCTCAGACACCTCCCATGCTGCTTTTCCCCTGAGGACTTCAGCTTCCTGCTGGGGCGGGATCATCTGGGATCCAGAATCTGTCCTTCTTGCCCACACCCTCGAAGGAAGAGGGGCAGGAGGTGGTGGCTCTTTAGCAGCTCGTAGAGGGTCATCTGGGGACCCTGTATCTCAAACCCATCTCTAGCCAGATGATGGCCTCTCGGGACAGTGGGGTTTTCAGAGTCCTTGCTGCTTACCCTACCTTGGAGAAGGAGCACCCTCGGTCTTGTTGTGGGGGTGGAGAGCAATAGAAATCTTCCTTGTGAACACGTCCGGGGAGCCAAGGGAAGGCACCTGTGGCGGTCCCCGCAGCCTCCCCCACACACCAGGTCCCAGCCGTGGGATCCCTTCGTCCCCCTCAGTCTCCTGACCTTTGCTGCTCCAATCTCTTGAGAGGTAGGTGGAAAGGGTCGAGGCTGTGGAGGCCAAAACTCGGGCCAAGAAATCTGTGCCCGGGACACGGAATACATCTCCTGATTTCACGGTTTCTTTGAGCTTCTCAGAGGGGGCCTAGCTTCTCTCCACTAAACCGAAGGGCTTTAGTCCCGTCCCATAAAGACCGGCCCACCTTCCTACACAGGTGGGGGCAGAGGGGATTTGAAAGGCCCCCGGGGGTGGAAATTGGGGGCTCCCGTGGCCCTGTGCAGCCTGCCGGCAGAGGCCCGGGGGGATGGCCTGCCCCAGGGGAGTGCAGGCCGGTGTGGGCAAGGAAGGGCCCAGTGCATGGTCAGACAAACAACACACAGCTGTCCAGAACCTCCACAGCACCATTTATCCAAGCCTCATGGAGTTGAGTGCGCCCAACTGCTCGCACCCCGTCCTCGGGGGAGCGCAGGCATTGCAGTGGCCCCTGGCCTGGCCCCAGTATGGCCGCAGACCCACGGGGCCTCCCGAGCCCTCAGCCTGTCAAGGTGGGGCTCTGGGTATGAAGCGGCCTCAGACCTTCCTCCATCCCACACTCTCAGGGGCTCCATGGGTCTGGGCTAGCTCGACATTGTGTTAAATAGCTTCCCGGCAGTCCCCCTTAAATAAACCCAGCCCCAGAGCAACCCACCCCGTTTTGCACCCTGAATATATTATTCTACTGGCTTATGTCTCCTAGAGAGGGGAGGGGCTCCCTCCTCCTGCCCTCTGCTCCAGGGAATACCGTCTCCCTAAAAAACCAGGGGAAAAAGTTTTCCCGTCAACTCTGGGGCAGAAACAAAGGGAGGCCTGGCCTGGCGTGGGAAAGCCGGGAGTCCCCGTCTGTCCCCCCCACCCCCCCGCCCCGTCCTCTCCTTGCCCTCTCGGCAGCCCAGGTCAGCTGTGACTTACCGAAGATCACAGGCCCAGGATCCAGAGTCCTGACATATCTAGGAGGTCACCCTGGTTTTGACAGCTCAACCCGGCTCCCGGGCAGGGGGACGGACTCCAGGCCCTGACCTCGGCCCCCTCGCAATTCTCCAGGCGTGGAGAAGGCTGGGGAGACCCCGGCTCTTGCCGCTGCCTGGTGCCGGGCCCCTGGGACTGCCTCGCGGCGCCGCCCGCCCCGGACGTCCCCGGGTGTCTCCGGCTCTGGGGGATGCTCAGCGGCCCCGGGGGGCCCGGGAGCGATGGGGCCGGGGCCCGAGCGAGCCTGTCCCTGGCCTGATCCGCATCTGGGCCCGGGGCCAGGCCTCACACCCAGTACTGGCCGTTTTTGAGGGCGGGGTTGGGTGTCCGACAGTACTGCAGCAGCTCTGGGTCGGGCTGGCCGCCGGGCGGGGGCCCCTGGCCGGGCACGGCCGTGAGCGGGATGGCGTGGCCCGGCTCCACCTTGCGGAAGGTCTCGGTGTCGCCGGCCAGGCCGTTGCGGGGCTTGGCGGTCAGCACCTGGACGTCGTGCTTGCCCGTCTTGTTCCGCTTGCGCAGGTAGAAGAGCAGCGGCAGGAGCAGGGCCAGGAGCAGGAGGACCAGGCACACGGGGATGATGATGCTGAACATGTTGGCCTCCAGGAGGCCCAGGAAGCCGCCGCTGGCCGCGGTGGGCCCGGGGCTGGGGCCTGGCGCGCCCGGCTGGCCCGTGGCCGGGGCGCCGCTGTCGGGTGCCCCGGCTTCCTCGGGGAGGCTGAGCAGGGCCACGCCGTAGGGGCGCGCCGCGTCGTAGGGCTCGGTGTGGAAGTCCAGGGAGGCCACGGCCGGGGGGACGCCGGGCGCCCACAGCTCCAGCGTGAGGCTGTCGCCCGTGGGGCCGGGGGCGCGGCCCAGCTGCAGCCCCAGCCTCCCGCCCTCCAGGTCCCGCTGCGTGAACTGCTCCACGGGCTCCGGCCCCGCGCGGGCCACGCGCACCAGGCGGCCCAGCCGGGGCCCGGCCAGCAGGCGGAAGCGCGGCTCCCCGCCCGTGCGGTTGGCCAGCTCGGCGGCGTCCAGGACGGCCGGGTCCAGGCGCAGGGTGGCGCCCTGCGGCCACGGCCCCCGGGGCCCGACCCGCAGCAGCGCCGCGACCGTGACGTCCACCGTGGCCGTGGCGTTGGCGCCCCGCGCGTGGGCCAGGACGGCGAAGCGGTCGCGCGGGGAGGACAGGTCGGTGAAGGCGAACTCCACGTCGCCGCGGTCCACCTGCCGCTGGCTGAAGGCGCCGGCCGGCCTGCCCGCCACCAGGAGCTGCCCGAAGCGCGGCGCCCGGGTCACGCGGTAGGCGGCCTCGGGCTCGGCGCGGTCCGACACGACGCGCAGCTGCCGCGGCCCGAGCGCGCAGCGCCCCAGCGCCTGGGGCACCTCCAGGGGCGCGCGCAGCTGCACCTCGATGGCGGCGGGCAGCACGTCCACGGCCAGCGCCACGGGCACGCGCGGGCTGGCGCCGGCCCACGCGCTCAGCTGCAGCACGCCCGCCACGCTGCTGCCGTTGGCCACGAAGGCCAGGCGGCCCGCGTCCACGTCGGCCTGCGAGAAGCGGCGCACCGGGCCCGCGCCCGCGCCCGCGAGGCTCAGGAAGCCGCCGGGGGCCGCGCGCCGCACCTCGTACTGCACGTCGGCGGGCGCGGCGCCCGGGAGCTGCACGCGGAGCTGCGCGCGGGACACGGGCGCGCGGGAGCCGCGGGGCAGGCGCAGCGGCTCGGACGCCGCGGCCCCCACGCGCACGGCGAAGGCCTCGTCCGGGAGCGCGGGGAGCGCGGGGAGCGCGGGGAGCGCGCCCGGCCCGGCGCCCGCGGGGCCCTGCAGCTGCGCGCGGAAGCCGAAGCCGTCGGGCTGCGCGCCCCCGCCGCCGTGCGCGTAGGCCAGGAGCCCCGCCGCCAGCTCCGACTGCAGGAAGTGCGCCCGGCCCGCGTGCAGCGCCCGCCCCGCCAGCAGCAGCCGGCCCCGCGCCGGGAACCGCGTCACCTGGAACAGCACGTCGTGCCGGGCGCGCAGCGCGGCGGGGACGCGCGCCAGCAGGTTGGAGGCGTCCAGGGCGGCGCTGGTGATGTCCGCCTGCTGGCCCTCGGCCACCCAGAGACCTGCGGGGGGACGCGGGCCGTCGGACCAGGCGCCCCGGCGGAGGACAGGGGTCCCGTCCCCTCCCCAGCGCGCCCTGCCCTCGCTCGCCGCGCCCCGCGCCCGCGTCCCCACCCTCACCCGCCGCTGTGCGGCCCATCCCGCTGCTCACCCTCGTTCCTCCAGAGGCGGCTGGGGCGCTGCGGGCAGGCGGCCTCGAAGGACACGGCCACCTCCAGGGTGGCGGCCACGTCGGGGGCGGGGGGCGAGGACAGCCGGAGCTCCAGGGCGTCGTGGACCTCCCAGAAGGGCTCAGCAGGCATCTTGTGCTCATACACAACATCCCCCGCGTATACCTGCGGGGACACGGGGGCGCATTTTTTTAAATTAGTATATTTATTTATCATAGACACAGAGAGAGAGAGAGAGAGAGAGAGAGAGGCAGGCTCCATGCAGGGAGCCCGACGTGGGATTCGATCCCGGGACTCCAGGATCGCACCCTGGGCCAAAGGCAGGTGCTAAGCCGCTGAGCCACCCAGGGATGGAGGCACATTTTGAAACGAAAGGCAGGTTCCGCGCGTGGCGCCCACAGGTCCCCGGTGTCCAGCCTCACTCTCCGCTCTCCGGCCTATACCTGGCTGTGGGTCCCTAACCCCAGCCCGCCCTCACCAGCTTGCTGGGTCGCCGCTGGCAGTGAGGAGGCTGGCTCTGCAGCCAGGTGCCTTGTCACCTCTGCGCCCTGCAACCTCAGGCAAACCACCTTGCCTCTCTGAGCCCCTAGGGAAAGCCATGCCCTATGGGCGAGGGTCTCCACAGCGGGTCCTTCCAGTTTTGCCCGTCTCCCGCCCTGAAGACACCAGTTTTACCATCGCCCTTCTTTCTTCTACGGTGACGATTTCCCCGCAAAAGGGAACATTGCCATCATGACTCAGCCATGCTGTTCTCTCTTCCATCTTTTTTTCTTTTAAAGATTAATTTTTTTAAAAAATTTTTTTGAGAAAGAGAGAACACGTGCGCAAGAATACAGGCACATGCAGGGGAGAGCGGCAGAGGAGAGAGCAACTCCGGCAGGCTCTGTGCTGACCACGGCGCCCAAGGTGGGCTCCATCCTAGGACCCTGGGATCAGGACCTGCACTGAAACCAAGACCCGGATGCTTGACCAACTGCACCACCCAGGCGCCCCCTCTCTAACATCTTAAAGACTTGTGACTTCGCTTTTTCCACCAATGTCATCAGGCCTCCCCCCATTTTGCTCTCCTTTACAGCAAAACTCCAAAAAGAATAGTCTGTGATCTCCCCCATGCTGTCCCGAGTGCGCTCGGTCCAGGATTTTAGTGGGTCCGTGGGCCTTGTAACACAAGCTCCTGCTTGGCAGCGTCTGGCATCATTGTGCCTTCCTTCCTCTAACAGCCACTGGCTCCCAATGCGTCCCATCCTCACGGTTCCTCCTGCCTCTGTTGGCGCCCCCCTTTCTCCCCAACGTCTACACCTTGGCCTTTAGAGTCCTCTCTACCTACAGGCACATCCCCCGTGTTCCTCCTTCAGCCACATGCCCCCCAGGTCAGCTCTGCGGATAACCCCCGTCGACCTCCACCGCGGAATGCTCTCTCCCAGGTTCCAGACTCACGTGTCTGCTTCCCGGCAGCTGCGTGGGGATATCCAAGGGACGCCTCCAAGCCAGCCTGCACCAGGCAGGCTCCTGACCCGTGCGCCTCTCCTAGTCTTCCCAGTTCATGGGATGGCTGCCCTGTTCTTCCAGTGGCTCAGTCCCAAACCCCTGGAGTCATGCCTGACTCCTCCCTCTCTTACACACCATCACTTCTGGCCTAGATTATCGCCACAGCCTCCTGTGTCCCAGCTTGGGCCCCGCTCCCTCCCCCTGTGGTTTTTTTTTTTTTTTTTTTTTTAATTTATTTGACAGAGAGAGAGAGTACACGCAAGCACACAAGCAGGGGGAGGGGCAGAGGGAGAAGCAGGCAGCCTGATGCGGGGCTCCACCCCGGACCCCGGGATCATGACCTGAGCTGAAGGCAGACACTTAACTGACTGGGCCACCCAGGTGCCCCTCGCCCCCCATGGTTGTTCTTAACACAGAAGCCAGCGCGAGCCTTTTAAGATGTGAGATTACTGTTCTTCCTCAGAGAGTACAGTGGCTCCTCATTTGACCGCAAAGATCCCACTCTGACCCCTTGCCCCTGCCACCTCACCTCCTAACCATCCTGCCACACTTGCTGTTCTCCGGGGCTCTTTGCACGCTACACACCTAGGGCTCTTCCTCACTTCCATAAAGAAGTACGCTCCTGGGCAGCCCGGGGGGCTCAGCGGTTGAGCACCCGCCTTCAGCCCAGGTCGTGACCCCGGGGGTCCTGGGATCCAGTCCCACGTCGGGCTCCCTGCATGGAGCCTGCTTCTTCCTCTGCCTGTGTCTCTGCCTCTCTCTGTGTGTCTCATGAATAAATAAAATCTTAAAAAAAAAAAAAAGTATGCTCCCTTCCCCCTGCTAATCCAAATGTGTCCTCTTGGCTTATCTTTTGTTTCCCCTTTTAGGAGAGGGGGATGTATTGCTTCGCAGAAAAACAGGGCTTGCACAATACTAAGATGGAAACTGGGGTCGCAGCGTGTGGGAGGCTCTAGGACCGCAGGGTAGTGAGGAACTGGAGGGCAGTGCCCCATCTAAGGGGGAGCCACCCACACGCTAATGGGGGATCACCAGCTAATAGGGGATCACCATCCTTCTAACGAGGGAGCAGAGCCTGGGTGAAAGGGGAGGTTGCTACTCAGCTGATTGCTGTAGGAGGGCACAGAGCCTTTTAAGAAACTGGAGATCAGGTTTTTGTGTACGTGCGTGTGTGTGTGTGTGCGTGTGTGCGTGTGTGTGAAATCCTCCAAAGGTTATATGTTGACCATTAATTTTAAAAGACTAAATGTCTTGTGCAGGCCAAATACAACACATCTGTGGGCCAGATGTGACCCACAAGGACTGTCAGCTGTAACCTCTGGCCCAGGCTGAAGGGTGGCAGGAAGGAAGTGGAGACAGACCCCCAGGAGTGGGGTGGGAGGATGGATGCCCGGGGGCGGGAGGTGTCTTGGGGTGAGCCAAGTCACAGGCAGGACGAGGAGGGGTCTCTGAGCTCCGGGAGCAAGCATGCCCTGGTGAGAGAAAGCCTGGACTAGGGATCCCTGGGTGGCTCAGCGGTTTGGCGCCTGCCTTTGGCCCAGGGCGCGATCCTGAAGACCCAGGATCGAATCCCACGTCGGGCTCCTGGTGCATGGAGCCTGCTTCTCCCTCTGCCTGTGTCTCTGCCTCTCTCTCTCTCTCTCTGTGTGACTATCATAAAAAAAAAAAAATAAAAAAAAAAAAAAAAAAAAAAAAAGGCCTGGACTAGTAGTTAGCAGCCGGAATCCTGGTTTTGCCTCTTACTGACCACATGCTCTGGACGGTCGCCTGACCTCCGTAAGCCTCAGTTTCCTTATCTGCAAAACGGGACACCCGATCCCTGCCCCACCCAACTCAATACGGCAGGACAGTGGTGCTGTCGAGACACTACCCAGTCCTGCCCCCAAGCCAGGACAAAGTCTCTGCCACGAAGCCATTTCCCAGCTTCCCTGGGTGGCACTGCCAGCCTGGCCCCCTGCTGGCCACTCCCTTTCATCCCATCTTGTTGGGGTGCGCGGAAAGCTCCGTGGGTGGGGGGAGGAACCCCAAAGGCCTGGTCCTGTCCCCTCCCCCTCCCGGGCACCGATGACAGTGGCTCCCAGGACGCAGGGAGTCTAGTGGCGGCTGTAGAGGTGGGGCCCTACCTCGGCTTGCGTGAAGTTCACCAGGACCTCCCCGGTGCCGCCCTGCTGGGCGCGGAGCAGGCGGCCCAGCCGGGGGCCCTGCACCACCCGGTAGAGCAGGTGCTGCGGATCGGTGCCGGCACTGGAGCTGGCTCTCAGGCTCTGGCTGCTGAGCGGCTGGACCGACCCTGCGAGACACATCAGGGCCCCGCTGGCCTCGGACCAGGAGGCAGGGCGAGGCCGTGCGCCTGCGGGGGCAGCGTGACGGGCCGGGCCCCGGGCCCACGAGGCAAGCGCGCCGGGCGGACCCACCTGGGCACACGGTCAGCGTCCGGCTGCCCTCCAGGGAGAGGAGCAGCTGCTTCTGGGCCGTCACGCGGAAGAAGTGTCCGGGGGAAGCGTGCTCGCCGTCGGACAGGCTGAAGCGGAAGCCTCCGTCCAGGGCTCCTGAGGACGGGCGTAGAGTGGGTCTCGCTGGCCCCCGCGGGTCCCCGTCCGCAGGCGCCCCAGCCGGCGGTACCCACCTCTGTGTGAGAACAGCACGAGCCCGTCGTCCAGCTGGGCCTGCGTGAAGCTGTGCACCTCGGTGCCTGGCGCCGCCCGCAGCACCACCTGCCCGTTGCTGGGCCGCTCGATGGTGTAGACCAGGTCCTCCGGGCCCGAGTCGCTGTCCGCACCCCTCAGGGCCTCCGGAGGGAAGGGCACGGTGGCCCCCTCCCACATCTGGGGACACAGGCCCGTGAGGGTTCCGTCCCCGCCGAGCGGAGCACTCCCACTGGCTCAGCTCAGGCCTTGGGCGGTCACCGAGGCCCGCGTCCTCCTGGGCTCCCCCTCCCAAGGGCCCCTCCAGCCCAGTGACCTTCCCCTGCCACCCCGGGCCCAGGCTCCCTTCTCTCCGCCCTGATCCTGCTTGTCCTGCGAGGCCAGCCCCCCGCTCTTCCCTCACCAGGCTCTCCCCGCCGCAGAGCCCCCAGCCCCGACCCGCAGCAGCACCGCGACCGTCTGGCCCTGCCTCCTGGGCACGTGGGTCTGGGGACGGGCTGGGCACACTACGGGAATGGTGAGGGTCGCGTCCCCAAGACGCTGATAAACACACTCCCTTTCCAGGTGAGGGAAGGACGGGAGGCTCGGGGTGGGAAAGGCTGATGCTTGGCCCCTGTCCGTGGCCTGGAAGCAGCACGTGACGAAGGCTCGTGTGTTTCCAGCGTGGTCACGAGGCCCACCCAGGTCAGGGAGGGGTGCGGGCAGCCCCACCCCAGGCTCAGAGGGAAGAGGAGTCCCCGTCGGGCCTCCCACCTGCCAGCAGGGCAGGATCCCGTTTCTGGGATCCTGTTACATGGCCCCAGCTGGGTCAGGACCTTGGGCTGCCTTAGGGAGGGGCTCCCAGCCCCGGAAAACCGAGCCCTCTGGGATCCCAGGGACCTTCTCAGTCCCAGGCTAACCCCCGGCGAGCCCTGGAAGGGGGAGCACGGTGCGCAGAGATGGGGCTTCAGCGCGGGGCCTGCGCAAACGCTGAGGACAGCATCACCTGGTGGCCAAGGGGCCACACAGCAGCACCGGCCTGTGGTTCCGGGCAGCCCCGAGCCGCACCCCCACTGCTCTGCGGCCGCCCCACCCCTGGACCACTCCCCACAGCCACAGCCTCTGCCATCAAAGGCGTCCGGTGTCCATCAGGCCCTGCCCGTCCACCATCTCGTGTGATCTTGGCCACGCCGTGCCCTTTCTGTTCCCCCGTAACTACTTCTGTGACCGTGGAGAAATGCTGTGACCGGGCTGGGCCTCAGCTTTGGCTTCTGCTGAGTGACGGCCCCACCATTCTGGGGCGATGTGAGGGGCAGGGGCTCGGGAAGCCAAGCTGTGGCCCTCCCTTGCTGTGGGTGGAAGCGGGGAGCTTAACCACGCTCCACCTGGATCCGCCCTTTAGGGCCTGAAAGAACTTTCTTCAGGAGGTCTGGTCCGGAGCCACAGAAAACGCCTGCAGCTGAGGGTGAGTCCAGGGAAGGGCAGGGCCAAGGATGGCCATTCGCGAGACTGCCTGCCGCACTTCTAAGTGTTCAACAACCAAGTCTCACACCTGTGCCCTACTTTCAGTGCCATAGCTCTTCCCCACCACCTAGAGGCATGTGGCACGGTCCCCACTTGGAGAAAGCGACGGGCTCATGGGCGGGGGCGGGGAGCTCTGTGCTGGGCCTCTCTTTGGGTGGGAGGTGGGAGGTGATCCCAGGCTGCTCTCACCGTTAGGCCTGTGTTTGCGGTGAGGATGGGCGGTTGGTCATTGACGGGCAGGACGGTGATGGTGAAGGCCACAGGGTGGCTCTGGCGGTCCAGCTCGGAGGCGTTAGCCACTAGGGTGAAGCTGTCTGTCAGCGTCTCACTCCCGTCGTGCACATAGCGGATCTGCTGCTGTTCTACCTGTGGGCAGGCCCGAGGCTGAAGGCCAGGCTCCACCCCGGCACCCCTCGTGCTCTGCCTCTGGGTGTGGGAGGGACGGGCTCCTTCCGCGCTTCCATTCCCGCAGGTGGAGACGGGGACACCCCCTCCTCCCAGGCTGAAGGGCCGCAGGAGGAACGGGAATGGGGCTGTCCTCCGACTGCCCGGAGGGGAAGGAACGGCAGCAGGCACCCAGAGCAGAGGCCTCCCCGACCGCGACCTCCCTGCTTCCTCTGGGTGGACGCCCCCAGCCGTAGAGCCCCCAGCTGCCCCCCGGCCCCCAGCGAGTCCCGAGAGCAGTACCTCTTTCCAGGAGAAAGCGCTGAGGGTCCCCGCTTGAGGGGCCTCCTCTCTCCGCAGGGCCCCGTGCAGGGGCTGCTCCAGGACCCGCAGTTCGAGGCCGGGCAGTGCAGGGAAGTAGGGCCCGGCGACCTGGAGCAGCGGGGGGGCCAGCACGCGGCTGCCGCCCTCGGGGACGCTGAAGTTCTGTGCCTCCAGTGGGATGGTGGCGGGCAGCACCTCCAGCTCCACGCGGACGCCCTCGAGGGGCGCACCCAGGCCTGAGCCCACGTCTAGGGAGAAGGAGTCACTCCAGGCCTCGGGGCGGGAGTGGAGGTACAGGACCCTGCCGGCGTCCACCGCCTCCTGGGAGAAGCTCTGCACGGGGTCCCAGCTGGGCGGCCCGGCCACGGAGGCGCCGCGGGACAGCATCACCAGGTAGCCGGCCCGCGGTGGGGTCTTCACCGAGAACACAATTTGGGCGGGCGGCACTGCCTCCTGCGCTGCCTGCGTGACACAGGGTCATGGAGGGAGGCCGCCGGCCCCCAAGCGGCCAGAGCAGGCTCAGCGCCGTGCCCCCCAGCCCCCCGCCCAGGAGGGCCCCGGACACCCCTGCTCACTCAGACACCCAGACATGCAGCCGGCTGGGCCTCCCCACCAGCTGCTCACTCATGCACACTCCCCAAGAGGTGTACGCGGTCACACCTCCAGACTCGGTGACTCAGATGCACAATTTCTCTACACACTGATGTGGATCCACACACGTAGGCCTCACGGGTGTCGCACCCTGTACCCGCCCGCTCGCCCATGCCCGCGGGCCGCCCGGCCTCCGCGGGGGCCACTGCTCACCACCAGAGGGCGCTCCGTCCCCTCGGGAGGCAGACTCTGCACACAGGGCCTGGGGCCCGCGAGGACCGCCGCGCCCCCCACCTGATGGCCCGGCTGCAGGAGGCCACACACCACCCCCAGCTCACATCCCTGATCCTGTGCCTCTGCCTGGAGGGGTGTCCTTTCATCCCTTGCTACTGAAACCCCAGACTCTGCAAGGCCGGACTCCAGTGCCGCCTCCGTCAAGGCCAAGCCTTTCTGATGCCAGACAGGGCCAGCCACCGTCTGCCCCAAATCCAGGCAGCTGGACCCACCAGGGGCTCAGAAATCGGCCGTGTGCCACCGAGTCAGTAGGCCTGGTTGCTCTCTGATTCCTGGATGGTCAGCGGCTCTCCCCAGGTCCTGAGGCCCAGTCCTCAAGGTGCCCAGGAGAATCCCCCAGGGAACGAATTTATTAGAAAACAGATTCTCCGAATCCGTAGCACGCACATGTGTGCACCTGACAGGTGGAGGCCCCCATAACTCTGAGGCAAACTCCCCGGAGACCGTCAGGCACATCCCCAAAGCGCGGACACCACCCAACCCAGGAGTCCCCACCGGTACCCCCCAAACGTCCATGCGCACAGGGCATGAAGGCTGGATGGAAGGGGCCCCCTTCTCTGGCCTATGACTTCCACTCGCCCCTCGGCCTTTTACCTCCAGCTGATCCTTTCTGATCTCAGCTGCCTCCCCCTGGAAGACGTAGATCTTCTTGTTCTGGACCAGATGCAGTGGGGCCAATGGCCCCTCCAAGGCAATGGTCACCTGCAGGGTGGCATCCGTGAGCACAGGCCCTGCCTCCACGGAGAAGGCCAGGGTGTCCTGCGGGCTCAGGCTGCCGTTGTGGCTGTAGAGGACGGCCCCGTCCAGCAGGTCCTGTTGGGAGAAGGCTGTGGCCGGCTGGCCGGCCCGGAGCAGCTGCCCCCAGTGCGGGCCGGCTGTGACACGGTAGCGGACCTCATCCCCGCTGCGGATGTCTAGGTTGGTGTCCAGGCGGAGCACGGCTGTGTCGATGGTGCCCTGGCCCCCCTGAGGGACCACGAGGCTGGAGCCATTGGCCACGCGGAGATAGGGCTCGGATGCCTGCACTTCAAGCAGCGCGGTGGCCTGGTGCCGCCCGTCAGACACCTGCAGCTGGATCCAGCCGCGGTCGGCCCCGGAGTGCACGAACAGGACGCGCCTCTTCCGGAGGTCCTCCTGGGAGAAGCGGTAGATGGGCCGCGTGGGCTCGTCCGCGGCCACGATGCTGCCGAAGAGAAGGTCCTTGCGGGTCAGCACCAGCTGCGCGTCGGCAAAGCCGGAGTCGGCGTCACTGAAGGCCACGTCGTCGGTCGTCAGCAGCCGCCGCCCGCCCCGAGCCACGTGGAAGACGCGGCTGACGGTCTGCACGGGAGCGTGGTCGTTCACGGGCTGGATGGCCACGCGGAAGACGCCCCGGACCTCCTCCCAGGCCAGGCCGCCGCTGCCCTCACTCTGGCGGGTTGCCACGAAGGGGATGTCGTCTTCCGTGGTCTCGGAGTTGTCATGCTGGTAGACCAGCCGGCCCTGCAGCAGGTCCTCGTTGGTGAAGGACGTCACCGCGGTGGCCTCGTCCTGCGCCCCCCTCCAGACCAGCCGCCCGTGGCGGGGCCGCTCCATGACCTCATAGAGGTAGCTGGCGCTGTTGAGGCTCTTGACGAACAGGTGTTCCGCGGAGAGGACGCCCTCGCCTCCCTCGGGCACGGAGAGGAGGACGTTGGTGAGGACGGGGGCGTCGGGGTCACCCCCGATGTGGATGGGGAAGGTGTAGAGCGGGGAGAAATGTGGCGGAGCCGTGACGCGGAAACGGAAGGCGTCCTCCACGGTCTCCGAGGTGCGCGCCGTGGCCCCGTAGGTCACCCGGCCGGCCTGCAGGTCATCCTGGGTGAAGCCCTGCCCCTCGGACAGCCGGGCGCCCTGCAGCCTGAGGTTACCCTTCCTGGGGGCCTGAACCAGCTCGTAGTGGAAGGTGGTGGGGCTGGGGCCCGCCCCCTCCTCCAGAGCGGCCTCCAGGTGCGCGCCGGTGAGCGCCTCCTGCCGCGTGGTGTGGGTGCGCAGGGGCTCGAGCCGCAGCAGCCGCACGGTGGCTCTCTGGATCGTCACCAGGAAGGACAGATTGCTCAGGGTCTCCTGGCCCACCTGAACCTCCAGGGCCACGCGCTCCACGGCGTCCTCCGTGCGGTGCTGCGGGTCGGTGCTCAGGTACCTCACGCGGCCCTGCTCCACGTCCCGCTGCTGGAAGGCCTGCACCGGGCGCCACTCCGCGCCCTCGGCGCCCCCCGCGCCCTGCTTCTGCAGCTCCCCGAACCGCAGGGCCGCGGCGACCCGGAACAGCACGCTCACATCCTGCCCCACCGCGTTGGTCTCCACCGACAGATTGGCGGGCAGCACCGGGGCGGCGGAGCCCTGGGCCAGGCGCAGCCCCGTGTTGTGGCGGACCCGGATGCTGGGCCGGACCGCCACCACCTGCAGCGTGGCTGGAGCGCTGGCCTGCAGCCCGTCGCTGACGCGGAACGTCAGGTCCTGGGCGGGCCCGCTCCGGTGCACGTAGACCAGGCCGCCCGCCTCCAGCTCCCGGCAGGAGAACTCGGTGGCTGGCTCCCCGGGCTGCTCCTGGCGCTCCACCGGCAGGCCCGGGGCGGTGCCAAGGAGCTGGAAGGTGAGGCCCTCGCAGGCAGAGTCTGGGTCGTAGGCCTGGAAGACCTCGGGCCCCAGCGGCTTCTGTGTGTGTTCCAGGATCACCATGAGGCTGCCGTGGGGGAAGATGATTTGGGGTGGGTCGTTGACCGGGTTTATCTGGATGGGCAGGATGTAAGTCTGGCCCCTCCGGAGGCAGGAGGGCACAGGGCCCCTGGCGGTCACGGACACCTCCAGCATCAGCTGGTCGGAGGTCTCCTCCGAGCCATCGTGGACGAAGCGGGCCTTGCGGTTCACCACGTCCAGGAGGGTGAACATTTTCCGTGCCTGGGCTCCTGGGACGTCCAGCTCGAGCTCCCCGTGGCGGGCCCCACGGCTCACGCTGAACAGCACCTGGGATTTACGCAGCTCGGCCTCGCTCAGGTCCAGCGTGGGCTGCAGGTGCCGCCACTCAAGCCAGGCTGTGCCCCCCTCGGCCACCACCAGCGGGCTGACGGTCAGCAGTTGGGTGAAGTTGGCAAAGACGGGAGGCAGCCCCGGTTCGGGCACGCAGGGCTCGGGCAGCTCCACGGCGGACCAGGTCTCCGGTGCCAGGGTGGAGAGAGCTTCATAGGTGCCGTAGGTGTCCTCCTCGTACTCGTCTTCCTCCAGGCTGCAGCCGGCCACCATGCTGCGAGTCAGCGAGGCTTCCCGGAGCCCCTGCCTCTGGCCGTTGATGCTGAGGTCCTCCATGCAGCCCAGGAGGGAGACGTTGACGGCCCCCGAGGCCAGGCCCAGGCGGTGTTCCTGGAGGTGGCGGGAGGCCTCTGTGTCCAGCCCCCCCAGGAGGAGACTGCCGCGGGGTTCCAGGTAGCTGAGGATCCCACGGTTGGAAGTCCGTGTGGGGTACTGGTCCACGGAGATTTCCAGCTGGTGAGCATCCACGTGGACACTGACCTCATGGGGTAGCCCGTCAGCCACGGGCACACTGTTGTGGAGCAACACGGTGCCCTGGCCCTTCTCCACCACAGCCCGCAGGTGGCCCTCAAATATGTCCACGTAGATGAAATCCCCGTGCCGGCCGCCCGCCTGGAAAGCCAGGGGCGCCTGTCGGCTCCGAGTGGTGAGTATGAACGCCAGGGTGCCCTCCTCCCGAGTGTTCCAGGCAGGGAAGGCAGCCAGCGAGTGGGGCCCAGAGAAGCCCAGAGCCACGCTGTCATCAGCAGAAAACTCTTCAGCGCAGCCCTCGTGCACGTCAGGGGTCAGCGGTCGGAGGAGGTTGCGGCCGTTGACGGTGGCGGCGTGCAGGCAGCCCCTCAGGGGCCGGCTGGCTCCCATCAGGTAGGACAGGCTCAGGCTCCCAGTGCCCCCCAGGAAGATCCCATAGGGGACCTCCAGGGGAGCTCCCAGGACGGGGGCTGAGGCGTTCAGCAGCCCATCGACGGACAACGAGGCCTCGCTGTCTGACACAGTCAGCTCCACGGAGTGGACGGCGGAGTCGCTCAGCGGAGTCTCAGCTGGGGTCTGCAGCCTCAGCTCCTCCTGGCCCAGGGTGAGTCTGACCTGGGGAGAGACGGAGGGATGGGAGTGGGGACAGCACTTCGGACGATCTGCTTCTCCTGTAAGAACATAGTTGGTCGGCCACATTGGAGTCCCCAGAGCAGACGTCCTGGGACAAGGGTTTCTCATGCCACCCCTGTCTGCCTCCTGCCACCTCTCTCTCTCTCTGTCTTTTTAAAGATTTATTTATTTATTCATGAGACACGGAGAGAGAGAGACACAGGCAGAGGGAGAAGCAGGCTCCACGCAGGGAGCCCGACGTGGGACTCGACCCCAGGACCCCAGGATCACGCCCTGAGCCAAAGGCAGGTGCTCAACCGCTGAGCCACCCCGGGGCCCCTCCTTCCTGCCACCTCTTTACTTATCCCCCAAACACGGGTCCAGATGGGCTCTGGGGTCCCTGATGTGAATCAGAGAAGTGACAGAGCAAGATGCTCTCCTAGGGATTCAGTCTGTATGTTTTACCCTCGCCAGCTTTCCGACTGGGCAGGGCCACCAGACAACCACCCTGACCTCCAGAAGATTCACTCTGGGCATAGAGGGCATCTGGGGTCACCGGGGCAGCCAGGCTCATGGCGGGGAGCCCGATTCCAGATGCTCTGTTTTGAGGGTTAAGTAAAGAAAAGCTCCCTGACCTGGGGTGAGGGAGCCGCGGGGAGAGGAGAACTGTTCTGTCTCTAGGACTTTGGCACCAGAACTGGGCCTGGGGTGGCCTTGCCTCTACTGGACGGCAGGATGGGTGGAGGCAGAGTACGGGAAGAGCAGAGCCCTGGGCACGGCGGCCTTGGGAGCCCAGCTCCCCGGGCTGTGGCATCGCCCTACCTGTCCCGTCACACCTGTCGGGCGGAAGGGCTCCGGCCCCAGGCTGCACCCGGGCCCCGCTCAACAGTGCCGCCTATTGGCAGAGAGAAGCCATGGCAGCGGCAGGTGTACCGTCGCCCTCAGGCCCCGCCCGTCCTCTCCCCCGAACCCCCCCAAGTGTGGAAGCAGCCGGCTTTCCCGAATTTGGGCGGAGACCTCAGGTTCTCAAATTCGTTATGGTTAAGGGGGAGCCTCAGGGGAGCCAGGAGGCTCCTTGCTGATAAAGCTAGCAGGGCTGGCAGGACGAAATGGGAAAATGGAGAGGCTTTGGCGATACTGGTCGTTACCATCACGGACAGATGGGGTGACCGGTGCTCAACAGGAGGCTCACAGGGGCTGCAGGGCCCAGGATAGAGCACCCAGCCCAGGGGAGTGCCAGGGGGTAGGTACCTCCTGGGGGAAGGGATGTCTACGCTGGGACTTGAAGGCGAGGCGGGGCGTGCGGGGAGCGAGAGCCTGGCTGGACCAGCGCAGGCCGCAGTGAGGGGGGGCGGCCAGGGCTGGTGGTGGGCAGTGTGGGTGGAGGGCTGCGGGGCACAGCCGGCGCACCAGGGAGTCACACCTTGGGAGACGCTGTCCTTCACCTCGTGGCAGGGACCTAGAGACCTCGGGGCGAAAGGGGCTCACACAAGGTCACCGGCTGGGGGCCGTGCCAAGCTAGAGGGGTCCAGCAGGGAGAGGCCACTGACCTGCAGGTATCCGGAGTGGAGCTGCAGGAGGAGGTGGTCAGCCTGGCCTGCTGCCAGGAGGAGCAGGGCTTCGGGCTGGGACGTGGAGAATTGTAGCCGGAGGTCTATGTTGCTCAGAGCTGTGGTCACCGGCACCTGCAGGTGGTTCTCCCCAAAGAAGGAGGCTGTGTGAGAGACGGAGCTGGGTCAGTCCCTTGCCTGGAGGAGGAGAGGTGCTGCGGACGATGCGGGTTTTGTGCTGGCGCAGCTTCACGGTCCTGGCTGGCACTGCCCCCTCACCTGTCCAGTCCTGGTGCCGGAAGGTGCAGTCTCACCTTGTGTGTATCCCAGGCCTTAGCTCCAAAGGAGGCCAGACCTATTCCAAGCAACCAGGTTTCCTCCTCAGGAGTTCCTGGGGCCTGGGCCCTCTGACAGCTCTGGCTCTCCTCCCCGGGGCCCCAGAGGATTCTCCATCCTGGGCCGAGTTCCTCTTGGGCCTAATGGAAAACCATCCCTGGCCGGGTCACCTGGCCTGGTGGTCTTTGCCCCCAGGAATGGGATTCCAGGAGGATCATCCCTACCCCAAACGGATGCCTGAGTGCCCCATGCTTTGGTTCTTGGACAACGCTTTCCATGCCATGCCCTCCCTCTGTGGGTAGGCTGGGGCCACGGCCGGGGCCTGGCGGTGGTGCTGAAACAGGCAGCCCACCCGTCCCCACTTCTCTCCCAGCTGTCTTTGGAGTAAGGGTGCAGTTGCCAGCCCGAGTCCACCAAAGAGCGAAGGCTCTGAGGCCAGATGGAGACCACGTACTGGACCCCAAATGGGCCCCAGCTTCCTGCATCACGCCGTATTGCTTCCTGCCGCAAGGCTGCTGATTGTCCCTGGGGGGCAGTCAGATCCGGCCCTGTTGTTCCCACGATGGCTGGGGAGCCATAGCCGACTACAGCTGGCTTTTCCCAGCCTGGGTCTGTAGCTAGAGACAAGGCCTGGGAGGGTGGGAGGTTTGCTGAGAGGGCCAGAGGGCCTCCGTCCGTGGCTGGTGGTGGCTGTGCAGGGCCCCTTTGGTCCCACCCCAGGACACTACCTCTTTTTAAGAGGCCACATCCTCCAGACAGTTTCCCCAAATTAGCCTCTCTTGACCTCAGACCAGCTGCCACAACTTCTGGTTTGTTCCTTTTGCAGAGATTAGGGCCAATTATAACTTTGACTCGGTCCCCTAGAGGTCCGGGACTCGTAAAGACGGGAGACTGGAATGGGTTAAAAAGGTGATTCGTCTCTGTGGGGCTTCCCCTGAGCACTGTGTGTAGGCTGATGGCCTTGCTGGGGATGACCTGGCGCCAGCCACATTCGCACTGGTCCCTGGCCTGAGGAGGCGGCACTGGCTGCCACCGGAGGATTCCAGGGGATGGCCAAGAAAGATCATGCTCTTCCTTTTGGACTGAGCTGAAATCCCTCCAGTTAGCCCTCTGGCCAGCAGTGGCTGGCGACGCCAGAACCTGGTCTGACAGGGTAAAGGAATCGAATGAGAGCTACAAAACCATCTGGGTGGGTATGGGCCAGCAGGCCCGGCAGGCCCAGCAGAACCACCAGGCCCGGCAGACCCAGCAGGCCCGGCAGACCCAGCAGAACCACCAGGCCCAGCAGAACCACCAGGCCCAGCAGACCCAGCAGACCTCGGTGCCAGTGAGGGGCAGACCAGAGAATGGATATGGGGTGGGCACCTCATCTGCAAAAGCATTGATTCCTTTTTTTCCCCTCAAGACTTAATTAATTTATTTGAGAGAGAGAGAAAAAGGAGAGAAAGAGACCACGAGTGGGAGGGGGGCAGAGGGAGAGGGAGAAACAAACTCTCCACTGAGAGCGGGGATGTGGACACAGGGCTTGACCCCAGGAACCCAGGATCACAACCGAGTGGAAGGCAGATGCCTAACTGTCGGAGCCACCCAGGTGCCCCAAGGGCATTGATTCGAGGCACTGAGGGCAGCCCCAGGACAGAAGGGGAGGACGCGTGGCCTCCTCAGGATGGAGCATCACCAGGGCAGGCCGGAGCTCACAGCGGCTGGCAAGAGCTGAGTGTTAACTTTGCAGGAGTTTGGCCCTCCGGGCGATGTGGCCGGGTGGCAGTATTTATACCCTGGAAGAGGCAAGTGCTACAAATCGGGGTTCCCTTTCTCCCAGAAAGCCTGTTGCTCAACCTTTACCTGTTAGGGTGCACGGGGAGGGGCTCCTCTCCGTCCCCTGGTGGGAGTGAGCCCACACACCCACTCACACTCCCCTCTGTTGAAGCTGGATGCAGGGACATCGTCATAGGGCCTCAGGGCCCGTACCAGGCCGGAAGTGAAGGCGCTGGCTGGCTCTAACCCCTGAACCACCTGCCCCTAGCCCCCTCGCAGAAGAGGAGAGGGCCGGCCTGTTTAGCCTTGTCCTCCAGGCGGAGTGGGAGGGTGGCAGGAAGTAGAGGTACTTTCCAGAGAGCTGGGGTCTGAATGAGCCTATTGAGGGGCTGGGCCCTGCCGTTTCCTGTGGGCCTGGGCAGGGACGCGCTCACACAAGCCGCCTTGTGCGGCTGGAAGTGCACAGGCCAGGCGGCCCCCTCGTCCTAACAGAGGCCTCTGAGGCCTCGCTGGCCAGGGTTCTGGAAACTCTGACAGCGCCGTTCCCCCCACGTCCCGGTCTCCTGCTGCTGCCCCTCGCCGTCTCTGATGGGCCGCAGCTGCAAGGACCCAGAACCCCGGTCCTGGGAGACAGCTGGAGACGAGCTGTGAGTGGGGAGGCAGGGCAGGACGAAGCCGTGAGCTAGGAGTCAGTTCCAGAGGGCTTCCTTGGGGAGGTGACGCTGGGAGAGAGGAGCAGGCGGGGGTTTCAAAGGGCAGCAAGGCCAAGTGACAGACTGAAGCAGAGATGTGCGGGCTCTGGAACAGCTGGAGCCAGAGGAGGGGAGGGAAGGAAGCAGCAGCCAAGCCAGCCGCAGGGGCCTGCCTGGGGTCGCAGGGCGGCCGAGGGAGGAGAGAGGCATCCTCACTGCTTGGAGACCTGCCCTGACCCTCCCGGCTGAACACACAGGATTCACCGAAACACCAGTTCGGGCCTGCAGCAGCTGTGTGGGCCGCCCTCTGGGCCAGGAGAGGGCCCGGTCTGGCCTCCGTGTCACCGTTTTGTAAAATGGGTGCTGCTCGCCGTCCCTCCTCCCTCCCTCCCTCCCAGCCCCGGAGGTCCTGTGCTGGTCCGGGAGTCCGCTCTGTGCACAGCTGTGCAGGGGGTTCGCAGCGTGGGCCGCCCGGGTGCTGCCCGGCATTCAGCCCGGGGGCCGCTGCTGCAAGGGCCCTGGGGTCAGTGGGAGGGGCAGCGGGATGCTGCGCGCCTGGGTTTCTCCGCCGGGGAGACGGCCGTGGGTGGGTGTCCGGGACTACGTAGAGTCTACTTGCGGGTGTGTTCGGGCATGTGGGTGGCTGCTTGGGGGTGTTTGGGGTTTGCATAAGGCTGTGTGTTTGTGCATGTGTGCGCGTGTGGGCTGGGAGCTGCCGGGACAGAGCAGCGATTGTGCCCGCGCCTGCCCTGGGCCTCGGGGCCGACTCCGTGAAAGGGGCCATGTGTTCCTGGACGGTTCCCACCCGTCCTCCCGACGCCCGGCCGTCCCCGAGGTTTGCTGAAGGTGGAGCATCCCACGGCTTCCCGGCCTTCCTGACCACGCACAGGGCGCGTCTGTCTGGGTCCGGCAGAGCGGCTCCGTCCTTCTTCCTGAGACGAGGGTTGGGGGCACAGAGGAGCCTGTGTCCGTCCCTGCCAAGCCTCTTCTCAGGTGGGGAGACAAGCTTGGGCCACCGTCCCCAGCAGGCCACCCGCTGGCAGGGCGCAGGTGGGGCGGGCGTCTCTTGCCTCCCCGGGGCGTGTGACTCCTGCCCTCAAGATGCTCTGCTCTTACCTGTCAGCGGCTGGGGAGCATCTCTGCGCACAGCCCCCCCCCCCACCCCAGGCTCTCCCAGCGGCCGGGGCCGGGTCTCAGCCACGGGGCCTCTTCTAGGGTCGGGGGCGGGGGCGGTGGGGGTGCTGCAGACCCCGATCCTCCCACGCCGCTGGACTGTCTCTCCCTGTCTCTCTGCAGTATCTCCTTTGTCTCTGGCTTGGCCACTCGGCCACCTCGCTGCCTTATCTGTCTCCCCTGGTCTTTCTTTGCCTTTGGCTCCCCTCCCCTGCCTTCCCCTGGCCAGAACCGGGAGCACCCCCGCCCCAGGACGGTCTAGAGAGCTACCCCCAGGCCCCCCGCTCCTCGGGTGCTGGGTCTCACGACACCAAAGTTCTCTGCAGGGTTAGCATTCAGGGGGGTTTCCAGACAGATAAACTGAGGCTTCAGGGCAGCGGCGATTTGACAGGGAAGAGAAAGCCTGCGGGTCTTGGCCCAGCCACCTCTCTGAGCCCCCCCCCCAGGAAGTCAGTCCCCTGGTGCCCTGCTCCCGCCCATTCCCCCATTCCCGGTTGCCTGGGGGTAGCCGCGGCCCCACCGTCAGTGTGCGTGCGTCATGAGCAGCAGCATTCCTGGGTGTCTGCCGCTGCCTGACTTTATAAGGGAGGAAGTTTGGAAGTCCGAGCTCCTGGGCAGGATGGCCCTGCTGGGGCGGGGCGGGGCCGGGGGGCGGGGGGAGTGCCCAGGGTCTGGGGCAAAGGGGGCGGAGGGAGACCCGGGCATGTACGCTGGGAGGTGAACCCAGTGGTACTGAGATGGAGCAGGAGGTGAGAGATGGATGGGGACAGAAGGGGATCCAGTCATTCCTTCCTTCCTTCCTTCATTTGCAAATCCGGTAACACAGCCACGGAAAAGAAGCCCCCACCGGGGGGAGACAGAAAGCCTGAGGAAGATGTTAAAACTGAGAATGAGAAATGAAGACACCCTCCCCCCTCCATAAAAACTGAGCTCAGGGGTCCAGACAGAGGCCCGAAGAAGGAGAAACCAAGAGAGCCCCAGAAAGCGGGATGTTGGCTGCCAGCCTGCTGCCGTGGGCGGGAGTGAGGAGGGTGAGGAGGGGGCGCCGGCAGCTGGCTGGGGAGGGCAAGGGGTCCTGATCTCGGGGGAAGCCGGACTTCACCGCAGCTCCTTGGGGTTTGGCACCAGGTGTGCACTCCCCGTTCCAGACCCACATCCTAGGCAGGCAGGGGGCAGGCTGGGAGAGGCCTTCTCCTGAGAAGTCTGGGGGGGCCGTGGGGGAGCGCTCTAGGGCAGCCAAGGCAGGGAGGAAGGGCTCTGTCTCCCCCGTGGGTGTGCATGTGGGTGGCCGCGGGTGAAGGCAGGACGGACCAGGTGCCTGCCCCAGCCGCTGGGCCCTCCAGAACCCAGGCCAGATGCCCCGCCCCCTCCGCACCCCGTGCCTCCAAGGGCTGCAGCTTTTTCTCCACCAGCTTCTGCCCCCAAGCCAGGGAAGGTCTGAGCAGGCTGGGAGGGGGGGAAACTTCCTGAGAACCAGAGCTACGCCCCCAAGGCTCATGGACCCCAAGGCTGATGGGGCTAAGTGCCCTGCAGCGCCCACGCCCACTCCCTTCTCAGAGCTGGGGAAGCAGTGCCTGGAGGTGGCCCGAGAACTCAGTCCCCCAGGGCACCGAAGAGGGTGGGGGCACAGCCACCTGTCACAGTTGCTGGGGTGAGTGCAGGCCGGGCGGGGATGTGGGGTGGTGGGTCCCGTCTGGCTCTAGATTCGGGACGGACCCTCCCTGACGCCGAGCCCAAGGCTCAGCCCTTTCCACTGAGCTGTCACCTCCCCCCTGCCCCCAGCCCCGTATCTCTGAAGGGAACAATGCGGGGAGGGCTACAGGGACAGACTTCAGGTCAGATCCCAGAGACCACATCCCCCTCTCACGGTGGTGACAAGGGCGTCCCAAGAACGGGGCCTAGACGCTTACTGCCTGCCAGGGCTAGCTGCCTGGGGGACGCCCGCACCCCTGCACCCCTGCAGCGCCCCCGCCGGCTCTCCTGCCTCCCTGATCTGGGCTCATGGACCACATCCCAGTCTCCACACTGGAGACCCCAGCTGGGGCCAAGGTGGGCCCGTCTCTCTTCACTCCAGGAGCCCTCGAGCCAGCAGCCTCGCTCCCAGAGCACTCGGGACTCCAGCCGCCTTGCCGGCCCCTTCTGTCTGATTCCCATTCTGGCTTTTGCAAGACCAAGGAGGCCCGGGGCTACAGGACTCCTCAGCTAGAGGCCGAGTCCTGCCTCTGGGCGCTGGCCTCGCTGCTGCTCCTCTGCCCAACAGCTTCCTGGCCACCCAAGCCGAGGGGCACATGTTGGGGAACATTTCCAATGTGGGGATCTCCTCCGAAAGGCGATTACCCCTTGACCGGCAGGGAGGTGACGCTAAACTTGGTACAAGACACTGACTGGTGCCCCGGGCTCCCAGCCATGAGGCCAAGCCTGGGCCGTGTGCGGCACAGAGGAAGCTGGAAGGAAAATGAGCGGTTTGCTGGAGGAGCGGCTCATCCACCCAGGCTGGAGGGCTGGGCCGGGGAGGAAGCAGGGCCTCAATGGAGTCTTTGTGGAAGCCTGCCGCTCCCCTGGCCCGAGGCACGAGGGGTGGGGTGCTGCGGTGGAGCAATCCCGAGAGGCTTTTCCACCTTATAATTTTCCTCCCCTGCAGGGATCTGAGTGGATCGCCAGGCCCTCCCCCACATCCCCTTCCCCCCACTTTTCTGGCCTTGGGTGGGGTGGGGGGACGGGGACCCTGATGGGAGTGGCCCGGGCCCAGGTAGGGTGACTGGGAGGGAAGAAACAGAGCAAGGGACCTTCCTCGCCTGCGCTGGGCCCCCTCAGCAGCCCCTTCCTCCTTCCCCCCTGCCCTGGGAGGGAGCCCATCTTACAGTGGAGGGAATGAGGCCCAGGGAGGCCGGTACCTGCGCTAAGTCCTCCAGAGGAGCCGTGCAGCGCTGGCCTGGAGCCCCTGGGCCGGGCTCTGCGCTGGGCCTCGTGTCAGGGAGGGACGTGTGCACAGGAGCAGTGTGGGGCTGCTGTTGCGTGTGCATCGGAAGTGGGGCATCTGCCGCAGGCTCCGGCAGCAGGAGGGTGTGAGAGCTGGCCCCGAGCCTGGGAGACACACTTTTTCCCTTCCTGTCCTCCGGGGCTCCCTGGGGGGCGGTGGGGGTGGGAAGGGAGGGAAGAGCATCTGCCTTCCTGGGCTGCTTTGGCAGCTGGCCTCTCCTGGGGCGGCTGGATGGGTCTGATTCGGGGGCTCGGCCGGATCAGGGAGGGACCTTCTTCAGGGCTGGCTGAGTGTGGCACGTTCCCCAAGCCAGTGATAAATGCTGGGCGTGCCCACTGGGGTCTCGGAGATCAGGGAAGAGGATGGAGGGGCAGAGGCCTGGGGTGAGAAGCCGGCCCCGGGGCGCTCTGGGGCCACCCCCTCTCTCAGGCTGGACCAGAGCCAGGAAGCAAGCGGAAGCCTGTTGCTCATCTCTGAGCTCCCCTTCAGCTCTGGGATGAGAAACCGCTAAGGGCAGGGCCCTTGGGGAGGTGTCCTGGGGCTTCCCCCAGCCTGGCAGCCTGGACTTGGAGACAGTGAGTGTGTGAGCTGGGGTGGGGGTTGCGGAAGCAATGACTGTTGGTCTGGACACAGGCCGGGGCCAAGAGTCTGTGTGCTTGGCGAAGCCACGGCTGCCCCGCAGATCCCCCATCTGAAATGCAGGGAAGAGTGGCGGGGTAATCTCAGGATGGCAGGCCCATGTCCAGGACATGGGGGAAGGAGGGGCTTGGGACAGGCCCTCCCGCGCCCCCCTCCAGCCCCATGCTGCCCTGCTCTCTTGGGCCTCTGCTTTCTCACCCGTGCGGAGGGCACCTGGCTGGGGGGACCAACAAACCTGGCCTGCCCAGCCCAGCCTAGCAGGAAGTGGCTGGTGGAGAGCTGTGCTCACTTCAGCGGGGCCACCTCTGACCTAAGAGGCCAGACTGGAAGCTCCCGAGGACGGGACGGGACGGAGGGCCCGGATCCCTGCAGGGCACCTGCCGCCCAGGGGGCCCACACGTGTGTGCTGAGGAAGGAAACATCGGCTTGAAGAGGGTACAGGGATCACGTGGAGGTGGCCCTTGGCCCATATGGGGGTTTTCTACCGGCCGACAATAGGCAGGCTGAGCAAGAAGCTTCCAGCGTGGGTGGGATGCCTGCCTGGGAGGGTGGACCGGGAAACCCCAGAGTCTTTGCTAGTGGCCTCTGTGCTAACCGGTACCCCCGAGATCCCTAGCCTGAGACCTCTTCCCACAGGCAGGCCCAGCTCCTCTTGGGATAGGTTCCTGCCCCCCATTCCGCCTGCACCTTCCGGGCCTGCAGACCCCCCCCCCCAACTGTCAGCGCCGCCCAGCTCTGCCCACCGCTGTGCCGTCTCCAGCCCGCCTCCTGTCCCCCGGCCTCAGGCACCGGCTCGCCACTCTGGCACCCACGTCTCTGTCTCCAGCACCAACTCTCCGGGGCCCTGGGCCCTCTTGCCAATGCCCCCAAGGCCCCTGCACCAGAAACACCCATGGGGCCCTGCAAACCCAAGCCCACCCATCTCAAGCCAGACTCAGTGTCGTCTCTCCCCACACCTGCTTGCCTTCCAGGGAAGGCCTCACCACCCGCGCATTGGCGGGCAGAAATCTGAAAGTCCTTTTGGACAGTCTGTCTCGTCCCTCCCCATGTTCCAGCCATCTTGCCCCTGAATTCTCTTTCGGATTCGTCTCCCCCTCTTTTTCCTCTGTGCCATCCCACAAGGCAGATGGTCACCATCCCTTCCGGGCTTAATGAACTTCCTGCCTTGTTTTGTTACCAGCAACCACCGTTAACCCCACACGAGAGTCACTCTGTCATCCCCCTGGGTCTGGAAGTCTTCGATGGCTCCCCACTGCCCCAGGATCAAGCCCCAACCGTAGGAGGGCACCGAGGGTGCCAGGCCCTCCTGCCCCAGCCCTGCCAGGCTTTCCCGTTCACCTCCCTCGACGACACCCCATGTGCCAGCCTCGCTAAGCCTCGGGCTGTCTTCCACCTGCAACGAGGCTCGCTGGGCCTCCCGCCGGGCCAGCTCTTCTTTCCTTTCCGCCTGCGAATGCCCTCCTGCTCCTTCAGGAAGGAAGCCTTCCCCCCACAGTTCCGGCTCTGCATTTGGGGTGCCAGCACCTCTCAACCATGGCCTGGGGACTTGTGCTACTGTCACGGCTCCCTGCTAATAGCACGTGTCTCGGGAACAAGACTGGCGGCACTTGGTGAAGGGAGGTGGGAAGCGGAGTGGGCCGGAGGGCAGCTGCCCCGTTCCTAGCTGACCCAGCCGCAGGGCTCGTCCCCACCTGGTCTCCCTCCAGGCTTCCCTTCAGTCCTCCTCTGCCTCGGGGTGGGGCGGGTGCTGCACGGTGGCTGGGGTGGGGCGGGAGGCTGCCCCAGCCAGCGAGTGCTTTTCTGGGCCTATGGTGACAGAGTCTGGTGCTTGTTTTTAAAGAAAATAGAATGGGGGCCCCTATTTATAGCTGGAGGCCGCAGCCCCAGACAGGAGAGGGCTGGGGTTGAGGCTGTGCAGGCTCGTTCAGGCAGGGGCCGGGGGTGGCGCCGTTCCCAGGCCCCCTGCCCCCCTGTCTCAGCCTCCACGGAAGTGCCTGTGGGATCCTGACATCCCCAAGACAGGGACAGGACGACAGGATGTAGCCAGTGCTTTGGGGCGGGGGGAGGAGGGGACTTGGGTGAGAGGATGGAAAGTCCTCTTGGGGTTGGTCTCTGGGGCCCAGAGCCTCTTATGGGAATGAGTGGAGGTGAGGTGTGTCTGCTGGGAAGGCCCAGGGAAGGACACGTGTGCGGAGGGCCGGGTGCACGCAGCACTTTGGGTCCCCCGGACTCGGACTGGGTCGAGGAAAGGGAACAGGCAGGGTTAGAGACCCGGGGCAGCGGGAGACAGAGAGACAGCCATGGGGAAGGGACAGGGGATGGGGGGAAGAGCTTGGCCCACTGCGCAGAGAGGATA
This sequence comes from Canis aureus, assembly GCF_053574225.1. Lineage (NCBI taxonomy): Eukaryota > Metazoa > Chordata > Mammalia > Carnivora > Canidae > Canis > Canis aureus. Next base: position 43,349,162 of record NC_135642.1, read on the forward strand.
AAGGAAGCCCGGAGGGGCTGGAGGTGGAGGCTTCTGGGCCAGGAGTCTTCATGGTGCTCTGGGCAGTGTGGGCAGAGCCTGAGCTGCGGCCGGAGGAGGCGCAGGGGCAGGTGTCTCTCTGCGGCCTTCGCCCCAGAAGGCCGGGCCGTGCCCACTCTGGCCCCACAGGGCCCGGGGCCTGGAGACCCTCTGTCTTGGGCGGGGGGAGGGGGGTGGCACAGACCTGCTTGGAGGCAGAGCAATGCTGTAGGGGCAGGGCTGGTGCAGAGGAGTCCCCGGGGGATGGGGCGAGGTGGTGCTGGCCGCTGGGACCCGCTAAGGGGTAGCCTGGCCTCACCTGCTGCCCCCTCTATCCAGACCCCTCCCTCTGCTGTGGGTTGTGCCCTTGGAGGCCGTGGCGTGGCTGGGCCCTGGGGCCTGGGGCCTGTGTCATGGAGCTGTAGCCACAGCCAGTGACTCAGACGGTTAAAAAAAGGAGCAGCTTGGAGCGGTGACTCAACTGGCTCTGGAGGGGCTGGGTGGGTCTGGCTGGTACAAGATGGGGTGGTCTGGGTTTATTTTTAGTAGGGTGGGGCTCGAGCAAGGGGGTGGAAGACGGGAGCCGGGGGTGGAGCAGAGCCCTACCCTCATCCTGGGAGAGCCCGGGGCTCCGCGCCGACTGGGAGAGTGGTTTCTAGGTACCAGGCTGCGCGGGCAGGCCAGGCCGCCCCTTCAGCCCCTTCCAGGCCAGCCCACTCTGCCGTATGTCCCCAGACAGGCAGCTGGCTCTCTGCACAGAGGCAGGGACCCCGGTCCCATTCTCCAGGAGCTGGAGCTCTGAACTTTACAGCTGACCTTGGGGCCTGGCTATGTGACCCCGGGGCCAGAGACGGGGAGTCTGCCCAAGGCCACACAGCAGGGCCAGGTACCCCGAGGGCTGCGGTCCCCAGCCTCCTGTCCCACCCCAGGACTGTGAGCGGTTGGGGGGTCAGGCCCTCACCGGAGTCCTCGCCCCTGGAAGAGCTCAGCTGGGCCTCAGCGGGGTGGCCCGAAGCACATGGGCATCAGATGCCCGGACACGGGGCCCAGGCGGGGGCGGGCGCCTGGATGCCGTTGGCGCACATGCACATCCGGGGAGCAGAGCCCAGCCCGGTGACTGGTGACGGGGGTTCCTTCTCCGAAGCTGGGGCCTGGACCTGCCCAGCCCCCACCTGAAGCGCCCCCCAGCTGGCACGCGCCCCCCTGCCCCCCGCCCCGCCGCAGTCTCCAGGAATCACTCCCCCCCCCCAGCGACTCTGATCTGGTGCACGTGCCCCCTGGCACCCCCAGCGCCCCGGAAGGGTCCCAGCAGCTCAGGGCGGAGGGGGGTCCTCAGTCTGGGCTCCCTCTGTGGCGCAGTCCCTCCCATAACGGCCCGTGGGAGCCCGGGTGGTCCCTTCACGTGTCCAGCCCTGCCCCCACCCCACCCCGGAGGGGCCCCAGGTGTGCCCAGGGGCAGGGCAGAGGTGGATGTCGAGGCTCCCGCCCTACAGCAGTTCCTACAGCAGTTCCTGCCGCTCATTCTCTTCATCCCCACCCCTGTGCTCTCTGGACGAGTCTGGGGTTCATCTTGTTATTCTTTCAAAACATCCTGGCTGTGCCCTACCGGGGAGCCACGATCTCTGTCTGGGGGCCCTTTAGGCTTTGGGATGAGGCCGGGGAGGGGCTGGGAGGGCTGGCCTGCTTCTCCTTACAGTGGGGTGGTGCTCAGCCCAGTGAGCCCTCGGCTGAAGAGCCCCACCCCCTTCCTGAGGGGTCCCCGGCTGGCCCGCAGCAGCTGGCTGGTGGACCCTTGGGGACTCATCGCTGCTTTTCTATGTCACTGAGTCCCACACAGACCTGCTCACAAGGCCGCCCCATCCAATCCCTGATCTCGGAACCCTTCTCAAAGATCGCCGGGTTGCTGGGCCTGCCCCCAGTCCAGAGGACAATGGGAGTAACCCAAAGACAGGGACTTCAGGGGCTGGCACCTGCTGAGCGCTTACTCTGGCAAAGGGCTCTGATCCTCAACACCCATGGGACGCAGGCATCATTTGTCCCCATTGAGAGAGAAGACTGAGGCTCAGAAGGCTGAGTCACTTCCCAAGGTCACACATCAAGGGGTAGGGCTGGAGTGAGGTCCTTGGCTCTCTAATGCCATGTTCCTTCCCCCGTGTCCCTGACCTGCCTCCCCGCAGCCCAGAGGAGGGAGCCGTGGGCCTGAGTCAGGACGAGGGGCAGGAGGGGCTCGCTCTTAGCTGCTCCCAGGCACCCAAAAAGGGTGATTTGTTCCTTCCCTGACCATGGTGGGAAGTGTGTGTGGATGTGTGCGCCTGAGGCCTGCCTGGCCGGCCTCCAACTGCAGGGGAGCGGGCTGGCCCAGCTGCTGTGCGCAGGGAAGGGGAAGGGAGGGGCCCAAGTCGTGGGAATCAGCGTCCGGGGCCCACTGATATTTATAGCTGGCCCCTCCTGGACCGTGGGCAGCGGTTGCTCTTAGGTGGGAAAGGAAGTTGGTGTCCTCTCTCCAGCCCTGTCCTGTCCCCAGAGAGGACGCAGGCCCCCAGAGGCCTCGCTTGCCTGGCCGTGGTGCTGGGGGCCGTGAATCCTGAGTCGGGGGTTTCTCCCGGGATGGCTGCTGAGGGGCTGGGCGCTCTCCTTGCTAGGCTCTGGGCCAGGCTGCTGAGCAACACTTGCACCCGCGTGTGCACGCATGTGCGTACGTGTACCTCCCGGGCATCACGCTGACGGAGGTCACGGCTTTGGCAGAAAGGCCTGCGGCCCCACGGAGAAGGAGGGCAGGGCCCCAGGAAGGGCTGGGAAAGGCTCCCGGGGTGGTGGTTCTGGAGCCGGGCAGTGAAGGATGAGAAGAGAAACCAGGAGCCAGGGCTCATGGATTCTCACCTGATGGCCGAGCTCCTCGGCCGCCCGTGGGACACGGGCTCGCCCCGAATGCCCAGGCTGAGAGGCCGGAGGGGGAGAGGGGGCCTGGCACAGTCATGGTATCTTGGGGCCCTCGGGAGGGTGGCACCAGGAGGCTCCTGCCTGCTGGGGGCTCAGGGACGTCCCGTTTGGTTCAGGGAGTGGCAGGAGGGGGATGCTGGGGCAGGAGAGGCCCGGTCCCCGGCCTGGCTGGGAGGACGGTGGGCTTGGCTTCTGTTCCCTGCCTTCGGGCCTCCTGACCTGACTCCATCTGGGAAAGGGCATGTTCCGGGCCCTTGGTGTCATCCTACTCAGTGATCAACATGCCCCTCTGGGCTCAGTCCTGCGTGGAGCAAGACGGTGGAGGCCCCTGGGGAGAGCCGACGGGAGGTGGGCCCGAGGGAGGCTGCTGGAGCTGTGGCCGCCCCAAACCAGGATTCAAGGACAGAGAGCAGGGAGGCTCAGCCCCCACCTTGCTACAGACTTGGTGTGTGACCCCGAGAGACTAGCTGTTCCTGTCTGGGCCCCTGTTTCCCTACGAACCATGGGGAGACTGGTTGGGGCTGGGGGGGCCTCTGCAGTAAGGTCTGGGAGGGGAGGCAGCCTCAACGACCCACCGGGACAGTCAAGCCATGAGACACGCACAGAAATAGGTTAGTGCCGCGGTGGCCCGAGGCCTGGCGGATGCACAGCGGAGTGTGGTCAGGGCCCAGGGGGAGAAGGAATGGTCCGCAGAGGGTGGGGAGCCCCGCCACCAAGCCACCTCGATGGCAGACCTCAGTGCTACTGCCCTACATCTAGGACGCACGCGGCTTCGTGTGCTATCCCGGCCATCGAAAGGGGTCGGGGACTTTCTTGAAGAGGATTTGCTTGTGCTGCCACAAAGTACAGGGGGATCTGGAGAGGTGGGGTAGGGGGACACAGGAGCAGAGATATAGGCTCCTCAGGGAGCTGTGTCTCCCCTGCTGGGGGGGTCTGGGCCCACCCGTGGGTGACGGCCCACCTGGCCCCACCCGGGCTGTTGTGGAGGTGAGTGACAACACTGCGACCTGTGTGCCCGAGCGTGCCCCGAGGCCAGCCCCTGCACTTCTCTGAGCCTCAGTTTCCACATCTCTAAAATAGGAATGTTTCTTGACTTGGGGGGCTGCTGTGAGGCTGTGCACACACGGTTGGCCTCCCCGGCCTGGGGGGGGGGTGATGCCTCTGCAGGTGGGAGTCCAAGTAGCCGATAGCTCCGAGCCCTGCTCCTCCTCCCCCGCTCGAACGACCCACCCTTCTGAGGCGCCCCTCCTCCGAGGGAATCCAAGTAAGAAACCGTCCATACAAGCTCCGTTCATTCCGAATCGCCCATCTACAGTCGGTGGTACCCATAACAGCATAACTTGAAACGCATCCGAAGCTGCACCCGGAGAAAGAGTCTTAACTCTAGAGAGCTCTGCAGAACTGGGCATACGTTGGGGCAGGGGGCATGTTGGAGGCAAGAGGGGAGCTGGGTGGAGCCAGGAGCTGGGGGAGCAGGAGCAGGCCCAGGCCCGAGGGCCCCTCGGGCACCTGCTCCTGGTGCGTATAGGGCGGATAGGGCCACAGACGGCGCAGCACCCCCTGCCCCCATCCCGTCCACACCTCATTCTCCCTTCTCCCGGGCGCCCCCGCCCAGGTTCGTGAGCGCAGCTGGCCCTGTACGCGGTTGTTCATACTTGTGCGCACACCCACATCTGTGTGCGCCAGTGAGGGTGTGCGGCGGGCTCTTCCAACCCCCTCCCCTGCCTGCCCCTCCTGGGCAGCACGCCCAGTTCCCAGAAGCAGCCTGTGCACTTCCTCTGAGAGCTCCATGCGCACCCGCTCCCCTCCCGCAACCGCGCCAGCAGCCTGGCCCACCTGGCCACCCGGCCCCAGGCGGCAGCACCAGAAGACCCTCCTGTCCCGCCCTGGGGGTGAGGTGGGGGGTGGTTCAGTTACACTCGGTCCTGGAACAGCTTTTCCAGAGTCTGGGTGGGCTGAGCCAAGGGCCTGGCCTCTGCGCTGCACACACACCTCCAGACCGCGGCTCCCCAGGGGATCCCCAGGGGCCGGACAATCTACTCGGACTGGATTCCTTGCCCTGGATGCCTCCATGGTCCTGTTCTCTCAGACGCCCCGAGGCCGCACCCGGCTAAATCAGGGGCCCCCTTACAGGTCCTCCTGCCCCAGCCCCAGCCCAGACTCCCACCTCTTGCCCCGTCTCTGAGAGCAGCTGTGCCAGGCGGGGCTAGAGGTGTGGGAGCCGCTGGCCCTGCGGCCTCGGCGCTCGGCGCTCGCTCGCCTGGACTCCTGCTGCTCCCCGGAGCCCGGCTGCCAACATGGGCTCCAACCCAGTCTCTCCCGCCCCGTGTCCCTCTGCCCAACGTCTCCCAGGGGGTTTCCCAGGGTGCTCGACTCCCAGGCCTCATGACCTAGATGCTCTGGGATGCTGACAAATGCAGGGAAAGCATCCCCTTGGGCCTCACTCTGGTACCTGAAACCTTTAGGGCCTTTGGGGCTCGAGGTGTCCAGGAGGGACGGGAGTGATGCCTTCCTCAAGTGGGGCCTGACCCCGTGCAGAGAGCAGGACATGGGGCTGAGCCAGGCTGGGGGTGGGGGTCGGGTGGGGGGGTGGGGGGCGCAGAGAGGGCTCGTTGGAGGGGGAGGCTCCAGCTCTCCATACCCTCCTCATTCCCAATTCTTCCCAAGGACAGAGGTGGGCTCAACATGACAACCCCCTGCTGCCGTGCCACTCCCCTGCCTTAAGGTCGGTGGCTCCCATTGCCAGGAGGCACAGGCTTGGGCCGTATTCCGATCTTTAAGGATTCTGTGCCCCGGCCCAATGGCTCCTCCTGGCTCGTGCTCACAATACATCTTCTAACCAGGCTGCTGGGCTTCCCGTCTCTACATGCTCTTCCCGTATCCACCCCAGTGCCTTTGCTTAGGCCGAGCTCCTGCCTAGAGTACGGACCCCCTTCCCGTCCTCCAAGGCTTGGCTCCGGGATCACCCTCCGGCCTGCCTCAGCTCGCCTGTCAACGTCTCTTCTCCATACTCCTCATCTGGATCTTTGCAGACATGAGAGGAGTTGCTGTGTGGGTTTTAATTTGCCTTTCTGCCTCCGGAATGCGTGTACGCTCAGCCCTTCCATTTCTGTGTGCCCCTCGTTGCCCAGCACAATGCTCGTACAGCGTGGATGCTGAGAAGATATTGGAGAGTGGGTTCCCGCCGAAGCCCAAGGAGAGCGGGTGCTGGAATCGCTCGGCTGGAGCCTGCAGGCTGCCCAAGCAGCCCACTCCGGTCACCTCAGATGGCCCCTGCCCACCTCTCCAGAGGCCCAGCCCATCACCCAGGCCCCGACACTTTGAAGGAAGGGGTCCCTGGGAAGAGGAGCAGAGAGCCTGGGGATCCGGCTCTGACTCACCCCAGTAGGGGGTCCCCCCTGACTCATTTCCCTCTGGGTACCTCGTGATGCTGTCCGTTAGAGCTGGCTTCCCCATAGGACGGGGAGAAGGGTGTGGCCCGGCCCCTGGAAGGGAGACTCCGGCCCTTCCTCTGCTCAGAGTTGCTTTTGGGAATGGTCCCGAAAGATGGAGGCTGGAGCACTGATTCATACTTGGGCAGTAGCGACTGATGAGCCCTGAGGCCACAGTTCCTAGGGCATAGGAGACCCTGCCTTGCCTCTGGGAAGAAGGCTGCCCTGGAGGGATCTGGGAGTGTAACACAGAGGAGAGTCCTAGTGCCCTCGGAAGGTCAACTGTCACCCGGTCTCTGCTGGGGTCAAGCGCCAATGCCCAGGGCAGGGAAGCGTGGCGCGGGTTGCCCGGGGCTGTCTGAGGGACCCTCTGAAGGTGCCAGGAGGCTGAGGAGTGGGTGCCCCTGGCTGTCACCAAGCAGGCCTTCTGGGTCAGCAGGGGAGGGAGGGGAGTCAGGAGCTGAAGAGGACAGCAGGAGGAAGGTGGGGAAGGGACTGTACCGACCTGCCCGGGACACGCAGGGGGCAGGGGAGGCTGCAGGCGGGGGTGGGGGGGTGCCCTGCGGGGCCCTGCGCGGGTGGGGCAGGGTGGGCCCCTCTCGGTTCCCGCCTCAAGCACAGCGGTTCCTGGCCTGGGCGGCTGAGGCTGGGCTGCTGGCCGCTTGCTGTCCCCGGGCGTCCTTTGGGCACCAGCGCGGGCACCTGAAGCCTCGAGGAGTGGGGAGTGGGGAGTGCAGCCGGGGGGCGCCCCTGAAACCCCCCCCCATCCTGCACGAGCCACACCCTGACCTGGCGGGCCAGCCTCAGTGGGCCCACGGGAGCCCCGCGGGACCGCCTGCATCCCGGGTGGGACCCCTGCGGCCGGCCTGGGGTGGCAGCCGCGGCCCCTGCCCTCACCGGGCGCCTCCGGGCCCTCGGGTGCCCTTCCCTGCCGCCCAGCACCCGCTCCCCCCGCAGCCCCTACTCACCCGCGGAGGCGGCGCCGGCCCACAGAGCCAAGGCCAAGGCCAGGGGCAGCGCGGGGCCCGGGGGCGCGGGCGGCTGACCCCGCATCGCGGCAGGTCGGCGGGGCCGGGCGGAGCCGGAGCGCGGGGAGCCCACGGAGGGCACCGGAGGAGGCTGCTGCGACTGGGGCCGGCGCTGGGCCGGCGGGGCCGCCTTCCTTGACTCGGGGGCGGGGCAGGGCCAGCCCGCGCTCCGGTTTCAGGACGGCTCCCCCGCGGCCCCCTCGCCCCCAACTTCCTTAAAGGGCCCGAGGCGGGCTGCTCCTCCCCGGGCAGGGCTGGGATGACCCCGCCAGCTCGGTCAGACCGCGGCCCACCCTGCAGACCTGGCACCAAGCCCCCGGGGAGCCGGGACCCCGCGCTCAGACCCCAGGGCTCCCGGAGACCTGCTCCCCCGGGAGAGCCGAGCTGGGCTAGCCCCTCACTTCTCTCTCCTGCCCTCGCGAGGCCTGGGGTGCGTGAGTGCACGCGTGTGTGCCTGTGTGTGTGTACACGCTCCGCGCCCAGGAGGACAGCCGCCTACGGCTACGCAGACTGCTTTGGGCTGCTTTCCTCTAAGGTCTCCTGGGGACTGTATTTGGGCAGAGAGCACTGGCCTGAGGTCCTGCACTGCTGTGTCCCCTGACATCGTGACCTTGGCCCTCTGTCCTGCAGAGCCTCTGCTCCCCGGTCTGTAAAGGAGACATGTTCTAGACTCTCCCGCAAGGCAGGAGGGATTCTCAACCCCATAGTGTCATTTGCCTCAAAATAACCCTGTAAGATGGGTGACTCCCTCCCTTTCCCTCCCCCACTCCCCACCGCCCCATTTTATGGGTGCAGAGCTGGAAGTGGTTCTTACAAAGCCCCAGGTGGAGTATAGGTCCCTGGCCCTTCGGGACTAGGACCCCCGGCCTCCTAACTCCTGAATCCAGGTGTTTGGGCTTCCCGGGGCTGCCTCCTGGAAATCTGGCCCTGGATTAGCTCCTACCTAACAGCTTCAGGTTGGGGCCCTGCTCCTCATGACTCCCTCCTAGGCAACAGCATCTCCCTTGGCCCCAAACAGGAGGAGAAAGGCCAACACCCCTGCAGGACTGCCCGCGCATCCCCGAGTCACAGCATGGGCATCGTCTGGTCTCAGCATCTCTGCCCGGGAGGCGGGTGGAAGAGCACCCCTAGAGTGCTTTCCCCTCCCTTCTCTCGTCAGAGCCCCTCTTTCAGGGGCGCCTGGGTGGCTCAGTGGTTGAGCATCTACCTTTGGATCAGGTCATGATCTCAGGGTCCTGGGATCGAGTCCCAATCAGCTCCCTGCTTAGTGGGGAGCCTGCTTCTCCCTCTCCCTCTTCCCCGCCCCTGCCCCAGGCTCATGCTCTCTCTCAAATAAATAATAAAATCTTTAAAAAAATCTCTCTTTCACACCTGCCTGCTTCAGCCCACCCCAACTCCACCCCACCAGCACTCTCTTCCCAGCTCCTCTCCACCTTAAAACTTTTGAAATTAATTAATTAATTTTAAGATTTTATTTATTTATTTGAGAGAGAGAGAGAGAGAGCACACAGACAGGGGGAGTGGCAAAAGGAGAAGGAGAAGCAGGCTCCCCACAGAGCGGGGAGGGCAACAGTGCTTGACCCCAGGGCCCCCTCAGATCGTGACCTGAACTGAACATAGATGCTTAACCGATGAAGCCATCCAGGTGCCCCTAATTCATTTTTTATTCAAGATCTAAAAAAAAAAAAAAAAATCATAATCAACATATTCTGTTATATCAGTTTCAGAAGTAGACCATAGTGACGTATGCATCACAAAATGCTCACCTCAGTAAGTGTAGTTACCGTCCATCATCGTACAAAGTTGTCATATTATTATTATTTTTAAGATTTTTATTTATTTATTCATGATAGAGAGAGAGAAAGAGACACAGGCAGAGGGAGAAGCAGGCTCCATGCGGGGAGCCCGACACGGGACTCGATCTCGGGACCCCAGGATCGCGCCCTGGGCCAAAGGAAGGCTCCAAACCACTGGGCCACCCAGGGATCCCCAAGTTGTCATATTATTGACTCTATTCCCTATGCTGTACTTTTCATCCCTGTGACGTATTTATTTTATAGCTGGAAGTTTGTACCACTTGATCCTCTTCACCTATTCTGCTCACCCCCCACATTCCCTCCCCTCTGGTGACCCTCCGTTTGTTCTCTGTATTTATGACTCTGCTTCTACGGTTGCTGTTTGTTTGTTCGCTTGTTTTGTTTTTTAGGTTCCACTTATGAGCCAGACGATACGGCATTCACTTTTTTCTGGCTGACTTATTTCATTTAGCAAAATACCATCCAGCTCTGTCTGTGTTGTTGCAAATGACAAGATTTCATTCCTCTTGCTGGCTGAGTAATATTCCAGTGTGTGTGTGTGTGCGCACAGGTGCTGGAGACCTGGGATCAAGTCCTGCGTCGGGCTCCCTGCATGGAGCCTGCTTCTCCCTCTGCCTGTGTCTCTGCCTCTCTCTGTCTCTCACGAATAAATTAAATCTTAAAAATAAATAAATAAATAAATAAATAAATAAATAAATGTGGAAATACTGATCTTCTGCTACTTCTATTTTTAGTTTTTTGAGGAAACACCGTACTGTTTTCTAGAGTGCCTGGGCCCTCTCTCTTTGACTAGTGACTATGCCACCATGTGTACAGCATTTCATAGTGTGCAACAGAATTGAGCCCCATTTGCGGATGAAAAAACTGAGGCTGAGAGAGATTGAAGGCCTTGGGCCGGTCTACATGGCCACGAAGAGGTGGAGGCAGGTCTTTGAGGGCAAGCCCGGTGCTCTTAGCACCACAGCTAGCGTGCTGGTGTCATGTCTGTGCTGCGGTTGTGAAGCTGATCTCGAACCTGGGCCCTGAGTTTGAAACCCAGCCCTCCTACGTGGCTGCCCAACCTTGAACAAGCTGCTCAGTTTTCTCATTTGCAGAACTGGGTTAGTGAGGATTAAATGCGTTCATGTACCTCCTATGCCTCCCCGGGGCCGGGCATGCAGCAGGCGCTCCACACACGCTTGTCCTTTCTCTTCCTTCTCTGTAGCGCTCCCTCCCTCCTGCCCTTCACAGTTTGTACACAGCTCCACACTCACCACCTCCCCCGATGACAAGTCAGACCCTTGAGGGCTGAACTTTCCCTGCCAGGGGCAGTTGCATGCAGTAGGTGCTCAATAAATGTGCACTGGGGCTGACTAAGAAGCCAGTGCTGCTGTTCTGTGGGGATTTTGGCAAAAGGAAGAACTCCCATCTGGTTCACCCTAGGAGGCCTGGGCGGGGCTGTGCTCAGCTCATCTCCGGTGGTGGTGGTGGTGGTGGTGGTGGCGGTGGCGGTGGCGGTGGGGTGGTGGCCGCGGTGGCGATCCAGCCATTGATGCCACAACTTGTCACCGCTTTTCCTTCTCCCCGAGTCAGCAATGCACCTGGTCCTCGTTAGGGGTTAATGACTGGCCAAGTGTGGGCCTCGGGTTGGGGTGCTGCTGGGAAGACTCTGTTTGGAGGCAAAGAGCTTTCTTTTTACAAATGAAAGAAGAGAAGAGACAAGGCTTCCGCTTCTTTATGAATCAAACACTTGGGTGGAGATTCCCGCAGCCCGCACCTCCCTTCCTTCCCCCTTCCCATCTTCCCTCCTCCCCGGATCCGACCACGCAGATTCACCAACCACAACCAGGAGTCCTGTCTCTGTGGAGCCTGCAGACCGTTCCCGCCCACAGCCGAGGCTGGAGTTGGGATTAGCTGCAGCCCCTCCCGCCTTGTTGCCCGCTAGGGAGGGAAACACAGGCCCCAGACAGAAGCCACCACCCCCCACCCTGCACTGCGGGCCTCACCCGCACCTGCCTCTGCCCGGGCTCCCGGGTTAACAGAGCATTCACCTGGTCTCTTGACACCCCAGACGGCCAGGACCTGAGCAGAGCTGACCGGAGCCTCTCTGGCATCCTCCCGGGCCCAGGCCTCCTCCCCTCTGCCTTCCAACCTTTGCCATCCAGTCCTCTGGCTTGGGCCGGCCAGGTGCCCTCGGTGGCTGGCCAGCCCTCACTGCCCCTGCCTCCCTGGCCTTATCTCATCCTCCTCCAGGAAGCCCTCCCAGTCCTCCATGCCATCCACAGACACCCCAGACACCCCGGAACAGTGATCTCCGGCTTCTCCTCCTGCCTCCTGGGGCAAGCCCGGCGGGGTCAGGGGGTGTGACCCAGTGCTTCCCCCGCCCCAGCCTAACTCCTCAGCAAATCCCGGGGCAGCGCTCGGGGCAGGGGAGGGACACACTGAAGAACGAAGGAGGATGGCCACCACTCAGCGGAAGGGGGATTCCAGCGTTCTGAAGCTTCAATGACCTGCGGTATGTGCTGCCTCAGTTTCTCTAAGTGATCTGCCTCTGTGAGAACAAGACAACAGCAAGCCCGGCATCGGCATCATGCACCGCCCCCCGCCAGAAGAGTTCCCCTGAGATGCTGGCCACGCGCTCCTGGTCACTCTCACCCTCGGTGCCTCCTGGGCTCAGTGCCGGCCCTGGCAGCAGCCGTGGCTTGGTCCTGCCCCTGGTCAGCACCTGGCACTCCGAGTTCCTCTGTGTTTTGCACTCTGACCACATGGGCTCCACCCAGGGAGCCTGTGGCCAAAGCCAGCTTGCTGGTAAGTGGCGGGTGCTTATGCCCTGGACGGGGTGGTGTCCGCATTGGGCTTCTAGCAGTCCAGGTCCCGCCCTTAGGGGATTGGCTTTCTGCCACGAAGGACACAGGACCTAGGCCACTTCCGTGCGGGGGGACACAGGCTTTGGGCCTTGGTTCCACAGCCCTGCAGTCTCCTGGCCAGGGGCTCCCCCGGCCTGGGCTTCTGACCAGGGGCCTCTGCTAGGGGTGTTCTTGCTTCTGTTCCTGGCTGGAGGCATCCACGGGGCTCCTGGAAGGGCAGGCAGCCAGGCCCGGGGTGCGGGTCGGGGAGAGGCAGCTATTCCCAACAATTACACAATTCAGGAGCCGAAAAGCCGTGTTTGGCATCCTCAGGACTCAGCTGTGGCTACGAGCCCAGTGGCAGGGCTTTGCCCTCCCTGGGGGTGGGTTTCGAGCCACCCCCAAGCCCTACTGGGGAGATGGGGCAAGGGGTGGTAGGACCCCCTCAGAGTCTCCGATCCCTGGGCAGGCCACACCACGTCCACAAACGCTGTGGCTCCAGTGGCTCCGAGCAGCTGGCCACAGCTGACTCCCCGGGGGCTGTGCTATTTCTAAATACTGGTTCGTGCTGTTAACCCTCGCTGTGCTCCTCGGGTGCGCAGGGTACGCAGGGTACGTGGTGGCGACCTGCCCAGTGTGCCTGCCGTGGGGTGCAAGAGCCGTTTGGATGGAAAATCTGTGAGCGTGCTGGCGCCTTGGAGGCCAGGGCAGGGCCCCGGGCGGGGGTGAGCACCTGCGGGCGGGGAAGAGGCGTGCGGGCCGCGGCGTGGGCCTGAGCGGGCAGCGGGGCTGAGGGCGGGCCTGCCCAGCCCCTTCCGCGCGGCCTCAGGTGAGGCTCGCGTCCCCGCACCTTTCCTCGCGGCCCTACATCGTGCAACCGCGATGCTGTCTGGGCGACGGCTTCCCACAGAGGTGCCGCAGCTTTATAGACGGCCGAGGGCAGGGCCTGGCGGTCGTGAGGCCGAGGCCAGCGGTGGCTGACGGGGCCTGCCCTCCGCACAACTGCCGGGGCCCTGAAGGACAGGCGGGGCTGACACCCCAAGGCGGCGTGCGCCTTCCGTAGGCGCTCAGGCGTGCCCTTCAGCCCCTACTGGCTTGTTGTCCTTTTTTTTTTTTCTTTTTTAAGATTTATTTGGCTGAGAGAGTGAGTGCACAGCAGGGGAGCAGCTGGTGAGGGGAGACGCAGGGAGCCTGATGCGGGGCTCCATCCCGAGACCCTGGGGTCATGACCTGAGCCGAAGGCAGATGCTTAACCGACTGAGTCACCTGCACGCCCTGGCTTGTCGTCCTTGGATAGCGAGAGCCCTGGGGTGGCCAGCCCCCACCATGTGCCTCCACGGCCCCCGCCTTCTGGGGTTCAGCCCTCGTGCACCCACCTCCACGCTGGACAGGGCTGAGCAGCCAGGCGGGGTTGTGGAAGACATAGCAGCCTCTCCCTGCTTGGGGAGCCGGCCACCGAGACCAGAGGGGCCCGGGGAGCCCTGGATGGGAAGGCCGAGGCCCTCCGCCCGCAGCCAGCCCCAGCTCACCGCGCATCTCGGACGTGGGTCTGCCAGCAGCCATCACCCTCCAGATGGTCGCAGCCCTGACACCTCCACTGCTGTCTCTTAGGGACCCGGAGCCAGAACCATCCAGCTGAGCCGCTTCTGAACTCCCGACCCACCCAAACCACGTGCAATAGTAAATGTTTAGGGCCACCTTAAACTCCTACATTTTGGGGATAACTCGTTATGCAGCAGCAGATAACTGATGCGAATCTGTAAACGTGTAAGTGGTAGTCCAGGGGGCGCAGCTGTGTGGGGGACCGGGGCTCCAGGAGGAGGACTCGACTCTGACGAAGAGGGACCTTCCCTTCATCAGTCAATGGATGGACTCATTCATTCATTCATTCAACAAGCATTCTTTCTTTTTTTCTAAAGATTTATTTATTTGAGAGAGAGAGAGAGAGAGCAAGGAGGTAGAGGGGCAGAGGGAAAAGGGACAAGCAGACGGCCCACTGAGCCTGGAGCCCGATGCGGGGCTTGGTTCCAGGACCTTGAGATCATGACCCAAACTGAAATCAAGAGTCAGACACTTAACTGGCTGAGCCACCCAGGCGGCCCGCAACAAATACTTCTTAAGTACTCACCATATATGTCAGGTGCTCTGCAGGGCCCTGGGGACACAAGACCAAGAGGCAGGGCCCAGCCTTGGGAGCTCCCAGGCTCCCCAGAGTGATGGGGTGACTGGATATGCAGAGTAAGGACGAGGGAGATGTCAGGGACGAGTTTTCAGGTTTCCAGCTGGGGCTTGTGGACGGCTGGTGGCGTCATTCATTGAGGTAGATGGGGGGCAGGTGACGTCTCGGGAGAAAAGCTTTGGGTGTGTTGATTTAAGGTGCTTGTGAGAGAGCCAGTGGCCCCGTGTAGGACATGGGATAGGTGGGCTGAGAGCCCCCGCGCAGGCCTGGGCCAGGGGCGCATCTGTCTGGGCATCGCTGGAGTAGACTCACCCGGACTGAAAGAACCCGCAGACCAACCGCCCTGGTGGCAGGAGGGCGGGTTACAATGACAGAAGGGGATCCCGGGTGGCTCAGCGGTTGAGCACCTGCCTTTGGCCCAGGTCATGACCCCGGGGTCCTGGGATCGAGTCCCGCGTCGGGCTCCCTGCATGGAGCCTGCTTCTCCCTCAGCCTGTGTCTCTGCCTCTCTCTCTCTCTCTCTGTCTCTCATGAATAAATTAATAAAATGTTTAAAAAAATAAATAAAATGACAGGAAGGCCCAGGACTGAACTCTGAGACACTAACACTCTTTCTTTCAGCTTTTTGACGTATTTCAGACGTACAGAAAAGCAGGCAGACCGTCACAAATATTTCCCACTCTCTTCACCTACATTTCCCCAACGTTAATATTTCGCCAGATACTAAATTCTTTTCTATGTATATACATCACCTCTCCCGAGCTGTTCCAGGGTGAGCTGCGGACACGACGCTCCTTCCTCCGTCCACACTCCGGTGGCTTTTTCCTCGGAACAGGGGAGCAAGGGCCTCCTCTCCCATAACCAGAAGAGCAGCGACCGCCGTCAGGAGATTAGCCTTGGTGCCGTATTTGTAACCAGCCGCAGACCTGCATCCTGTTTTGCCGATTTCCCCAATAATATCCTTGATAATCAGAGAGCATCCTGGCCGCCGTATCGCTTTTCATTGTCTTCCCTCTTGGCTTTCTACCAGTCGGGGAAAGTGCTTTCCTTCGGTGTTTCTTGGTCTTTCGCGACATTGCCATTTTCGGCAGGTACAGACCAGTTTTTTTTGTAAAATGCATCTTGACTTGAGCTTATGTGGTCTCTTCACAATTGGGCTCAGGGATCCCTGGGTGGCGCAGTGGTTTAGCGCCTGCCTTTGGCCCAGGGCGCGATCCTGGAGACCCGGGATCGAATCCCACGTCAGGCTCCCGGTGCATGGAGCCTGCTTCTCCCTCTGCCTATGTCTCTGCCTCTCTCTCTCTCTCACTGTGTGCCTATCATAAATAAATAAAAATTAAAAAAAATGTTAAAAAAAAAATTGGGCTCAGGTCCTGCATCTGCAGCCCCGAAGGGATGCTGCGCCCCCGCTCAGTGCATCCTCCCAGAGGACCAGCGCATTTTCCTGCCCCCCCCCTTCGATGTTAACTCCCATCACTCACTTGGTCATTTGGTCGAGGGGCTGCTTCCGGCCTCGCTCCTCCCTGAAAGTCACCGTTTCCCCCTTTGCTATTAGTGGGCATAGGCCAACGATGGAAGGTCAGGCCGAGGAGCAGGAGCCAGGAGGCGAGCTTGCGGAGGGGAAGAGGCGCCCAGGGAGGGAGGGAGCAGGGTCCTCTGGTGGGGGAGCTCCCTGGGCAGCTCGGGGTCCAGGTGGGGCACAAGAGCCCTGCAGGCGCTGAGGTGTGAAAGGAGGCCCAGGAGAGGGACAACCAGGAAAACGCTTCCCAGGGAGGTCTGGACAGGAAAGAGGGACATGGGCCGTGGAGAGACGGTGTGAGCGCGGGCTGGGGAGATGGCTTCTAGCCCCGCTCCAGAGCATGACGGAGGGGACCAGGGGACGGGCTCTGCTTAGGCAGAGGGATGGCAGGCCCTCTGGGCGAGTCCTCCTGAACCCCAGGAGGGAATGCGGGTGTCCAAGGCATGGTTGGAGGGTTTGGGTTGGGGTCTGGTGCGGCCCTTCCCTGTGCTGAGAAGGGGGGGCACACGGGGCTGAGGGAAGGCTGGGCTCGACCCAAGTGACCTCTGCAGAGATGGGCGCTGGTGGCCTGGCGGCAAGGCCGGGGTTTGGAGGCCCTGGTCCTGACCAGCCGCTCTTCCCGGGCCGGGGACCTGGTGGTGGGGGCGGGCTGCAGGAGGTGGTGGTTCCTAGCAGTGCCACTGGCCAAGGAGGGCAGTGGGGGCAGGAGGGGACCTAGTGGTGACGACAAAGAACTTGGGTAGGGATGGGCCTCGGTGCGGGTTGTCCGGCTAGGGTGTTAGGGTGACAGGCTGCGGGCCGGAGGAGAGCTCAGGGCCTCCAGGTTTATGAGTCGGGACAGTGGGCCCCCTGAGGAGACGATGGCTGGAGGGGGACACCCTGGGTGCCGAAGCCCTCAGGGAGTGGTATCTGACGAGGAGGGGACCCTGCCTGGGTGGGGAGCAAAGAGGCCAGGGGTGCACTCACCTGGGACTCTGAGTGGCGGATGGAGCAGCTCTGCAGAGCACCGAGGGCCATCTCGGGGGGGCCGGGGGGGTCTCTGCTAAACTGGAAGGAAGGGGCCTCTGGAGCGGGAGTCGGGGCGGCTCCCCTACCCAGGAGAGCCATGCGAGGGGCTGGCAGGCAGGAGCAGGGCGGGGTGTTGTAGGAGGGCCCCTGGCTCTGAAAACCTGGGAGACTCTAGCCCGCCTGGGGCCCCGGATCAGGAGGTGGGGGCCTCAGCCCACATGGGGCCCCAGTCAGCCTTGAGGGGACCCTCATGGCTTGAGCCCGGAGGCCCGCAGCCTCCTCCAGGAAAAGCTGACGAGGATGGGGGTGAGGAGGAGGCACTGCCCGTGGCCCGAGGCCAGTCCCTGCCTTGCCGGGCCCTCTCGGCCCCCTCGGTCCAGAAATCAGAGGCTTAGCTGCCCCCTGGGTGATGGGAAGGGCACAGGGCGGGTCTGTGGCCGGCCGCGGGGTGGGGGGGGGGCGGCTTCCCTCTGTTCCGGGCCCTTCAGTCCCACAAGGCTTCTGGGGGGCCCAGCACGTCTGGCCTGTCTGCTCCGTCCTCGCTGCGCCTGCCGGCCGCCCCGAGCTCCGAGTGGGGCCTGGTTTCCGTTAGATCGGAGGCTGCGAGCAAGCCAGAGAGCCCTGGGTTTGTGTCCCGGTTCTGTCCCTGCTACTCACATAACGGGAGACCTTGGCTAAGCCCTTGCCCCGTCCGGGGCCTCAGTTTCTTTATTCGTGTGCTGGGGCTGTGACAGGCACCCCTCTGCAGTCAGCAGTCATCCGTTCCCAAGACGGAAACCCCTCCTGGCGGGTGCAGGTCAAATCCCCAGGCCAGGCCATGCACTGGGGGTGCAGGCAGGCCCTGGGGCCCCCAGACCTCCTGGGCTTTTAGGGCCAAAGGCGCCCCCAGCATTTCCTCAGCCCGAGGGCTCATCTGGCAATCATTTGGCAGCTGGGGATCCTCTCTACCCCTCAACGTTCCCTCTCACGCTGCCCTACCCCAGGTGCTCTGGGCCACAGGCACAGGGAGTGGCTTCTCCAGGCCTCGTGCCACTCCTCCCTCCTCCTCATTTGCTTCCCATTCCCTGCCTGAAGTGCCAGCAGCGGGCAAGCCTTCCTTGAGCCGGACTGGATCTCTAATGACACCATGCCCTGGGGTGGGAGTCTGGGAAGCTATCAGACAGTCACACCTTAGTGTGAAATAATTGGCTTGATCCTTTTCCAAGGAAAAATAGCCGGAAGGGAGGGCGTGTCCAGAGCTGGGGGGGGTATGGGGGGATAGGTGGGAGGGGCAGGGGATAGAGGGCCGCCCCAGGGGACCATCCGGGCTGCAGAAACCTTTCCCCCAGGACCCACGCACACTTTGCATTCCTTCCTCCCACTTCAGAGCACCCACCGGGAGTGGAGAGCTGGCTCTGTCACACCCCCCCTCCCTTTTCCTTCCCTGACTCAGGGTTCTGGGCACCCTCAGGCTGTGTAGCCTGGTTGGGAGTAGGGAGCCGTGGGGCCTAGTTTTCAGGGTTCTATAGCTGAGCTGCCACGGTAACTGGGGGAAATAAACACTCCGGGTTTCACAGTCCAAGTTCTGCGATGATGTCATCCTAGCTCTAGCCTGCTGGGTCCTGTGGCTGGCTGCACCCCAGACGGCCTCAGCTGCTCAAGCCAGAGGCTCCACTTCCTTCCCAACCCCCATGCAGCCTCCTGAGTGGGGGAGAGAGTGGACACAGGGCCTGGTGGGGGGCATCTGGGACATGCTTCATATAGGCCTAGCTTCTCGCTGACCACTTGGACCCCTCCTGGGCCGCAGCCATGAAACTGCCCAAGGGGGCCAGGAACTCGGTGTTCTATGGGCAGCACCCGGAGGAGGAAGTTCAGGTGCCCTCGTGGCAGGAGATAAAGCAGAGCCCGGTGATCATGGCAATGATCAGAGGTGAGAGCAGGCCCCCGCCCTGAGCTTGGCCTCTCCCCTCTGCAGGCCCCCGAAGGTAACCCAGCCGCAGAGCTCCTCAGGGCTCTCCTCCACGCCCACAGACATCCATACTTTCAAGCTTAACCCGAAAGGCAGTATTGGCTGCGGGGAATTGTCAGGGGGCTAGGGGTGGGAGGGAGCGTGGCGTATGAAGTGAGGCCAGTTCTGGGAAAAAGGGAGTCAAAGGAACATTTAGCTCACTTGCAGCTGGCCGGCCTCACGTCTCTCAAATCTTACTCTCAACTGAAAGCAAACTAATTCTCACTACATTGTTAATGACTGATTGTTGGCCTACGTGGGAGGTGGTTTAGTACGTGATTGTATATTTGGGGTTCTGTTGGCTGATTGTCTCAGGGTTTTCACATTACCAGGCTTGCGTGACTTTGGGTGAACTATTTCTAAGTCTCAATTTTCTCATCTGTAAGATGGGAAACACAATAGTATCAGCGTTACGGAGCTGTTAGGAGGCTTAGCTGAAATAATCGGTGTAAAACACTTGGCTGCGGTGCTTGGTGCAGAGTAAGTTCTCGGTTAATCGTAACTCTTATCTTTTGTATCACACGTTGCCCGCCTAAGGTACACTGCATTTTATCTGGGAGCACTGTCTTTCCCTAAAGGAAGCTCGATGGTGGGGTTTGTGGCAGTGTGACGTCGGCAGAGCAAGGACCCCGGTGTCCTCATGGCACACTGCCTTTGGGGCGTCCCCTGCCTCTCCCCAGTGGGTCGAGGCTGAGGGCTGCCCTGTCCATCCTCGCAGGTCCGGGCCCTGCCAAGTACCTCCGGCCGTCCTGCACGGGCTACTTAGACCATGACATCTCCATGTTCCAGGAGCCGGCCTGTACTCTGCACGCCAGGCACTCGGAGAAGCGTACGTGCTCGCCATGCCCGTGCCCGTCAGCCCATCAGCCCGTCAGCCCGTCAGCCCTTCAGGCTTAGGGTTATTATCGTTGGATGTTTGGGGCAGCAGTGAGGGGCAGGGAGCCACTGTCCATAGCCAGGGGACCCTGGGAACCGAGGTCACCCTGAAGAGGACACCCAGGAGGCCCACTGGGGCCAGAAGGAAGCCAGCAGGGCTGCTCAGGTGGCGCGTCCCTCCATAGGCCACTCTGCGGGTAGCTCCCAGCTGGGCCCCGGAGGGAGCTTCGAGGGGGCACGGGCACTGTCCGACGCCAGAGTCTTCTCTCTGTCTTATCTCGGGCCGGGGCCCTTTAGCTCTGGCTGCTGTGGGTTCACTTGCCACAGAAGCCGGACAGAAATAGCTGGGGAGTGGGGGAACTGGTGGGAATGGTGGCTCCCCAGGCTCCCCGGTGGCTTAGAACCACCTGGAAGGGCAAGAGCAGGAAGCCACAGAAGAGCTCTGGCTGCCGGCCAAGGCCAGTGCGAGGAGAGCACGTGCGGGGGTGTCTAGGGGTGTACCCGGGGCGCTGAGATCTAGAGGCCAGCTGGGTCCCTCCCTGGCATGCCGTGGCCTCCCCAGCAGGGAAGCCCCTGTCCTGGGCTGGGCCCCTTCTTAGTACTAACAATAGCCCCTGTGCCAGTTATGACCCCTTGGTACCAGTCCCTGATGGGGGCTGACCACGCTGCCGAGCAGCTGTTCTCCGACCTATTTCTCTGAGCAAGCTCTTGAGGCTGGTAGGCCACTCGTTAAAAGCCCCATTTTGCAGATGAAGAAATCAAGGTTGGGAAACACCCAGGAGTCCAGGGAATCAGAAGGGAGCCCTCACTTCTCTACTGGGCCAGGGGATCTCACAGGGAGGCAGTCGCGGCTCACCCGAGGGTGGCCTCTGGGGCTGACCGCGCCTCTCTGGCTGCCCTGCAGGGATCATGGACATTTGCAGCTCGGGGCCTTGCTGTTTCTTGGATCCCAAAATAACTCGGTTTGGAATGTCCAGCTGCCCGCAAGTCCCCATGGAGGAGCGCATCTCTAACCTGCGTGAGACCGGATAGGAGGGGGACGTGGGGGTTGGGAGGATGGGGAATGGGGGCCGCCCTTAGCACCTGAGCAGGGACAAAGGGTTTTGACTTCCCTTTGCCAGGTGTGTCTTTGGACCTTGGCATTTCCCTGCAATGTTTCATCAAGACACTGATGTCATCATATCTGTGTCATCACAGTGCTTACGTCTTGAAGCCGACGTTACACGTATATGTCACTGGGTAGATGTTATGATAAAACTGTCACGGGGCTCCTGTTGCATCAGGGATATCGTCATGCTAACGAGCTCACAGACTAGTGATTTCGGGGTGCTTTCCGGGGGCCGTCACGGGGATGCTAACAGGATGCGGACATCCCAAGGGTGACGTTCTGATGACACTTGTGATTTCATATTATGAAAACAGCGTCAGTCCTCACGTCAGGGTGGCCGAGGTCCCTTCCCCTGCCCACAGCCCTATGCAGGGGCGGTGGTGTCCCTGCCTGACGATGAAGGGGCTATAGGAGAGTCACGTCAGGCTACCCAAGACCCTCGCCTCTCCACCATCAGCCGGACACCAGGAGACAGCCTGGCTCCCACCTGAAACCCTCCCCCTCCATTCATCCACTTGCAGGCCTGAGCCCCAACCCAGCCTCCTGCCATTACTACTTGGAGAAGATCCACCCGCCTGGGGAACGCAGGGCTCCCCAGTATGCCTTCGGCCACCGGTGCCCGTACAGAGTGCTGGACCCCAATCCAGCCCCCAACCAGTACCAGCTGCCCCTCTTGTTGGGGCCCAGCAACCCTGTCAGCCGAGCTGCTCCTTGCTATAGTCTTTCCTCGGAGCACAAGAGCTGGTTCTACAAGGAGAACGTGGCAGGGGGCCCTGGGCCAGCCGCGCACTCCCGGCCCGAGCCCTCCGTCTACCAGAACCGCAGCCCCACGTACAGCATGGCCAAGCGATTTGCCTACCCCATGGACCGCACGCCTCGGCCCGGCCCTGGCTCCCACAACGCCCAGCAGGTGACGGTGCACAAGCCCTGCGCCCCCGCTTTCTCCATGGGCATCAAGCACTCGCCCCACCTGTGCCCGCTGGTCATCGACATTCAGGACTAGGGCCCTCCCGCTGCCTGCACCCGCCCCTCCCCGCAGAAGGTATTTTTCTATATTGAACTGAGCAGCTCGCTGAGGTCTCCCGTAGCAGAGCCGGTGTGTCTAGCGCACAGAAGGCATCAGATAAATGTTTTCACTTATTTAATTTTTCATTTTGCAAGCACGGCTGCTTCCTTTGGGGCCTGCCCTGGGTGGTGAGGGGCCGGGGTGCTGGGAGGCATTGCAGGGGTCCCTGTGCGGGGGCAGGTCTGTTCTGGCTCACCAGGGAAGGCGGCCACATGTCCTCCGAGGAGCCCCGGGAGGGACCCGGACGGCTGTGTGCTGGCCCGAACTCTGCTGCTGCTCTGCTCTGTGGCCCTGCGCAGCTCCCGTCCCCGCCCTTCGGACAATGAGCGGGAGCATCGGTCTGGAAGGTGCCGCTCCACAGCGGGGTGACTCTGATCCCTGACAGTGGTCCCGGCCCGGGAGGGACCGGAGCAAGGCAGAGGAGGGAGGTGTCGCCTGGTTGGGGTTGGGGGTGGAGGGAGATTTTCCAGGCAGAGGGACACAGGAGGACACGTGGAGACAGTGTGGGAGGGAGGCTATTCTTGGTCCGCAGAGATGGGAGCAAGGACATGCAGGGGGGACCGCAGTGTGCGGGGTGGGGCCTGGGGAGGCTGGCCCCCAGGGGACAGGGGACAGGTCCTGGGCAGCTGGAGGGCGCTCTGGCTTCGCCCCAGCCCGATGCGGTTGGACAGGATGCTTTGGGCAGTGAGAGAGGCCTGGGCAGGATGAGCAGAGCGGGGGCTGCGCTCCGCCCGGGAGGAGGCCAAGAGGCCGAGCCTACCGCTGGGAGAGGGGTCTGCACGCCCCCGACCCCCACCCCCAAGCTCGCCAGACGCAGCCTCGCCCTGCGGCGCCCGTTGCAGGAGAGAAGGGGCCGCGGCAGCCAGGAGGGGGCGGTGTTGCCTCACCCATGGGTCCAGGCCTGGCCCACCCGCCCCGCCCCACCCCTTGCAGCTCCGAGGCTTGGGGCAGGCAGGTGCCCGCTGGGGAGGCTGGGGTCCACTTGAGCAAGATTCAGGTTTTCATCAAAAAACGAAAACTGAAGAACCAACTGTGGATGGAAGGATGGAAGGGATCAGAGGCTATCTTTGGAATATTAAAACCACAGTCACAACCCTGAGTACCTTTAAAGGGGGCTTGTAGGAAAGCCCACGGGGTCCCTACCTGAGTCTGGGTGCAGAAATCCTCTCCCCCTGCACCCCGCGATAGGCCCCAGGCCTGGGGTATGGCGTGTGTCCTGTCGTCCCCCATCCTGATCCTCGGCAAGGCTGCTCTGGGCAGGCTCCGGAGAGAGCGAGTGAGCCTGGGGACCCATCTGTCTTGCAGCAGATTAGAAAGATGTCATTTTGCCGACAATGCCATTTATCAAGGCGGCTGCAAAAATTAGGGATGCTTGGCTGAAAGTACCGGGTGGGGGTGGGGGCCGGCAGGTGGCAGCGGCTGCTGCTCTCCGGTGTTACCGGGTCAGGGAAGCTACAGGCCAACCTCTGAATGGGGCTTTTGGGACTTAGTGCTGATCCTATTCCAAGGCTCTCCATTGGAAAAATGAGGAAACCGAGGCCCAGAGCCAGGGAAAGGATGAATGGCCTGTCTCCAAATCAAGGCCGAGGCTCGGTGTGTGAGCAGGCCCAGGGCTCGGGGTGCGGCTAGAGTCAGGGCTCGGTCCGGGACAGACGGGCTCAGTCGGCCACCAGACCTGGGCAGGGCCTGCATGTCAGCCTCGAAGCTAGAACTGACCCCTGGTCTGTGATCCCAAGGGAAGGAGAGGAGGCTGGAGGACTCAGAATGAGCCCTTGGAGGATGAAGATGTTTGGAAAAGAGACGGCCCCGCCGGAAAGTGGATGAGGCCTCCGGGGAAGATGGATGGGCCTTTCCTTGTGCCTCAGCCCACAGAATGACAAGGTC
Source organism: Canis aureus (assembly GCF_053574225.1). NCBI lineage: Eukaryota > Metazoa > Chordata > Mammalia > Carnivora > Canidae > Canis > Canis aureus. Next base: position 43,372,848 of record NC_135642.1, read on the forward strand.
ATTTAGCTTGAGATCGACCTTCGGTAAAGCAGTCCCCGTGTCCAGTGGTGACGGGGCAGGTGACCGGCAGGAGGCTGGTGGGCACGGCCTCCGGGCCTGGCTGAGGGCTGACCGTAGCCCTTCTGACTCGGGGCCGAGGCAGCTCACTTGGCCTGCGGGGTCTGAATTCCCGTAGACCTTGGAGCTGGCAGGCGAGTCACACAGACACCATCCTTCACTCAGTCGATAAACGTTTGCTGAGCTCCTGCCCCATGCCCGGCCTTGGCCGCACCTGCGGGCTCCAGAGGCGGTGGAGGCCCAGCCGTGCCCTCCAGGTGTTCAGACAGTGGCTCGGTGGGAGGAGGACAAGCAGCTCTCTCCAACCCTGAGCAGACTCTGGACGGCCGCTGAGGGTCCGTGAATGGGGGGGTGCCCACCAGAGCTCCCCCCTTCTCTCCAGGGGCAGCAGAAGCCTGGCCTCCACGGTCACCCCTGCCGGGCAAGGTGGTAAGGCCGCAGTCACGTGGCTCTCCTGGACTAGCTGGGCGGCCCTGTTCTGCGCGTGCACACACGTGCACGCAGACACCACACCTCACTCTTGACACGTAACGGCTGATACCGGACACACTCAAACACAGGCCTTATGTCACACTCACCTGTAGAGACGGACGCAGACACGTTGCACGTGCGCAGACACCACCCCACACACTTGTACACCTTTTACCACCACGCCCCCCCCCCAGGTGCCTCTTTATCCCCCGTCCACTCAGGCTCACTCATGCCCCCTCCCCCGGAGAAAGAACCTAAACGATGAGAATACCCTCCTCCTGTCTGCACCCCGACGTACAGGTGCAGAGGGGTGGGCTGGGCTGTGGAGGGGACGTTGGGTGGTCTCCGTGCTCAGGAAGGATCGGGACATGAGCTGGGGGTCAGCCGTCCAATCGGGGGTCCTGCCTCTGGACAGGGTGCGTTTGGGGGTGGGCCCCCAGCCATGAAGACAAGCCACATCCCTTGTCTGCCTTCAGCCTCAAAGATGCCCGCTGCAGGGGCCGCCGGGGACGGCAGGGCTGGGCTAGTCACCGCCGCCCTCGGCAGTTCTGTTGCTGGTCCCTGGCTGGGGTGCGGGGGGGACCTATCCCCTTGGATCCCCGGCGCCCGGCAGAAGCTGCATCTCCAAGCCCACAGCAGGCAGGGCACGTGCTGGGTCCCCTTGTGCAGCGTGTCCCCCGCTGAGTCCCTCTGCCTCCCTCTGGTCCTCTTCTCGCCTCTCGCTCCCTCTTGCTCCGCCAGCCGCTCGGCCCTGTTCAGCCTCTAGAATTCCATTCTAGACATTTCCAATTCCCCCCCCAAATACCAGAGCAGTTCTGGGAGGCCTGACAAGAGGAGGATTGTGTGCAAGTGCGCGGCCTGCGGGTGGGCGTGGGCGCGGGCCACTGTCCTCTGTTTCTTCGGTCCGTCTGTCTGTCCGGAGAGAGGGGCATGTGCTTCCCTGCAGGGGAGGAACAAAGACAAAAGGGAAAGAAAAAAATCTGTCATCGTTGTAAACCCAGGATGGGGGGGGAGGGGGGTCACAGAAGGAGGGGGGCTGGGGAAGAGCAGGGAAGGAGAGAAGGGGGAGAGAAGCTGCGAGCCTGTGAGCCGGGGAGAGCAGTGGCCGCCCTCCGGGCCCGGGTCGTGGGGGCACCAGGCGGGGCTGCGGAGGGGGGGTCGGATGGAGAGACTGAGGGTGTGGGGGTGCTCCGGGAGGAAGACCCGTGCAGGGCAGGGGTGCAGACGGGGGGGGGGGTGGCCTGCAGCTAGGGTCCTCCGAGCATCCGGCCCTTGCAGGCTGTAAGGTAGCTGCTCCTGGGGAGCGGGGAACCCCCGATATGAAGCAGGTCGCTGCTGCCCCCGTGCCCGGCACCCGCAGAGCCGAGAGTCGGAGCGTGTGGGCTGCCCACCCAGGGCCCCCCCGCAGGGCCTCCCAGCAGGGCCCGGAGCCAGGACTCCAGCCCGTCTGCCCTTCCCGAGGCCTCCGTGGGGCGCTGGCTGCTGGGAACGAGGGCCGGAAACTTGGTTCTTCCATGACCTTGGGACCTTGGGACCTCTCGACCTCAGTTTCCCCATCTGAAAAGTGCAGAGAACTCGGGCTGGCCTGGGGGCTGGGGGAGGACCCAGCGTCTGGCCAGGGGCAGCTGCCAGCTCTGGCTCCCGGAGGAGCTGAGGGTGCAGAGGGGGCATTCCCGGGCCGGGTCTGGGAGGCCCCAAGGCGGCGGCTCCCAGTCCCCTCCCTGCTGGGCCCAGTGGCAAGATTTGGGTACTGGTGGCTGAGCCTGAGGAGGGTCAGGGCGGAAGGTGCCTCTGGCAGGTGCCTGGAGAGGGGAGGGGCTTGGCCTCAGGGCACCCAGGGAGGAAGCTTGGGCTGGTATTGGCTTTGGGACAGGGGGCTTCCCTTCAGCCCTGTGCTGCTCAGGGAGCCCCCAAGCGGCCTTAGGGCAAGAGAGGTGGACTCTGAACCCTCTGCTTGAAGCCACCTCCTCCAGGGAGCCTTTCGGGATTTCTTCCAGCAAGGAGCGGCCCCACTCCCAGGGCGCGACCCTGTATTCATCCTCTCCTTGTTTCTTTGGCTTTAACCTGCCCTCAACTGCTCCCTCTCCTAGCAAATCAGGCAGTGGGATCCCTTACATCCTCAGGGATGATGGAGGGCCATCCTCACCCCCCAGGGAGCACCTGCGAGGGGCCCAGCTCTGTCCCGGGACTCTTCCTGCATCAAATCACTTCAACCTCACGACAACCCCAGAAGGTCAGGATTACTTTTGAGCCCATTTTTCAGGACAGGAAGCACAAAGAGGTTGTGACTTCCAGACACAAAGTAGGGGGAGAGGGATCCAAACCCAAGTCCGTCCATTCTCTAGAGAACGAAAAGTATTTGGGAGATGAAAAGTATCCTCGTGGCACCGTGAACATCAGCTATGACCCACCCTGACGCGACCAGTCCAGGGCCTCGAGGGGTCGGGTTTCAGCCACTTCCCGAGTCACCTTTGCTGCCGTGCGGTTTTGGGCAAGCGGACATGGACCTCAGGCTCATTCGCGGTGTGTGTGTGTGTGTGTGTGTGTGTCTGTGTGTGCACGCTACATTCAGAGTCCCTTCTGGGCCCTGGGACACATCTATCTTGAAGGGCACAGGGAAGGGGTGAGTCAGGGGCAGGTCTGCGAAGGTGGAGCCCGTCAGGTGCACGTCCTCCTGGGGGGTCAGTGTGTGAAAAGGCGTGTGCCAGGAGAGCAGGAGAGGGGACAGGTCCGGGCCAGGTGTGGGGGACGGGCTGGCCCTTGGGCCTGGGAGCCTTCCCCTCTGCTGCCTGCCACGGAGGGGAATTTTTCTTGGCAGGAAACAGCCTCATCCATCAGAGGCAATGGGGGGCTGACAGCGGCCACTCCCTGCTGGCCGGGCTTGCGGCAGACTCATAAATCCCAGTCCAGGCTGCGCCGTAAATTCCTGTGATTCACGCCCGGCCTCGGAGGACGGAGACATTCGGGGCTGCGGGACAGGCTGCTCTTCCCCGAGCAGAACAGGGGGGATCCCTGAATCACAGGCCTGGCGGGTGCAGAGAGCCCTCCCCGGGCCCCACAGGATGTGGCTGCTGAGCCCCCCGGGACATCTCGGGCCCCTCCCGAGCCATCTCTGCTTGGACCCTGGCTACGTCCGCCTTCAATCTGGGGCACCCCCGTGCCCTGGCCTGATCTGGCCTGAATCACCCGAGGGGACACAGCTGTGGATACTGTGTCCTCTGAGGTCTTTGGGGGCCTGTGGCCAGGAGGGAGCATCCCACTTCCCCCTTGGCAACTTCTCCTGCCACTCCATGGGACGGTCTGTCGCGGTGATGACGAGGACAATAGTGGGAACCAGGGGTCACTCTGCGTATTTCTTGTTCTGAGAGGCCTGGGGCCTTGAACCCACTGCCTGTGGGAGATGGAAGGGTCTCAGAGACCCTCTGACCCAGGGCTGTGGTCGTTTGGCAGCTTCCGCCAGGACTCTTGTCACACTCAGGTGCCAGTCTTTACTCTCACTTACTTAACATTTTTCTTGAAACTGGCTCACTTTAAAATTCAAATGTGTGAGGGACGCCTGGGTGGCTCAGGGGTTGGGCGCCTGCCTGCCGTCAGCCCAGGGCATGATCCTGGGGTCCCGGGATCGAGTCCCACGTCAGGGTCCCTGCATGGAGCCTGCTTCTCCCTCTGCCTGTGTCTCTGCCTCTCTCTGTGTGTCTCCCATGAATAAATAAGTAAAACCGTTAAAAAAACTTTAAATGTATGTTTTAGCCTTGTCTTAAGCAATATTTGTGAAGCCAGGGGTCCAATGTGCTAGTCAAACACACACACACATGCAGATGTGGGAATATATACACGGACACACATGGTGAAAACAGCAGGTGCACATCTCTGCGTACTAGCGGAGAGTCCTGGGTCTCACCGGCGACGCACACGCCGTTCTCTGAGACGGCCGTGCTGGGATTACCATCCCGCCCACTTGACTCCCAGCCTAGTGCTCATTTTGCAGAAGTATTGTTCAAAAAGACACGTTTGTCACAAGCTTGTTTGTGAAGGGAATAACCGGCCAGGATGGGTAGGCCTTCTTTTCCCCAGAAGAACATTTGCCTCCCCAAGGGCCTTCTGGAGATGGTGCCCTAGTGCAGAGGGGTATGTTGAAAGGTGGGCTTGCTGGCAGCAGGCCGATGGGCGGGCAGGCGGGCATCCTGGGTGCCCTGGGGGGACTAGGTGCTGGCTCCCCTCTCTGCTTGCCTTTCTTCGTGGCACTCGGGGCTCCTGCAGCATCTTCAGGGCTGCGGAGAGGTGGAGAAAGGGGCCCCAGGGGAGGGAGAGAGCAGGACGCTGGCAGCAGCCTTCCCTGGGGAGCTGCTTACCGAGGCGATGATTAGTGCCACCAGCTCCCAGGCCGGCAAGGAAGGTGGCCTCATTAGCCAGCGCCTTCCCCTGCACAACCTCCGGCTTCCTACCTTCGGGCTCCTGCCACCTGTGCTGCCACTGCCGCTGCAACCACTGTCGTCACCCCAGAGATGCAGCACAACAGTCCTTGCTGGGGACGAGGCTGCTGGCTCCCGGGGAGACAGGAAGGAGATGTGTGTGGGGCGGCCAGGGTGCATGTACACGGCACCCACACTCATGTACACAGGAGCACATAGACACTGTCATCCACCGGTGCACACGTACCGTTAGATGTGCAGCCTAAGTGCACGCCCACGCACACACGCAAGCAGGACGCAGGGACGTACATGTCTATATCCACACAGACTCTCACGCTGAAGCAAACCGCCCGGGTGCATTGCACAAGCACAGATTCGACAGCGACGTGTACGCACACCTGGGCTCAAGTGCCTGAGGACACACGACGCATGCATGCAGGTGCCTGGATGGAACGTGGACACTCAGCCACGCGTGCGTCCACGTGGGCATCCTGGCATGTGTCTCCAGACTCGGAAGTGCAGGTGAGATCGGTGCAGCCCAGACACGTGGATGAGCCAGCAGAGCAGACCCGCAGAAGCACGAGGCAGCGACGGCACAGGCCCGGGCGCTCCGCAGACTCCCTGGCGCGCGGGGCTCCCACCCGCACACATCCGTGCCACGGGGCGCCAGTGAGAGGTTCTTCTTGGAAGCTTCCGAGGCCGGAGGCGCTGGGCTGCTTAATTCCCTGGGGGAGGCGAGAAGACAGTTGCTGAGGACACATTTAATTAATTCTTAGCGTTCCTGACGGAAAGAGAGAGGGAGGAGAAGAGGGAGAGAGGCACGGGTGGATGGACAGACAGACGGATGCCAAGAGAGGGAAGAGAAGGGGCAGCGGGCAGGTGAAGGTGCCGGGGTAGGAGCAGGGCAAGTTCTCAGGGCCCGGGGACCACATCGCTCAGCCCTGACCCCAAATCCGGATGGGCCCTTCCAGGTCAGAGGGTTGGGTCAATGTAGGACCGTCCTTGCAGGGCCCCTGGCACAGCTCCGGGGGCGGGGGACTCACCCCGTGTCTCACTGGCTTCCGCTGAGTGGAAATCTGCTCCTGGAGCCTCCCAACTTGGGGCCCACCTGCGTTGCACGGGCCGTGGCGGGGGGCCGGGGGCCGGGGGGCTCTGTTTTCTCAGGGTCAGCATGGAGGGACACCGGGACAGCCACCCCTACCCCACGCCTGATCTCAGCCCCAAGACCAAATCAGGGAGACACGGGTGGACAAAGACGGGGAGTCGGGGGGCAAAGAGGACGTGAGTGGGAGACGGGGTCAGGGGCAGGTGGGAGACGAGACCGGGAGGCCAAGGCCGAAAGAGACAGAGCAGACGTGGGGTCGTGGGGGACTGCGACCGAGCCGGTGAGAGCCGGACGGGCCGGAGACCCAGAGAGGACTCTAGGGGAGCAGGCCAGAGGAGGCCCACGTGGATCTGGGGTCTGGGGGAGATGGCCCAACTCCCCACTTGGCTTGGTCGGGAGGACGTCAGTGCGCCTGGGGACGCGGAGGGAGGACTCCCGGCCTGGAGAGGAGGCTGCGTGACCTGCTGGGACCCCAACAACCACCCCCCCCAGCCTTGGCTCCTGGTCCGTGAGGTGGGGGGTGGGGACCGACCTGTCTCCGGGTCAGTCCCGAGGCTGCAAGGGGAAGCCGGCCTGCGCTTGTTCCCCCTGCTTCCCCCTGGCTTGGGGGCCTACGGGGCTGGAGGTGGGGGCTCTGCGGGCCTCTGGGTGCAGGCTCCCCTGGGAGGCCCCGCTCCGGCCAACTGGGTGGGGAGGACCGTGTCCGCGGGGCTGCTGCAATGTGCTGCAGCCCCGCGGCGCTGAGTGATGGAGCGTTTGCCCTGAATATTGAAAATGCATAAATATCCATTTCCAGGCACCGAGGCGGATATAAATACAGAGTGGGGGGTGCGCAGCCCTCGGCGGTCATTTACCATCCCTGCCTCTCCGGGTGGCGCGGGCACTTACGCTCGGCCATCAGGACTCTCCGAGACGGCTTTATGACCGCCGGCTGCCACCTGGGCCCCTTCTCTTGGAGAAACGGCTCTTCCGGGGTGGCTGCCTGCGGGGTGGGGGCAGGGGGGCCGGGCAGGGCTGGTCATGCCCGGGCCTGCTCCATCCTAGGCCTTCGGGGGGCCTCTCCCATCTTCCCCTTTTCTAGAATCTTCTGACTCTGGAGAGAGGGAGGGAGCAACACATTTGTGTCAGGCCTGGTGTGTACTCAGCCCTGGTGAGCTTGGGTAGAGGCAGGGGAGCTCCAGCCCTGCCTGTGGGAGGGGACAGCGAAGCCACCGTAGGTCAGGAACCCCCAGAGAGCGAGAGCGGGAAGTGGAGCCTGGAGAGATGAGTCATGGGGGGGGGGGTGGTCTCCGCACACCTGCCTCAGCTTAGCAGGTCCTCAGTCCTCAGCGGGGGCCTCTGCATCAGACGGGGGAGTGCAGGCCGCTGCTCCCAGGCGGGCACTACTGGACTCTTCTCTGTGCGCTGCCAAGTGGAGGCCCCGAGGCGACTCCCCGCCTCACCTGGAGCTGAACGTGGCCTCAAGGTCCCCGATCCCCGTGGCCTGTCTTCCCACGGGGTGTCCGATGGGCTGGGGTGCAGGGCGCCCCGTTCCCACAGCAGAGCGGAGCCTGGGAGAGTGCAGAGTTCTCCACGCTGTCATCCTTCTAGGGTCCCGGAGGCCCCCTTCCCAGAGGGCCGAGGTTGGGCTTCCCTGCCCGGAGCTGGGCACTCACCTGGCTCACCTGGGCGGCCTGCGGGGCACGATTAATGGGATTAATGGGGGTCGGGTCGATGACACTGCATCAACATAGGGAACCTGGCCCAGGGCCTTGACCTAGAGCGGGGAGTGAGGGTGGGGCCAGGTGAGCCTGGATGGACCAGTGAGCGGGGGTACCTGTGGGGGCGGGGCCTCTGTGGGCGGGGTCTCGGGGGCGGGGTCTCCGGGGGAGGCGGCTGCGGCTGAGCCTGGGGCCGGGAGGCCTTCCTCTGCCCTTGTCTGCTCATCTTCCCCTCCTGCGGCTCCGCCCTGGCAGGGCCCCTGTACCCTGGCCGCTCCGCACGTGCTCTGAGCTCCTGCCTCTGTCGTGAACTGACTACATCAGTGGAAGGTCTCAGGCCAGGTCACTTAGTGGGACAATGTGGCCTGAGTCGTTTCCCCCCAGGCCAGGGCTCAGCGAATGTCCTCTGGGCTCAGACCTTGTGCCTACTCGGGTCGCCCCAGAGGGAGCCGGGTCGGGAGTGGGCAGCCTTCCCCCAAGAGGTGGGAGTGGGGGCGGGACCCCGTCACCACGGGGCAAACTGGTGGCTGAGATGGGCAGCCTCTTCCCCTCTGGGAGGCCGCGCTCCCCCTGCGCCCTCTCCAGACCCCAGCAGTGCCCACTGTGTGCCAAGCTCTGTGCCGGGCTTATGGGGAAGCGGATGAACAAGACTCATCCTCGCTCTCAGGTGCTTAGAGTCTCACATGGGACACCGTGTGCCCAGCGAGCCACACAGGGCACGCAAGGAGCGTGGGCACGCGGAGGACGGTGAAAGTAGCCGTGACCGAGGCCGCGGGCACGCTTCCATCTGAGCCGCAGTAGGATTTTAGCAAGTGGTTCTGGGCTTCTGGAAACACCCTGTGTTTGTAGGGCGTGGAGATGCTCTGGCATACATTGGCGTGTGTGCGGGCGGGGGTCCCTGACTCCTAACCAGACTGACCACAAAGCGGGCGGTGCCAGCTCCTGAAGGGCCTGTGTCTGAGGGTGTGGCTGTTGTCGGGTACGGGTCCCCCCGAGAGCAGAAAGTCTTAGAGGGAGGTGGGCAGCAGGGGTGGGAGTGTCGGGGAGGGGGTCCTGATTGGCTGTGCTGTGTTTGTCTGGGGATAGGGACCGCCAGCCAGCCGGCCCTCCCGCTGGGCTCCCAGGGCCGGAATTTAGAGCTGGGCAGACACACAGCCCCTGCCAACCCCACGCCCCGGCTGCAGCCTGAGTCAGGGCTAAAATTAGCCTGGTGGCTGTGGAGGCAGCAGGAGAGGCAGCCCGGGACTTGGCCCTGCATCTCCTCCCAGAGGTAGGAGCTACTGAAAGTCAATGGGCACAGGTCAGGACCCAGAGTGATGTTGGGGTTCACTGCAGCAGCGAGAACTCAGGCCACCCTCCCAAGTTGGCTTATGGGAGCAGGAGCCTTGGGGGGCGCGCCCTGCCTTTCTCTCCCGGCCACCCGTTGGCCACTGTCAGCTGCTGGGGGAAGGGGTGGCAAGGCTCTGAGGCCCTGGGGCCCGCAGGGCACGGATCAGGCCAGCAGCCCCTCCCAGTGCGATTCTCCTGCTTTTGCTCTCACCCAGGTGCTCTGTTGCTTCTCTCCCATGGTTGCCATGGGAACCACAGGTGGTTTAAGTTCGCCTGAGCTGCCTCCCTTCTGAGATGGGCAGTGGGGCAGGGCACGTGCAGGGGAGCCTCCCTCTGGGCTCTGTCCATCTGGCCCATCTCTTGGCCCCGTGCTCACCTCCTCCCTCCCCCGTACTCCCCACAGCCTTCCAGCCACAGAGTCCTGACCATTTGCTCCACTTCCAAAATATCCTTGGCACTTGGCATCTGCGGCGCCTCCCCCACCTTGGCCTGGTCCCCGTCCTCAGCTCTCTGAGCAGTGAGCGCTTACCTTTCAGGTCCTCATGTCCTTCCTGGCCTACAGCCCTTCGGTGGCTCCCACTGCCCTCAAGACAAAGCCATGCTCTTGACCAGTGCCTCCTGGTCCTGGCTTCCCCTTTGCCCCGGGCCCCACCGCCATGCTTGTGCTACCGCCATGCGGGGATGTCGGGTCTGTGGAATGGGTGGGTTAGTGTGGTGAGTCCTTCCAGAACCACATTCTATGGGATGATAGTAGTGTCTTTGCACAGTTAATAGGTGTGCATCAAAAATGAGTTCCATGTGGGAATATTTCGAGAAGCGCTGCATATGCCTCACCTCCTGGCCACCCACAAGGCACTCTGTCACCCCGTACAGGCCTGGGCAAGGCCTGCAATACAGAAATCTGTTTCGCTTTGTTGAGCCCAGAGATTTCCAGAGTGTTTGCTCATAAATAAGGGACATCTAGGAACAGCTCTCGGAGCCGGTTTCCCTGGACAACCATTTGAAAAATGCTATTTGGGCCCGAAGCGTGGTGCCCGCCCTCTGGGATCTGGGGTCCTGAGGCTGCTCCCTCTGGTACAGAGGGGCCTCCATGTCGCCACATCTTGGTATGGAGCAAAGCAGACGCTGGGAAGCCGGACCCTCTCTCAGCAGCCTTTCCACCTCCTGGCCAGTGGGTCAGGCGGGGCTCCTGGATGTGTTCTGTTTGCCCCACACAACAACATTCTTTTAAAAATTTGACCCAGTTGCCAGCATTTAAAACCTGTGAGATTCCGTAACAGATTCTGAATCTGAACGTTGCCTAAGACCTAGCCACGCAGCGAGCTTATAACCAACCCTCTGCGGAATTGGAGAACTGCGGGAAGCGTTTCCAAGCAGAGCAGCCCACCCGCGCTGCCCAGCCCCTCTGAACACATTTGAGTTTCCGCCCCTGTTGAGGGGCGAGTGGGGCTCTTCTCAATGAGTTCGTCCTCGCTGGCTGGTGCATCCCAGCCGCCTCCCTCCAGGGCTGTCCTGCGGCAGGTGGGGCTCCCCGGATGTGCTCGCACCCCCCGAAGCACCGGGTACATCAAGCAAATCAGGCCAGTGCAGCCCCCTCTCCGACCCCTCTGGCCGTGGGTGGTCCCGGGGGGCTGCTGAGCGGCGGGGCCAGGCCTGCCTGCAGCCTCCTCCTGGGTCACCTGCCCGTGGGCTCAGCTGATGAGGAGGCCTGCAGCAGCTGCTCAGGTCACTCCGGTAATCGGAGCGTGCTGAGTGCGAGAATCACTCCCTGCAAGAGCTAAAAGCCGAGAACAGTGTGGGACCGACCGCGCTGGCACTTCGGAGACAGCTTGCTGCTGTGGAGAGCTGCTAAAAATAGCCCACTCCCGGCTGACACTGGAGCCATGGAAAATCCTGCTCCGGAGGGGTGGCTGGGGCGCCCCTCCTGTGTCTGTGCCACCTGCTAGTGCCCAGAGGTGGGCTGGCCTGGCGGAGCTGACAAGGGCCAGCCTGCTGGGAGCCTCTTCCTCGGCCCGGGAAGACTGTAGGGAAACAGAGCTCTGACTCGCTGGCTCCTGCCTGACGGTGGAGGCGGGGGGAGGCCCAGACTTGCCTCCTGACCCTCCCACGGTTAGGATGAGTGACGAAGTCCCCTCTGGGGCTGAGGCCTGGCCCTGGATCAGGCTCCCGTCCTAGGAGGGCCGGGGGAGACGAGTAGGGGACGCTCGTACCCAGCGGGGCATTCGCGTCTGCAGCCGCCCGGAGCCGCCAGGCCACCGACTGCAGCCGTCTCCCGCTTTGCCCGAGCGCGTCCTGTTCTTGCCCCCTCGCCCCCGCCCCCCTCGCAGCCTATTCAACCCTTCCCCAGCTTGAGGCCTGCTCATACCCGGCTTCCCTCCTCCAGAACACCCTCTGATCCTTTTGTTCAAGGTACCAGGCCCCCCTCCAAGCGCCCGGTCCACCTCACCATCCAGTGCTGGGGCTTCCCTTCCGCTGGCACCGCCCAGGATGCCGCGGCGCCTTGAGCAAGCTCCCGGGCGTCTCCCGCCTCCGGGAACCAAGGAGCAGGCCCCGAGGCCTGGCTGGTGGGAGCCCGTCGTGTATCCTATCGTGATGTCAGCAGACCTCGCGCGAAGTCCTGGGTGGGCAGGAGAATCGGAGACATGGATATGACCTCTAGTCGCAAACGCCTGGCCACCCAGCCTGTGCTCACAGGCCTCCTGGGTGGGGGGCACCCTGTGGGCGGCTCCTGCTTCTGCCCCCAGCTCCTTGGGGGAAGGGTTCTGGCCTGGCCCAGGGGCTCACACGCTCCTGGGAGGAGGCCTCGGATGGCAATCCATGAGGCAGAGACCAATCCACGCCAGGGCAGGACTACAGGGACGAGAGCCGGGGAGACTGAGGCTAGACGTGCTGGGTCTCACCCGAGTTGCCAACTCGATGCTCTTCCCCAGCCTTGATGCAGCTCAGGGCACAAGTGCGGAGGAGGCCAGGGAGACAACAGGGTTTAGTTTCCGAGGATCGTGGGTCCTTGTCCCTGTGAGGGGTCAGCCAGGCCGGGCCAGCCTCTGCAGAGGGGCCTGGGGTGCCCGGAGTGGCTGGGGTGCAGGCGGGAGGGCGGGCTTCCCCTCCCCAAGCTGGTTCCTGGGATGGCCCTGGTGCAAGCCTGTCTTCCCTGCTGTGGGCAGGGGTGACCACGAGGGCCCAGGATTTCCCGCTGTTCCCTGGGTGAGGGGCGTGGGAAGCGTTGTGAGCACAGAGGCCGCACGTCCGGGCTGGCCAGCATAGTCGGTCTGCGGGGCCCGGGAGAAGGCTTCCGTGTCCCCAGGCCTTACTTGCCCCTCTAGGCACGGTCAGTATTGGACGGGACCCAGTCCAGAGTAGTGGTTGACGTTCTGGAGATGCGGATCTGACGAACTGAGCAAGCGCCGGCAATTTACTTACCCTCCCTGTGCCTCACTCCCTGCATCTGTAAAATGGGGAAGACAGTTGTTAAAAAGAAAACCAGAGGCCCCAAATGGCTTCACGTAGGTTAAGGCCCACGTTAGTAAAACAAGTTAACCTAACTGTAGTTTGAACCCCCAGGAATGCACCTGTAACCAGTCGACATTTTCTGGTCAGAACTAGGAAATTTAGTGATTGACCCTTTCTGGTCTCCTTAGGAGGATGACATTACCTAAAACAATAGGTTCTTTGCTAAAATTTTCCTTTTTCTGCCACTGGTCTAGCTTTCTGTAACCCTTTGGAGCCCCCTCTTCTTGATAGACCTAATGTTGCCTGATCCATGAGCCAATAAAGCAAATTAGAAGTTTAAAATGCACTTTGTTGGGCGGCCTGGGTGGCTCAGTGGTTTAGCACCGCCTTCAGCCCAGGACGTGACCCCGGGGTCCCGGGATCGAGTCCTGTGTGGGGCCTGCTTCTCCCTCTGCCTGTGTCTCTGCCTCTCTCGCTCTGTCTCTCTGTGTCTCTCATGAATAAATAAAATCTTTTAAAAAAATGTACTCTGTTGAATTTTTACTATTTAACACAATAAGATGTTTCTTATATGGTTATTGTGAGGACGTGTGTGTGTGTGTGTGTGTGTGTGTGTGTGTGTGTGTTGGGGGGGGTCAGAGACTGAAGCATAGTATTATATAAATGTCAATTGTTATTACCAGGTCACAAACTCTTGAGAATTCAAGAAAACACATAGACCCCTTTTCAGAAGAAACCTGTATGCGGGACTTGGTACATAATTTCTAGGGCTAGGGTCATGAGCTCCCCGAAGTTCATATGTCGAAGAACATGACTATATCTAACATGCTTTTTCCTTTTTTTTTTTTTTTCCCAGTTGAGACTTTTATGGTCAAATTCATGTATGCAAATAATTGTAAAAGTGAGAAGATAAGTGGCTGTCCTCTGTCCCCCCCCCCCCCACGACTGAGCCCAGGCTCCTCCAGAGGCCGCAGCCCCATAGCCATTCCCCCCAAGCGTCCGTCTCTCTCTCTGAACTGGACCCTCCGCTTTGCCCCCAGCAGTTGGGAGCAGGGTGGTGGGGCTGTTCTTGATTTGCCCCCAGGGACCCTGAAGCTCTAACTCCCTGCCATCTTCCTGAATCCGCCTTCTGAGTGGCTCTGGGTCCGCCAAGTGCCTCTGACACCTGGGCCTGCCCCTCCCCAGCCCAACCACTTCTACCTTTGTCCCTCGCTGGTCACCAGAGTGACTTTCCAGTTGCAAATACCGCCATACCCGCTCTTCCTTAAACTTAAACTCTTCCTTAAACTTCCTTAAATGAGTGGCTCCTCATTGAATGCAATGATTTTAGCACCAAGGTCAAAGAGACAGAGTCATGTAAGATTCATGATGCCCAGCGTACCGAAAGAGCAGAGGTCTTTGTGGTAAGTAGGACATCCTCAGAGGGGGCCTGGGGTGGGTCCAGGGGCCGGTGAGGTTGCCCAGCCCAGCCAGGCCTGCAAGTGTCCCTGGGGTTCGGGTGAGGTGGGGAGGAGGAGCCTCCAGGATGAAACCATTTCATGCAAATGTATTGAAATGAGGCTTTGGGGCAAGTTTGACAAGCTGCCAGGAACAAAGGCTCTGTGACTCTCCTGTCTCCCACCTTCCCAACCAGCTGGCTTGAATGACAGTTTAGGGGGACTGCTGAAGGAGGGGCTGACAGGAATCTGAGTCCCTGGACCTCAGGGAATTAGGAAAAGAAACACATCTCTGAGCTCATCCTGCCTTTCTTCATACACTTTGGTTCCTTTGTGTACATTGTCTACAAAATGAGAGGCAAGCACCCCTTGAGCAGGTACTGTGGCTGGGTTTCCAGTTCGTATCCAAATGACACTTCCTTTTTTTTTTTTTCCTTTTTCTTTATTATTATCATTTTTAAGTAGCCTCCATACCCAACGTGGAGCCCAGTGCAGGGCTTGAACTCATGACCTTGAGATCAAGACCTGAGCTGAGATCAAGAGTAGGACACTTAACTGTCTGAGTCACCCAGGCAACATCCTTTTCTTTTTTTAAATGGAGCCCAGGTACACAGAACTGGATTAATCACAACCCTGCCTACGACACACCCCCATTATTGGCCCATGTGGAGCCACTTTAATTAATTACGAAGCTATATGTTTGTTTGCAATAACACAGTGATGTTAAACAACAAAAAAATCAACTGAGTAATTTAAAAGATCAAACTGGCTATATCGAATGATTTATCCGCCAGGTTTCATCCCATGTAGCACACAGAAAGGAACTCCATCGAACTGCAGAAAAGGAAAGATTTTTAAAGGCAGGACAAGGACGTCGTAAACAGGAAGAAGGATGATTTTGTGTCAGGTCACCTTTCTTTGGGGGGATAGAAAAGACTTATTGGTCGGGTTACCTCATCTTCCTCCGAGGCATGGAGAGGGCCTGTGCGACAGATCACCCTGTGGTTACGCCGGAAAATTTCTGGCCCATTGGGTAAGACTACATTTCTGGAGGAGACTGAGAGTGCTGTTAGGTTAGGTATTAAGTCCTGGTTTGGTGACGTGGCCTATAGATGACTCTATTTGGGGCCTGTGGCTTTCTTTTTGACAGCAGAACACATATGAACTCAGAACTCAACCTGAGATCTAGAGCCTTAATGATATTTGCAGCTACCCTGTGCTCCTCCTTTATCTTATCCCCCTACTTCCCCATCAGTGGAAGAGTATCCACTGCACTGAATTATGTGTTTATCATTCCCTAGCCTTTCTAAATACAATCTTATTACTGTATCAGTCAGGATAAACTAGGTTATGCTGCTGTAACAAATAACCCCTAATCTCAGTGGTTTAACTCAACGGGAGCTTATTTCTTGCTTATGCTACATGACCAGTGCAGATTGGCAGAGACCTCTGCCCATTGCAGACACAGGACCTAGGTATGGCCACCACCCTAGGATAGTGCTATTCAATACTAAGTTCTGGGGTTTGCTTTGTCACAGGGGAATAAAAACTATGCACCAGGGATGCCCGGGTGGCTCAGCGGTTGAGCGTCTGCCTTCGGCCCAGGGAGTGATCCTGGAGACCCAGGATGGAGTCCCGCATCGGGGTCCCTGCAGGGAGCCTGCTTCTCCCTCTACCTGTGTCTCTGCCTCTGTCTCTGTGTCTCTCATGAATAAATAAATAAAAATTTAAAAAACAAAACAAAACAAAAAAATCTATGCACCAGTTCTTTGATGTTTCTGTCTGAAAGTGACTGAGCACTTCAGCAGCAGTTCATTGGCTAAAGCTCTTCTGAAACTATCCCTAATTTCAAGAGGGCCTGGACCTAGAAAGAAGGAAAAACCAGAAGTCTTATGGAGCGTGGGTAATGTGACCACAATCATGTATCTGTGCAGCCTAGACAGTACACCTTTTATTTTAATTGTTCATGAACTTTACAGAAAGGGTGTCATGTTGTAAGTGATCTTTTTAAAAAATGAAGTGTAATTGATACAATATTACAGTATTATATTGGTTTCAGGTGTGCAACATAGTAATTTGACATTTATACACATTATGAAATGATCACCATAATAAGTCTAGTTACCGTCTGTCACCATACAAAATTATGACATTATTATTGTCTATATTCCCTGTGCTTACAGGACAGCCCCATAACTCACTTATTTTATAACTGGAAGCTTGTACCTCTTGAACTCCTTCATCCATTTCACCCACCTTCACATCCCCTCTCCTCTGGCAACCATCAGTCTGTTCTCTGTATGCATGAGTCTGGTTTTGTTTTGTTTTCTATTTTTATTTTTTTTTAAGATTTTTAAAAAAGTTTTTCAGTTTCTTTCTTTCCTTTCTTTAAAAAAGATTATATTTAGGGCAGCCCTGGCGGCTCAGCGGTTTAGCGCCACCTTCAGCCCAGGGCCTGATCCTGGGGTTCCGGGATCGAGTCCCACATCCAGCTCCCTGTGTGGAGCCTGCTTCTCCCTCTGCCTGTGTCTCTGTCTCTCTCTCTGTGTCTCTCATGAAAACTAAATATATTCATGAGAGAGAGAGAGAGAGAGAGAGAGAGAGAGGCAGAGACACAGGCAGAGGGAGAAGCAGGCTCCGCCCAGGGAGCCCAATGTGGGACTCGATCCCGGGACCCCGGGGTCACACCCTGGGCCGAAGGCAGATGCTCAACGGCTGAGCCACCCAGGCGTCCCTGTTTTGTTTTTTAGATTCCACAGTCAAAGTGAAATCACTTATTTGTCTTTCTCTGACTTATTTCACTCAACATGATAGTCTTAAGTCCCACCCGTGCTGTCACGGACGACAAGATTTCATTCTGTCTGTGGCTGAGTAGCATCCCATCTTCCTTACGCATCCACCTCTCCGTGGGCACTTGGGCTGCTTCCACATCTTGGCTGTTGTAGATGCTGCTGCAGTGAACGTAGGGGTGCATGTAGCTTTTTGTGTTAGTGTTTTTGTTTTCTTCAGGTAAATACCTAGAAGTGGAATTGCTGGATTTTATGGTAGTTCTATTTTTAATTTTTTGAGGACTCTCCATACGGTTTTTCCTAGTAGCTGTACCAGTTTGCCTTCCCACCAACAGTACACAAAGATTCCTTTTTCTCTACAAGCTCGCCAACTCTTGTTTCTCTTTCACTTTCTCTCTCTCTTTCTCTCCTTTTTCTTTTCTTTTTGATACCAGCTATTCTGACAAGTGTGAGGTGAGATCTCATTGTGGTTTTGATTTGCATTTGCCTGATGATGGGTGACGTTGAGCATCTTTCTATGTGTCTGTTGGCCACCCGCATGTCTTCTTTGAAAAAATGTTCAGATCGTCTGCCCATTTAAAATCAGATTGATTTCTTTTTTTTATTGAGTTGTATAAATTATTTACCCATTTTGAATATTAGCCCCTTATCAGATACGCAATTTGCAAATATTTCCTCTAGTTCAGTAGCTGGCCTTTTCGTTTTGTTGATAGTTTCCTTTGCTGTGCAAAAGCTTTTTAGTTTGATGTAGCCCCTCTTGCTTACTTTTGCTTTTTTTTTAAATTTATCTGAAAGAGGGAGGAGGGGCAGAGGGAAAGAGTCTTAAGCAGGTTCCACACCCAGGACTGAGCCTGATGCGGGGCTCCCTCTCACGACTCTGAGATCATGACCTGAGCCAAAACCAAGAGTCGGATACAACCGACTGTGCCACCCAGGTGCCCCTACTTTCCTTTTCTCACCCCTTTCCTGTGGAGTTAGGGCACCCCAAATATCACTGAGACTGATGTTAAGGATCTTACTGCTTAAGTTTTCTTCTAGGAGTTTATGGCTTCAGGTCTTACACTGAAGTCTTTAATTAATTTTGAGTCAATTTTTGTACGTGATTTAAGGGAGTGATCCGGTATCATCTTTTGGATGAAGCTTCCCAGTTTTCCCAACACTATTGTAAAGACCGTCCTTTCCCCATTGTATAGTCTTGTCGCCCTTGTTGTAGATTAATTGGTCACATATGTGTGGATTTATTTCTGGGCTCTCTATTCCTCTTTTTTAAAAAAAATATTTGTATTTATGTCAAACTGAATTATTATTTTTTAAAGATTTATTTATTTATTTATTTTTCTTTTTTTTTAAATTTTTATTTATTTATGATAGTCACACACACACACAGAGAGAGAGAGAGAGAGAGAGAGGCAGAGACACAGGCAGAGGGAGAAGCAGGCTCCATGCACTGGGAGCCCGATGTGGGATTCGATCCCTGGTCTCCAGGATTGCGCCCCGGGCCAAAGGCAGGCTCTAAACCGCTGTGCCACCCAGGGTTCCCTATTTATTTATTTATGATAGAGAGAGAGAGAGAGAGAGAGGCAGAGACACAGGCAGAGGGAGAAGCAGGCTCCATGCAGGGAGCCCGATGTGGGACTCGATCCCAGGTCTATAGGATCATGCCCTGGGTCAAAGGCAGGCACCAAACCGCTGAGCCACCCAGGGATCCCCCTGGGCTCTCTATTCTATTCTATTAGTCTATGTGTCTACTTTTATGTCAATACCATACTATTTTGATTGCTATAGCTTTGTAGTGTAGATTGAAATCAGGTGCCATGATCCTTCCAACTTTTTTCTTCTTTCTCAATATCGCTTTGCCTATTCAGGGTCTTCTGTGGTTCCATACTCATTTTAGGATTATTTGTTCTAAGTTCTGTGAAAAATACTGTTGATGCTTTGATTTACATTGAATCTGTAGATTGCTTTGGGTTGTATGGACATTTTAATAATATTAAGTCTTCTAATCCATGAGCACAATATATTTTTCCATTTATTTGCATCTTTTTAAATTTCTTTCATTGATGTCTTACATTTTTCTAATATTTTATTTTTAAGTAATCTCTACACTCAGTGTGGGGCTTGAACTCACAACCCCAAGATCAAGAGTTGCACACTCCACCAACTGAGCCAACCAGGTACCCCAGTGTCTCATAGTTTTCAGAGTACTGGTCTTTCACCTCCTTAGTTAAATTTATTCCTAAGTGTTTTATTCTTTTTTTTAAAGATTTTATTTATTTATTTATTCATGAGAGACACACACAGAGAGAGAGAGAGAGAGAGAGAGGCAGAGACACAGGCAGAGGGAGAAGCAGGCTTCATGCAGGGAGCCTGATGTGGGGCTTGATCCTGGGACTTGAGGATCATGCCCTGGGCCGAAGACAGGCGCTAAACCCCTGAGCCACCCAAGGATCCCCATGTTTTATTCTTTTTTAAAAGGATTTATTTATATATTTGAGAGAGAGAGAAAGTGAGAGAGAATCTCAAGCAGACTCCTTGATGAGCATGGAGCCTAATGGGGGGCTTGATTCCACGATCCTGAGATCATGACTTGATCTGAAACCAAGAGTCAGACACTCAAGTGACCAAGTCACCCAGATGCCCCATGTTTTATTCTTTTTGAGGGCATTGTGAATGGGATTGTTGTATTAATTTCTCTTTCTGCTAGATTATTATTAGTATATTTAAATGCAACAGATTTCTTTTTTTTTTTTTAAGATTTTATTTATTTATTCGTGATAGTTACACAGAGAGAGACAGAGAGGCAGATACACAGGCAGAGGGAGAAGCAGGCTCCATGCAGGGAGCCCGACGTGGGATTCGATCCCAGGCCTCCAGGATCGTGCCCCGAGCCAAAGGCAGGCGCCAAACCGCTGCGCCACCCAGGGATCCCAACAGATTTCTTTATATTAATTTTGTATCCTGCGACTTTACTGAATATATTTATTAGCTCTAACAGTTGTGTGTGTGTGTGTGTGTGTGTGTGTGTGTGTGTGTGGTTTGTAGTGTTTTCTATATATAGTATCATGTCATCCTCAAATAGTGAGTTTTACTTCTTCCTTTCCAGTTTGGATGCTTTTTCTTTCTTCTTCTTGCCTAATTCCTCTGGCTAGGAGAAGCAGGCTTCATGCAGGGAGCCCGACGTGGGACTCGATCCCGGGACTCCAGGATCACGCCCTCGGCTGAAGGCGGCGCTAAACCACTGAGCCACCCAGGAATCCCTTATCCTTCATTTTTAAAATGGGGTGCATCACTTTGATTGGTTTGTGGAAGTTGAACCTCCTTGCCCTGGAAAAATTCTTATCCTTTTAATATCTTACTGGATTTGGCCTGCTAACATCTTGTTGAGGCTGTTCATCAGGAGTATTGGCTCATAATTTTCTATTTCTGTGGGGTCTTTGTCTGGTGTTGGTATCAGGGTGATGCTGGCCTTGTAAAATTAGTTTGGAAGCTTCCTTCTCTTTGATTTTTTGGAATAGTTTGAGAGGATAGGTATTAAATCTTCTCTGAATGTTTGGTAGAACTCACCAGTGAAGCCATCTGGTGCTGGACTTTTGTTGAAACTTTTTTGAATATCGATTCAATCTCTTTACTAGTAATTGGTCCATTCAGATTTTCTGTTTCTTCATGATTCAGTCTTGGGAGATTGTGTGTTTCTAGGAATTTATCCATTTCTTCTCAGTTGTCCAGTTGTTGACACATAATTGTCCATGGTAGGCTCTTACGATCCTTTGTACTTCTGTAGTATCAGTTATGACTTCTCTCTCATTTCTGATTGTTTTATTTATTTATTTATTTATAAGATTTTATTCATTTATTCATGAGAGACGGAGAAAGAGAGAGAGAGAGAGAGAGAGGCGGAGACACAGGCAGAGGGAGAAGCAGGCTCCATGCAGGGAGCCCGATGCGGGACTCGATCCTGGGACTCCAGGGTCGCACCCTGGGCTGAAGGCGGCACTAAACTGCTGAGCCACCCGGGCTGCCCTTCTGATTTTATTTATTTGAGTCCCCTCTCTTTTGTTCTTGATGAGTCTGGCTAAAGATTTGTCAATTTTGTTTATCTTTTCAAAGAGCCAGCTCTTAGTTTCATTGATCTTTTCTTGTAAGTGATCTTCTGAGATTTATTTCTTCACTCAATAGTATGTTGCTAAGATTCATCTGTACTATTGTACGTGACTGTGGTTTCTTGTGTTTCATCGTGGGGCCAGTGTTTATGGAATGATTCTACCCCCATGTATCCATTCTTCTTTCAAAGGGCATTTGGATTATCTTTTTTTTTTTTTTTTTTTTTTTTTGCCATTGTGAACACTGCTACCATGAACAGTCTCTTCCTGAAATGTCACTTGGATTTCTTTTCTTTTCTTTTTTAAGACTTTATTCATTTATTTGAGAGAGAGAGAGAGAGAGAGAGAGAACACATGAGCAAGGAGGAAGGGCAGAAGGAGAAGCAGACTCCCCACTGAGCAGGGAGCCCAATGTGGGGCTTGATCCCAGGACCCTGAGATCATGACCTAAGCCAAAGGCAGATGCTTAACCAATGGAGCCACCCAGGTGCCCCTTCACTTGGATTTCATCATCCCACATTTCAGCAGATTGTGAGCTACCTGCAGCTCACAGAGAGTTTGGGTCTGCTCCTGCCTCATCCTTCAAGGCTCCAGAACCCAGGCAGCATCGCCTCTCAGCAATGGAGGCAACTCTGCCGAGTGTTTTCACCTTCCCGCCATCCACCCTGGCTGGCTGAGTAGTGAGCAAGGACACAGCGGCTCTCCCATGGGCAGCTACTTCTGCTTTTCCAAGTGCTTGTCTTACAACAGGAGGCAGGGCCATTTTACAGCTGAGGATAGGGTGTCGGTGGCCAGGTCCTTTCTTTTTCCCAGTGCATGTTAAGCTTCGGCTGTGAACCATGTACTGGGGTGGGGGCTGGAGAAACAGACTAACTCACTAATTTAGAAAGCAGACATTTATTTTCTTACTTTTATGTGCCAGACTCTGTTGGGCTGAGCCAAACAAGGAGGCTGCCCTCAAGGAGCTCGCAGTCTAGATGGGACAATAGGGATGCAGATGTGGTATTGGGTTGACGACTATATAGGATGTCGAGGTGTGCCGATTTCATCATGATTTTACGAGGATTAAAAAAATCTAAGTGTTTTTATCATATATATGGGCCTCTATTTCTATGGGTCTATCATCTATCTATCATCTATCATCTCTCTGATGAATGTGATCTTATTTATGTAAATTCAGGATCCTCAATACTGGAGTAGAACAGAAAATCAGATCTTGATTTGTAGATTATCATTTTTATAGGTTAGAAAGTTCCTAAACTAATATCCATGTTTTAAATTCTAGCTGGAACCACTTAAAAATTCCCCTAGAGAGATGGGGCAGCTCCAAGCTTTTAGCTTTTAGCTGCTCTTTTGATTTTCTCAAAGTTCCTACCTCCCTCCTTTTTCTCTCAGTTGCCAGTAGACCAAAATATCACTGCATTGTCTTGGGAAGTTAATATTAAGCTTGACCCTAACGTTACAGCAATACCTCGGCTACTTTTGAACCATACCTTACATCTGAATGGAAAATGCTGGGGAAGTAACCCAAATTCTACCTCTGATCAGCCATGTGGCTTGTTGTTGCTTTAACTAAGAATACCTACAGGAAGCGACACTGGAGCCTTTGCTCTGATGTCTTGGGCTGCCCCGTCCAGCCCTACTTCATGGGGGTGCATCATCTTTTTCACCCATAAATTCAGCACAAGTCAGCATGGGTACCTGGATGCAGGCATGCTGGGAGATGTGCTTGCCCAGAGGAGGGTGGGCCTGACTCTGCTTGTGCAAGGAGCATGGTGGGGGCAATTCAGAGAGAGGGTGGCACATCTGCAGAGTTGGAAGAACCAGATGATGTTGGTCAGAAAGAGAAGGGCAGGCTGGAACCTCAGGTCAAAGCAACAGCATCTGCAAACACACCGGGGCATGACCAGCCATGGCGCCTACAGGAGGCGGTGTCTGGGACAGAGGGTCATTCAGGGGATGAGACGTGTGTTGTGGTGGTGGCATTACCTGTGCTCAGCAAGACTTCCCCCCGTTCTAGGCAGATGCCCTCTTAACATTAGAGGCGGCAGGGGCAGGGCATGCAGCACATGATGGATTTCATTTTATCATAGTAAAATATGTACATAACGTGAAGGTTACCATTTTGACCATTGTATTTTATTTCATTTTTAATTTTTTAAAAGACTTTATTTATTTATTTTTCATGAGAGAGACAGAGAGAGAGAGAGGCAGAGACACAGGCAGAGGGAGAAGCAGGCTCCATGCAGGGAGCCCGACGTGGGACTCGATCTCAGGACCCCAGGATCAGGCCCTGGGGCCAAAGGCGGCGCTCAACCGCTGGCCACCCGGGCTGCCCATTTTAAAGCATACAGGTCAGCAGCGCTCAGTGTACCCATGACGTATGACGACCACCACTACCCAGTTGAAGAACTTATTCATCCTGCCAAACAGAAACTCTGCACCCAGGAGGCAGTAACCTCCCTGCTCCCCCCCCACCCCCAGCCCCTGGCTTCTACTTCCTGGCTTCGAGACCTCGCCTGTTTTAGGTCCCGCATGTGAGTGGAAGATTGTGTCTGGGTCATTTCACTTAACACAATGCTTTCAAGTTTCATCCCATGTTGCAGCACGTATCAGGATTTCATTTCTGGGCAGCCCGGGTGGCCCAGCGGTTGAGCGCTGCCGTCTGCCCAGGGCGTGATCTTGGAGGCACAGGATCGAGTCCCGCGTCGGGCTCCCTGCATGGAGCCTGCTTCTCCCTCTGCCCCTCTCTGCCCCTCTCTCCCTCTGTCTCTCTCATGAATAAATAAATAAAATCTTAAAAAAAATAATTTCATTTTTGTTTATGGCTGAGTATTATAATTACGTGGTGGGATTTTGACTTTCTCCGGGAAGTGCTGGCATGCTCGGGAGTCTCCCGTGGAATGATGGAGCGGCACCTGCTGCTTAGGGTGTTGGTGGAGCCTAGTGTGGGAGGATGGGGAGAAGGGCCGGGGCATGCAGGAGCCTGTGCAATGGTTTAGGAATAGAATGACAACCTTTCCAGGCCGGTGTAGCCTCCCGTCCCCCAGGCAGGTTTTCTATCCCTCAGAAACCCTGCTGGCCCTTCCTGTCTTCTGAGTATCACAGGCTGAAGCCTCCCAACGTCTGATACCCGGGAATTTTATGGCAACGTCTGATACCCGGGAATTTTATGGCCGGTGAGCACTGTGCCCCAGAGCACTCCCACACCCTCGTGCCGGGCCCCCAGGCTTTCCTTCCTCTGTCCCCCTCCCTGGGGGCCAAAGCCTCAGGGGACCCTGGGGCCGGGACTCAGGGAGAGAAGTCGCCCCAGACATCCCTGGCAGGAGTGGCCCTGGGGCAGTGAGTCTCCCCCTCCAACTGCCCACCTGTCTCCCAGGTCGGGCAGGAGCCTCTGCGTCCCACCCGTCCCACCGCACCCCCAGCCCCAGGCAGGTTCCATCTCCAGAGCTGGGGCTGAAGGAGACAGAAGTAGCCCCAGGGGGCCGGTAACAGGGCTGTAATCCAGCCGGATGAGACTGATGTCTCTGGAGTCTCGTAGCATTTTTGCAGCCCTGGCCACTTGATTATCGTATCGCGGAGGGACGGGGCTCAGGGGAGCTGTGGTTCCAGCAGCCGCTCCAGCTCCCCCCCGCCCCATCCATCACGCCACAACCCGGCTTCATGCCACTCCTGCCCCTGTGTCTGCGCTCCCTGCCTCCTCCTTCTCTTCTGCTCGCAACCCCCCCACCCCATAGGCAGCAGAGATTGGGTCCCCAGGCCCCGGCCTCTGTGTGAGTTGTGCAGAGCGCAGGGGCACAGACTCAGGACAGCTTCCCCCTCCTTGCGTGACCTTGGGCCTCGGGTCCTTCAGGGTTGGGCCCTTGCGCTCTGAGGTTCCTTTCAGCTCTGACAACTCTGTGGCTTATTATTTTCTGAAGACTTCAAAGCAGATTGCATTGCATTTTCTTCCAGGATCATGACAGTGTGAAGGGACCGGGTGGAACGGGAGCAGCCGCAGCGTGGGAGCCTGATTTCCCTTCACTCCTAGGCCCCCAGGCAACAGAGGCATCATTCTCCTCTGGGCAAACACGTTACTGGCCCCAGCCCTGTGCCAGCAGCGGCCCGGTGCCTGTCCTCAAGGTTGCTTCGGAGTCCAAACCGTTAGGTCAGACCTTGTGGGCACATCAGAGGCCACCCGGCCACAGCTGATAAGGGGCAGCCTCTCCAGAGAGAAGGGCGGCCGAGCAGGCCGGGCAGAGAGCCCAGATGTCACCTCTAGCCCCATCACTCCGGACGGATGTCCACCTGCTCTACAGGTTCTCTGGGGAAGGACATTTCCCAGCTCAGGGAATTACCAGTCGAGGGTTTTATAACCGCAATATGGGGCCGAGTCATTCCAGTGAGAAGTTGCTGCCACTTTACCTTTCTTCCCAAGTAGGCAAATTTATTTATTTTTTATTTATTTTTTATTTTTTTTAAAATTTTTATTTATTTATGATAGTCACAGAGAGAGAGAGAGAGGCAGAGACACAGGCAGAGGGAGAAGCAGGCTCCATGCACCGGGAGCCCGACCGGGTGCTCCATGCACCGATCCCGGGTCTCCAGGATTGCGCCCTGGGCCAAAGGCAGGCGCCAAACCGCTGCGCCACCCAGGGATCCCCAAGTAGGCAAATTTAAATGAAAGAATGGCTGGACTTCATTGGAAGCAGATCCGGAGCGAGAGCTTTCCTTCTGACCACCTAGGAAGGTTCTGCTCTTGCAAGGCAGCCCCTCCCTCCCGACTACCTGCAAAGGTGAGCCTGCAAACACCAGGTGATGAAGACTGTGCTGTGGTGAGTGTGCCCCTCTCCTGGTTCCAAGGTCCAGCACGCTTCCCAGTGCGGAGTGCAGGGGCCCTAAAATGCTCCGGTCTCCCCCCACCCCCGGGGAGGCACTGAGGTTGTCTCACCTCTGGCATCTCCCCGGGGGTCACATATTGGTCTGAATCGGCCCCAGGAAGGAGGCATTAGGGAGCGATACTTCCCAATTCCTCTGCAGCTTGGAGGGGGCCGGGAGAGATATGGGGAAGAGCCGGTGTGCCGGGGGATGGAGACTGGGTTCTTTTTCTAGCTGCACCATTAACCACTGCACGACCCTGAATAAGTCGAGGCCGTCCCGCAGGGTGCACGGTGACAGCCCTCCCCTCCCCACCTCACTGGGCGTTGAGTGAGGTAGGAATCCTAGAAGTATTTCCCCTGCCCCCAGTCAAAACATTCAGGCCTGAATCTAAAGTCCATCATCACACCTTCGGAAAAAGCTCCCCAAACAAGTTATGACTTTCAAAAATAGGCAAGGTTAGAGCGAAGGTTTTTATAGCAGGTAGAGCTGCAAGCGTGCGGTGTGGATGTGATCCGTGAAGTCACGTCTCTGCTGCTTTTCATTTCCTATTATAAATAATTCCTATCTCTACTGTTTTCTTCAACTTCCTTTGGGCTATTCTTTTGTTCTTTTTTTTCCTTTTTAAACTTTTTTTTCATAGTTTTTAAAGATTGTATTTATTTATTTATGAGAGAGAGAGAGAGCACAGAGGGGGAGGGAGAAGCAGATTCGCCATTAAGCAGGGACTCTGCCCCCTTCCCCCCCACACAACGGGGCACTTGATCCCAGGACTCTGAGATCATGACCTGAGCCGAGGAAGGCAGACGCTTAACTGATGGAGCCACCCAGGTGCCCTTTCTTTCCTTTTTTAAAAATTTAAATACAATTTAGGTGACATACAGTACCATGTTGACTTCAGATGTACAATATAGTGATTCAACGGTTCCATAAATCACTTGGTGCTCGGGACAAGGACACTCCTTAATCCCCATCCCCTATTTCTCCCATCCTCCCACCCACCTCCCCTTTGCCAACCAGCAGTCATTTTTTCCTTTTTGAGCTAAATAATTCAATGTGGCATTTGAAATTTTTCTATATTTTTAATAAATTCATTTAAGGCTATACATTTACTTTTAAATATTGCTTTAGCTGCATCTCACAAGCCATTAAGTTGTATTTATAATCTTTAGTGGTTACTTTTACATTTTTTTTAAAGATTTTATTTGTAAGTAATCTCTACACCCAATGTGGGACTCAAATCCACAACCCTGAGATCAAAAGTCTTATGCTCTACTAACTGAACCAGCCAGGTGCCCCTAATCTCACATTTTAATATAGATATATTTACTTATAAGTTTTTCTGAGACAGTTCAAGGTTATTTAGTATCTCTATTGTCCTTCTGGACAAATAAAGAATTTTTAAAATGGTCTTAATTCTTATGCATTTTTTAATTATTTATTTATTTATGATAGTCACACAGAGAGAGAGGCAGAGACACAGGCAGAGGGAGAAGCAGGCTCCATGCACCAGGAGCCCGACGTGGGACTCGATCCCGGGTCTCCAGGATTGCGCCCTGGGCCAAAGGCAGGCGCCAAACCGCTGCGCCACCCAGGAATCCTTGCGTTTTTTTTAAAAAAGATTTTATTTATTCATTCACGAGAGACACATGGAGAGAGAGGCAGAGACACAGGCAGAGGGAGAAGCAGGCTTCCTGTGGGGAGCCTGATGCAGGACTGGATCCCGGGACCCCAGGATCATGCCCTGGGCTGAAGGCAGCTCTAAACCGCTGAGCCACCTGGGCTGCCCCTCTTATTCATTATCTGAAAAACACAATTCTAGTTGTTATTGTCATTATTATTATTTTATGGTTCAGTCATATATATATATGTGTGTGTGTACATATATATATTTTTGTTTGTTTAAGATTTTATTTCAAGTAATCTCTCCATTTAACATGGGACTCAAGATCAGAAACTGCATGCTCAGGATGCCTGAGTGGTTCAGTGGTTGAGTGTCTGCCTTCAGCTCAGGTCGTGACCCCAGGGTCCCAGGATCGAGTCCTGCATCGGGCTCCCTGCATGGAGCCTGCTTCTCGCTCTGCCTGTGTCTCTGCCTCTTGCTCTCTCTCTGTGTCTCTCATGAATAAATAAATAAAATCTTTAAAAAAAAAAAGGTCACATGCCCTACTGACTGAGCCAGCCGGGCAGCCCCTTGCCCCCCTTTGTTTTAAACAATTTTCCACATTCATTCTTGTTTTCTATATCCACTTTGTCCCTTAGGTTTACTTTACATTTTGCTGAAGTACATCTCCTAGTACTTCTTTTAGTAAAGGTCTCTCAGGTATAAACTCTTCAGTCAGTAATCCCTGGTGGCTCAGCCGTTGAGCATTTCCCTTTGGCTCAGGGCGTGATCCTGGAGACCCAGGATCGAGTCCTGCATCGGGCTCCCTGCATGGAGCCTGCTTCTCCCTCTGCCTGTGTCTCTGCCTCTCTCTGCGTCTTTCATGAATAAATAAATAAAATCTTAAAAAATATATAAACTCTCCTGTCTTTCTATATTTGAAAAGGGTTTATTTTGTTTTGATCCTGAGTGATTATTTAGCTGCCAATGGAATTTTACCCTCCGTGTGTTTTCACTCCTGCACCGTAGACCCCGCTCCTTGGTTCCAGGCCTCTTCCCATTGCCAGGGCCTGCCTGGCTCGCCGTCAGTTGGGGCAGTGAGGTTCTCCTCTCTCTGGGGGCCTTTCGGTTTTTGTTCTCACCTTTGTTCTGCACACTTATTGCCACGTGCCTGGGTGTGATGTGACCGTACTCAGGGGGCTGGGCTCTCAGTGTTTACTTTCACTCTGAGAAGCTACCCTTTCCTCTAATTTTAGAGAATTAAAACCAGAAAGAATCTGGTTTTCTATTTTTGACTATCATTGCTTTTCTACCTCTTGACTCTCTTCTCCTGGAATTCCCACTAGGTGTTTATTAGAACCTCCCAATCCTTCTCACCTTCTATTCTTCTTGGTGGATCTTTTATATCCTTCCCTTTCTAAGTTGGTTTCTATGTCAGTTTCTTTCTTTCTTTTTTCTTTCTCTTTCTTTCTTTCTTTCTTTCTTTCTTTCTTTCTTTCTTTCTTTCTTCTTTCTTCCTCTTTCTTTCTTTCTTTCTTTCTTTCTTTCTTTCTTTCTTCTTTCTTTCTTCTTTCTTTTTTTCAGGGTTAAAAAAGTTTTATTTATTCATGAGAGACACAGAGAATGGCAGACACAGGCAGAGGGAAAAGCAGGCTCCACGCAGGGAGCCCGATGTGGGACTCGATCCCAGGACCCCGGGGTCACGCCCTGGGCCGAAGGCGGCGCTCAGCCGCGGAGCCCCCCTGCGTCCCTCTCTATGTCAAGTTCTTAGAATTAACTTGTAATTCACTAGATTTCTTTTGGTCATGTCTAGACTTCATTTGATTATTGAGGGCTTCCCCCCTCCAATGACTATATTATTTCATTTCTAAGATTTCCAATTGGTTATTGTCTCATATCTATCTATCTATTCTTGTTAGGTTTATGCTTATTTTTGTTTCATACATTCTTGTTCCTTTTTGCAGATGCTAACTTTCCTTTTGTTTCTTAAGGGTTCTGAATGGGCTTATGGTAAATCATTTTGAGATTACTCCATTATCTATTTTGTCTGCAATAAATTTTGTTGATTTTGCCTTAGTAACAGTCTTGATGCTTTTAAAATTGTGCTCTGCAGGCTCATCTTGAAGGGAGGGTAGTTTCTTCCTTTAGTCCTTACAACCATTGATCTTGCAGTTGCTCCTTTAGTCCGATGAAGTCCCCTGTGCAAAACCGAGTCTTACAATTTTTTTTATTATTGTCCAAAATTTTGGTTTTATCCTTCTTTTTTTGTTTTTTTTGTTTTTGTTTTTTTAATACTCTGCTCGGGGCTCTTACCCTTTGGTTTCTTTGTGGGCATTGCGAATCCAGTCCCTGAACCAGCATGTGGCTTTGCTGGGCCAGTTTCCTTTGTCCTCCTTATGTTATACCTTATTCATTTTTTTTCTTTAAAAATTTTCTCTGTCACTGTTATAGGTCTGCAGACCCGAGGAGGGAGCTCGTGGTAGGTCCGCAGAGCACGGACTTAGCCATCCTGACTGATGATGTGAGGTTAGACACCGCACAACACAACGGCTCAGAGTAATAAGCAGTGAGTGTTGTTTGCGGTTCTTGCTTTATAGTTTGCCGAACTGCTTTCTTATATATCTTCATAATCTTTGCAAACTAAGCTTCAAGGCAAAGGCTGTAATTATCCTGATTTTCCAAAGGAGGTGGCTGAGCTTCAGCCACCAAAGCAGTGCTTCTTAAAAATGTAATGTGCATATGAATCACCAGGGATCTTATTAAAACACAGATTCAGACTCAGGTGATCTGGGCGTTAGAAACCATAGATTCTGATTTCTAACAGGTGATGTCGATGCTGCTGGCCTGAGGACCTCACTTGAATAGAGAGGGGCCAGGGAGCTTGGCCAAGTTGCCCAAGTCCTAAGTGAATAGGAACCTGCATCTGCCTGACTCCAAAGCCAGTGCTCTGTGTCTGTCTGTGCCCACTGAGAATCCTGCAATCCAACCACTTACTTTCTAGGAGACCAGAATGCTGGAGGGTTTAGGTGGAGGGAGAGGAAGCTTTGCTGAGAGGAGGGGGCTGCTCTCTCCAGGCCCAGCTCCTTTCTCAAGGTTTAATGAGGAAGAAAGGGATGGAGAGGGATTGTCTCGGGGGTAGTGAGGCACCACAGCTGGGCAGCTGTCAGTGGGTCTGTTGGAAAAATTAATTTTTTAATTAAAAACATCTTTTTCTCCCTCTCTTCTTTCCCTTTTGCTTTAATGTCTCAGTCTGGAGTAATTATGAGTCGCTCTGGGGAGACTGAACCTTAGAAAAATTGTTGGTGTGACTGGAGAGGAATTTATCTGATTAACTTGGGCTCAGCCTTTGAAAAAAAAATAAAGCAAAAGGGAAGTAAAAAAGGAAAAAAGGGAGGAGGGAAAGCACCAACTCCCAATTCTCCTTCTGGCACAAAACTTAATCACAGCGTCTGGGAGGTCAGGTGGGCCCTGGCCTGGCTCCCTCAGGCCAGCAGGGCCAAGATGGGCAGGGAGGATCTGAGCCCATTCCTGGCCTTCCCTTCTCAGAGCCCCCAGCGTCCCTGCCCCAGCCCGGCCCCACCTGTGCCCCAGGTTTTTTCCCTGGGGAGCCAGGATATGTAGCTCTGCTAGCCCACATGGGGGATGATGTCTTAGGGTTCTTGAAAAGTAGCCAGAATAGGAGGTCTGAGGGCTAGAGATTTATTAAATGGATGATATCCAAGGAGGGTGGGTGGGTGGGGGCAGGATAGGACGGGCAGCAAGTGAGGCAAGGAAACGGGTCCACTGAAGTCTGCTCCCAGCCCCCGTCCCGGGGCGCTCAGGGCCTTCGAGCTTGGACGGCACCAGACAAGCATTGGCAAGAGGCTCGGGCCAGCCTTCGCTCCTGGATCTGTCAGCACTGGCTGTGGGTGCAACCCACCACCACTGCCCCTGCTGTGGGCGGCTGTGTCGTCACGCAAGCATCTGGGTGACCCAGGCGTTGGCCTGGTGAAAGGGATCTCAGGCAAGCTCCCTGCTGAGCACAGAACCCAATGCAAGGCTGCATCCCGCAACCCTGAGATGGGACCTGAGCTGAAACCAAGCGTCAGACGCCCAACTGACTGAGCCGCCCAGGCGCCCCCTCGGTCAGTGTATCTTTGTGCAAAGACGCAGTTACGAGGAGCCTTGATAGACTGTGACTCCCTGTGGGACTTGTGCCTGTCTTCCTTAGTATTGTAGTCTGAGTACCTATCATGCTCCCTGGCATACAGTAGGTGCTCACTAAGCCTGCTGCAAAAACACTAACACTCCTATGGAACTGACCACACCCGAGATGCTCTATATAAAGTCCATTACGTCTGAGAAAGATGTCATCATCATCCCACCGTCGAGATGAAGGGCGCAAAGAGGTGAAGTAGCTCACCCCGGGTCGCGCAGGTGGCAAGTGGCCAAGCTGAGACGTGATTCCCCAGGGTCCAAGCTCTTAGCTCCTGTGCAAATGACTGAGATTTGAGGCCTGGGGATCCCTGGGTGGCGCAGCGGTTTAGCACCTGCCTTTGACCCAGGGCGCGATCCTGGAGACCCAGGATCGAATCCCACGTCAGGCTCCCGGTGCATGGAGCCTGCTTCTCTCTCTGCCTGTGTCTCTGCCTCTCTCTCTCTGTGTCTATCATGAATAAATAAATAAAATCTTTAAAAAAAAAAAAAAAAAGATTTGAGACCTGTTTAAGACCAGGCTGCGTGACTGTCTCACGAAGCCCACGTAGCCACACTGGCATGTGTGCAGCACCAGGCGACAGCTCTTGTCTGCTGCAGGAAAGGATAGGCCACGGCCTTGGGCAGGGGACGCTTATAGTGTGGTCCTGTTGTCACACTGGCTCAGCCGAAGCTACTCCAGACATGAGTCGCTGCCGCCTTTACAGCCCCCGGGG
This sequence comes from Canis aureus, assembly GCF_053574225.1. NCBI lineage: Eukaryota > Metazoa > Chordata > Mammalia > Carnivora > Canidae > Canis > Canis aureus. Next base: position 43,405,067 of record NC_135642.1, read on the forward strand.
ACAGAGGGTTATCAGGGGCTGGGCTATAGGAGCAGGTGGGAAGCTCCGGGGTCAGGTAGGACACGAGTCCCTGAGCCTCCTTGATCCTCATATGCAAAATGGGACTAATATACTCTTTTCTCAAGACTTTTGTGAGAATGAGAATTAGAAATGCTCCGTGATGTGTGGCACGCAGAGGGCACTCCTCGGATGGTGCCACGCTACACGGAGAGGCCCTCCGCCCTCACCTTTGTTGCACTGGCTACTTCCTCGCCTGGTACTAGGGAATGTGAATCCCCGCCTGCAGCAAACGGGGGTCTTCTGGTTGACAACTGCCCGGCTGCCGGCAGGTGCCGCAGACCCGCCACCGTGGGCCCGTGCAGGGAGCTGCCGGCTAGCTGTGGAGGCGCGAGGCTCAGAGCTGTGAGCGTCCAGTTCCGTGCGGGGGCATCAGAGCTGGCCATCGGCAGTCAGGCCCACTGAGCACTGCTAGGGACGCCGCAAGGGTGAGATTAAGAGCTCCTGCTGCGGCCCACCGTCAGCTCGGCTGCCCTGAGCTCCCAGTGCCAGCACCCAGCTCTAGGGGAAGCCACCCACATTGGAGTCTGTGGAGCTGGGCTCCAGAGGGGCAGTGCTGACACAGAAAACAACACGAATAATGCCCCCTGGAGGCGTGCAGCTGGCACTTGGGGGCTGCAGGGGAGCCGTCTCCTAGCTCCATGACTGCTGGGAAGACCTGGGAACAGACAGCCCCCTGCCTGGATCTGCCGGCTGCATGGCATGGAGGCCAGGGCAAAAGCCCTCTTAACCCTGCCTGGGGCTATTGCCCCACCGGTGCCCAGGCTTCTGCGTAATAACCCTCAGTGCACCATGCCTGAGCCGGACTTAACGCATCTTCTTCTTCCCCAGCGGCAGTCTGGGAGCTCTTGAGGGCAGGGCTTGGGCCTCCACATTTCCCTTCTCTCCTACCAAGCACAGGACCGGGAATGTGGAAAATGGAAATCATGTTGGAGGCAAACTAGGAGATTAAAATCCTAAAGTCTTATTCCTCTTTTGAAGAGACATTGCCTTCTCAGCCTCCAGCTGCACCCCGGGCCCTGCCCGGGGGGTGAAGATGGGAGAATGCAGCAGGTGGACCCTGCGCTTGAGGGGTCACAGCCTTGGGGTTGGGCGGGCGGGGAAACAGAGAGACTCCGGTGGGCCAGAGCCCTGAGAGACGGCATAGAGGAAGCCACGGGGCACCGGGCTGGAGAGGGCGCATCCGAGGTTTCCTGGACAAGAGATCTCTGGGTTGGAAACTGAAGGACGGACGGACGGGAGAAAAGCCTTCCAGGCGCACACGCAAAGGTGCGCGGGTGCATTAGAGCCGGGCCCCGTGCGGGGCAGAGGGAAGAGCGCAAGGCCGAGCGGACGTCGGGAGAACAGGGTCCCAGTCCCAGCTCTGCTTGTAAAGTACCTGTGTGACCAAGGACAGATCCCTCCCGCCCCCCCTCCTTGCTTCCTCTGGGCCTCAGTTTCCTCATCTGTGTAATGGGGACTGGACTACTTTATCCCCAAAGTCCCTCCAGCTTGGAAGCTCTTGGGCACCCTTCCAGTAACTTGTCGGGGTGAACAGGCGCTGGGGCCCTCTGGGGAGTACTTACAGGTGTGTCCTGGTGGATCCCAAACATTCGGATCTAGGTGCTAAAAACATTTGCTTTACCGCAGGGAGCTCTGCCTCTGAGGCGGGCCTCCCTGCCTGGGATCTGCCGCGACTGCTGCAAGGGGACACCCCCAGGGTCGTGGTCCTCTCCGGCCTGCTTGGGTGTGTGTGTGGGGGGGATTCTGAGCCGCGGGAACGGAGCTCAGACAGGCCCTAGCACCTTCCTTTGCAGGGACTTGCCACCTCGTGGTCCCCGGTTTCTTCCTCTGAGCCGGAGCTGGCCAATCACACTCAATCTGGTTTCTCCGTTGCTAGGAGCTGGAGGCTCCTCCCACCTCCAAAGGCTTGGGGTTTAAAAGTCTAATCCTGGCTCTGGAGCTGCTCCAGGAGGTCGGGGGCTGTGGGAAGATGGATTTAAGACTTCCTGGGTGCGTGTCCAGCGGGCTCTGCAATCAGGGCCGCCGGAGCTCAGGAGGACAGAGCGCCTTGCCCGGTGCAGCCCTGGAGAACTTCCGAGAGGAGTCGCCGAGGGAGGGCCCTTCAGACCCAGCTTTGTGGGATGGGTGCCCTCCTCGGTCCGCAGCACTCCCACCCCGGAAGCTTTGGGATGTCTTCCTGCCCCTCTGCCGGTCCTGGCACTGTCCCGGTCCCTGGGGCCCACCCTGTCTTCTCTCTCGTGCACGTTCAGGGCTCATGCCCAGGGCTGGGAATCTGTATTACCCTCAGGCCTGAGTAATGGTCCAGATGCTCCTCTCTGGCTCCAGAGGCTGGGAAAGCAGGGGACCCTCAAAATGACACGGGGACTTCAGAGAGATGGGGAGGGTGTCCTGGGTGGGGTCACTGTGAGCAAAGGCCTGGGGATGTGTATGAGAGTGTATGCATGTCTGTCTGCCTGTGTACACACCGTGTGTGCACATGCTGGTGCTTCCGTGCACACTCCTTGAGCACACATGAGCATGGGTGTTCCATGCCAAGAAGGGATACCGGTTGGTGCCTCCTTGTCCTGGACTTGGGGGTTTTCTTACCTCCCTGCAGTCTCCCCATGACAAACCCGGGGTCTTGGTCCTGGGATCCAGCTCCCTGTAGCCTTGGGCCCCTGAGCCCTGTCCCCAGCCAGTCCCCACACTATCCAATGCAGCGACTTCTTGATGAAAATATTGATGAGACTAACATACAGCAGAGCCAGCATCACTCCAAATGGAGAAAATCCAACTCAATCCGTCATATGTTCCCATTGCCAGGGTGGCTGGCGGCCCACATGCCACCCAGTTTTACTTCTTCTGGGCCCTGTGTGTTTTCCATCACATAGAATGTCACTTAAGAGGGCCCGGAGAGGATAGGGGGTGAATAAGACCAGCGTGCCCTCGGGCCCAGGCTCTTGGGCCTGTTCCTCTGGGCAGCCTGGTGCCCCTCTCTGTGCTCAGGCTGGGCCCATCTGGCAGAGCCCAGGTTTCTCCTGCATGTGTTTCTGGGCTACATCAAGGAGTCATTTCACTTGCCTGGGGTGGCAGGAGGAAGCCTGGCCTGGCGCTAGGGTCCAGCTCCACCAATGTCTCTGTCCTCTGCAAGCTTCAGTTTCTACCTCTGTAAAAAGGGACTCCAGTCCCTGAGGCTCAGATGAGGGGAGATGGGCAGGGTCTCTGTGACCTGTGAACTGCTACATTGGGGCCCACTGGGGCCTTGGCCAATGGGAGCATCTAAGGGCATAAGCCAGAGGTGGTGAATGTTTGGCCCAAGAAGTACTTTGGAAAAAATCGAACTAGTGGCTAACATTTTGATAAGGGGCAGTTTCTGAGCAAAGGTTGGCTTTTGGCTTCTCTTGCAAAATCAACAGGCTCATTTCTCATTGCCTGACCCCTGGGTGAGGTAACCCCTGGCCCCTTGAGGAAAGGTTGGCATTTCAGAAGGGGTCTTCCCCAGTGGCCCAGACAAGTGAGTGGCCTGTGATCAGGTGGGGGAGGAGGGCGCATTGCCTCCTGGACCCCTTGGTGCACACTCGTTCTCTGCTCCCCATCCCTTGGCCCCAACTGTGCTCCGGGAACCTGATTTCCTACTAGGCAGGGAGCAAGGATGGAATGGAGTCTTGGGTGTGACTGCTTTTCCTCCTCCATCGCCTTGACCATTGCCCACACGGCCTATCCTTCCAAACCCCAGGGAGCCAGCTGGGCAGTTTCTTCCAGAGCAGGTGTAAGCCGGGCCAGACATTTCTTTCTCCTTAATACCTCTGTGAGGGTCCCTTGTGCTCTGGCAAAGGTTTGTGTTGTGGCCAGTGCAATCAACCATTTGGGGCAGGGCTAGGAGAGCCGCTCTCATCAGGCTGGAAGAGGGAGTTCCTGATCCACCCCTTCTCAGCTGTGTGACCTTGGGGAAATAACCTGACCTCTCTGGGCTCAGTTTCCTCACCTGTAAAATACCTACTTCCGTCATAAGGCTCAACTGGGATTAAGCGTAAGTGGACTTCCTGACACAGGTCAGGCACACAGTAAGGACTTAATGGGTGTTTGCTGAAAGAGGGAGCTGAATGTTCCCAGGCCTAGCAGGGAAGCCTGCGCAGTTGAGCACAGAGGAGACTGACTAACAGTGTCCTGTGGCTGGCTGGGTCTGGATGTGCTGACAAGAGTAAGGGACCTCTGCCTTGGGACCTTGCCCCTTCCAGCCTGGGATAACTGGGATAATGTGGGAGGGGGAAGCAAAAGGTAAGGCGTAGCTCTTTCTCTTTCCCCATCTTCCACTCTTGTAGGGGGGCACAGTTCTTTCTCCATGGGTTGGGCCCCTTCCTTGAATGGGGAGGGTCCCTGCCTTCTTCAATCACTAGAATCTGGCTGCCTGGTTTTGAACTGAGATGTAGAGTGTGGGGGCCCCAGGGAAGGAGGGTGTCGAGGGAACAGATGGCCCCATAATCAATTGGGCCTGGAGTTAACTCACGAGGTTGCCCCATCAAGAGTTGGGAATGGTGGGTGTGAAGACTGAGAAAGACACTTTACCCAGTTTTTAACTTGAAAGCGCAGGCAGGGCGGGGCTCTTCCAGGTCCTCCAACAGGGGCACTTCAGGAGAGAGAGGAGCTGAATAGCCTTTGAAAGGAGGGCCTCTCTCCTCCTCTCCTTAAGGCTGTCCTCTGGCCGTCTTTCAAGCACAGCAGCGGAGACCACTGCCTTCTCCCTGGATGTGCCTTCACATCTGGGTCCCGCAGGACGGGGGCTGCCCAGGGAAGATGACGATAATGGTAGTGATAACGGCAGCTGGTGACATTTACTGAGCACCTGGGCTGCATTCCTCCTGCCACCGTCACCCCAATTCCAGGGCGATAGACCAGCCCACCTCACGAGGCACAGCCTCTACATAAAAATTCAGATGGGAACGGAGCCACCAACAGGCGAGATGGAGAGGTGCATTAATTCGTGAACTTCGCAGAAGGATTCTCCTTGGTGGTGATGGTGGTGAATCTAAGGCATAGCTCCTCATGTGTGTTTATGGTAATGGTCCATGTCTAAAATGTTGACGCATCTGTCTGGTTTTAAAGAACGTGTTCAGAGAACCAAGTGCCCTGTGGGGTCTGCCGACGTCCTGTCCGGAGGCAGGAGAGGTACTTCAGGACCCTGGAGAGTGCCCCAAACTCCGGAGGTGGGCGGCCGAGGTGGGCACAGTTCAAGACAGGTTCATCCCGGGAAGTCATCGCATGCGTGGGACCTGGGCCTAGGCCCCGGGGACATGACTTACCCAAGTCATTTCGTAAGTTAGTGGCCTCGTTGTCAGGGACTGTGTCCTCTGGAACAGAAGCCAAAGTAGGGGCAGTCCAGCACGCTTCTCTGTGCGGAGTCTGCAAAGACGCAGGTGCCACTTTCTGCCCTCTGAGAAGTGTGTGCAAACAGGGATGTTGTAAGTCAGATCCTACCCCCAGCACCACCCTGGCTGGCTCTGGGCTTGGGGGCAGCAGTCGGTTGTCTGGATGGACAATGCGGTGAACGGTCACAGTCACGGCCTCTGCAGCCTCCCTGTTGGAAACTGAGTCTTGGCTCTGCCTCTCCCAGGCTGTGCAGATTTGGGCACATCACTTAACTTCTCTATTCTTCAGTTTCCTTTTCCGTAAAACGGGTATGATAAACACCTACGTCATAGGGTGCTGTGAGAATTAAACATAATATACAAAGCACTAAAAGGAATCTTCTTCACGTAGTGAGTCCAGTTGGTTGTTATTATTTTTAGATCTAAGCATTTCTGCCCCGGCTCTCTCTTTTTAAAAAAGAGATATTAATTAATTAATTAACATTTATTTGACACAATCTTTGACCAGATTCTTCCCATGGTACTGCCATCTATTTTTTTTTTTTTGAAGATTTTACTTATTTGAGAGAGAGAGAGAGAGAGGGAGGGAGGGAGCACAAGTGGGGAGGGAGGGGAAGGGGGGATAGAGAGCAGACTCTCTGCTGAGCAGGGAGCCTCATGCAGGACTCGATCCCAGGACTCTGGGAATCATGACCTGAGTCAAAGGCAGATGCTTAGCTGACTGAGCCACCCAGGTGCCCTGACACCCCCCCAGCTTGCCTGTAGGGCCAGACTTGGAAGAGGCAAATGTTTCATGGGCTTGTAAGCTGTTGGAGTGTCTGAGGAAGCACGGATTTGGCCCTGAATCAGGGATTCTGGAACCCTGAGCTGGAGCTGGATTCTGGCACCAGCTCCCTCCCTGCTCCTTTTTCATGGTGGTTCCAAGCATGGTTTTGAGGAGCCAGCAGGACCCAGGCTCAAATCTTGCCTCTGGGGCTTACAGGCAATGACCTTGGTCATTATTAACGTGTGAGAGACTCATCTGTGTCTGGCGATGATGATCCCTTGGCATGGTTGTGCAGGGGATGACATAAGAACACGCAGGCGAAGGCCGAGCACAGGTGCTGTCAGGGCTGCGTGGCGGTGGCTGTCACATGCTGTCTTCCTAATGTCTCTGTTTCATTTTGGGCCTCTGCCGCTCCCCCCCCCTCTCCTGATGGATGAGGTTCTCATCCCTTCTCCTCGACTTCCTGGCTTGCTCCACTCCAGAGGGTGTGGGGGAGTCTCTGGAGGCAGCTCATCCAGGCCCAAACCTCAGAGAGAGGACTTTAAAGGATAAGAGAGGGTGCTGGCCCCTGGCGGCCCATTTCTTGGAGACTCACCCCTTCCCTAGGCTTTGCCTTCGCCGAAATGCCCTGGATTTCTAGACGACTCTTATCCCATAGCTCTGGGCAGACACCACTCTCCACTTCTGGCTCTGCCCCATTCTAGTAGCAAGTGATGAAACATTTATTCTATAAACAGCTAAGATTTGACAAGTGTGAACTGGAAGGGTTCTAGGTCTCAGCACATGAGTCGTCTCACTTATAATTAGCTTTTAATTAGCATCTACTTTGTGTTTAGCAATGTAGGAAGCACTTTACACATCTTTCCTTATTTAACCACCCAACTGCTTCTAGAGGTGGCTCTTATTACTAATTTTATTTTGCAGGCAAGGAAACTGAGCCCTGGAGGGGGGTTCAGTGATGCTTGGGTCACACGGAAGGGGCCTCGAAGACACAGGGAGGACATTTGTAAAGTACTTTGCACCGTGCCCAGCAGGAAGAATGTGCTCAATAAAAGCCCTGTGCACCCTGCGCTCCTCTCCAGCGCCCCTAACTGAGATAAGCCCTTCTCATGCCCTCCTTCCCACCCCTGTACCAGCTCTTCTAAGGGTCAGGAACGCATTACCTTGCAGTGGAGCTGGGCACAATGGTGGCATTTCAGGCCCTGCGAGTTGGGTGAGGAGGGGGACTCAGACTGGCCACTGACTCCAGTCATGGCTAAGGCTCCTTCCCTTTTGCTCTTGTGGTCATGTCCACGCAGGATGTCCAGGGGCCTGGCCGTGGAGTCATCACGAAGTGATGTCTGGTTGTCATGAGCTCTCACTAGTGGATTATTCATTATGCCTGGGAATTTGAACACAGCCCCAGCCCCTCACTCCTCCCCTGCAGCTTCTCTGGGACCGGGCTGTGGGGCAAGTAGGTCAGGACTTCCAGGGCTTCAGGTTCCCTTCCGTCACCGTCACAGGGCCTGGCCTTGACTATGACCTCTCTGAGACACCCACCTGGCCACAGAGGAGCCCTGGCTTCTCGGGCCCAGGGCAGGCTTTTGCTCCTCTTTGGGCCTCAGTGTCCTCATCTGTAAAACGGGAGGGTAGGACCGGCTGTTCTCTGAAGGCTCGCCCAGCCCCGTCACGGAGTGGAGTAAATACTACAGAGAATCCCTCTCCCCCCTTGCCTGCTCTATCAGAGGATATGTAGTGGAGGCTGGGGATGGAGGACCTGGGGTAGAATAGGATGCGGGCAATGAAACAGAGGGAGGAATCTCGGTGGTTCCTGGCTCTCTGGCTTGAGCAATTGGCTGATCAGGGTGTTGTTTATTGAGGAAGGGAAGAAAAAGAGGCAATAGTGGCTTTAGGGAGGGATCATGAGTTCAGTTTGGGATCTATTGGACTTGGGGTATTTAAGGGATGGCCCCAAGCAGCCAGCATGGAGGTCAGCTTGGATTTGAACCAGGGCTATCTGGATCAAGGGCCATGTTCTCTCTAGCACACCACCCCAGACAGAAAGTGCAGGGCACAGCTGAGGTACTTGGGGCCAAGGAGGGGGCAGAGAGGGCTCAGGCTCAGGGCAGGGCCAGCAGCTGGGAATAGTAGTGGGGGGCGGGGGGAGAAAAGAAGGCTTAATCAGGGAGGGCTTCCTGGAGGAGGCCCCTGAATGTCATGTTCTATAGATGCCAAGAGAGGGTGAGGTCTGAAGGGGAACAGGACAGAAGCACAGTCAGAAGGCTCCTGGAAGGCCACGTTCAGCGACGTGACTTGCCCAAAGTCACACAGCTAATGGAAGAGCCAAGATTCCGACCAGGTGAGCCTTACTCCACGGTCTCTGTTCTCAATATACCCCAGAGAATGACGATCTCAGGGCACGAGGCCTGCTCAGGGGAGGGGGAGGGGGATGCCCCAAAGCCAGACAACGCGATGGACTTAGTCTCCCTCATTTCAGACCCATTTCCCCCAGCCCACGTGTGTGGGGTCAAATTCCAGATACGCAAAGACACAACAGAGCTCTGACCCTTGAATTGACGGAACACAAGAGCTGGGACTCCTGGATTTAAGACGGACCTGGCTCTAGGTACAGGGTTGCCCTTGGGTGCAGGTGGTGTGGGTGACTACTTAGCACCTTCCAGCCAAGGTACACGTGGAATCCCCCTCGGGTGCCTAACCGGTCGGTCACTACACCCAGAAGCCCATTAGTGCCCCTGACCTTGGAGCAGACGTCGCCTAACAGGAGGGCAGGGCACCGGGCACATCGAGCTGCAGTGGTGGCAGCACCGGGGAGTGCCAGCCGCTCGCAGGGAGTATGCAGTGTCAAATGGGGTGCATTGCTTGCCGTGCAAATTAAAAATTAAAATTAATCAAACACTCAAATTGATTTCCTTCCCGTCTGTTTGCTCTGCTGTGCCAGTCGGATGCCTGCCTGCCCGCCTGGTCCGGTTGAGCCGACTCCAGGCCAGCGCTGGGCAAGCTCAGAGGCCCCTGCAACTAGGAGCTCGGGCACCTCATTCCCACCTTGGGAAATCGGGTAGGGGTCAGTCCAACCGGGTCCTAGAGCCTGAGCCCCGGGGCTGGGTTTGGAAAGGGGGGGCCAGCAGAAGACAGGGTCACTCCGTCGGAGGAAGCAGAACCCTAGGGAATACTTGGGGGGCCACTGTCAACTGACACGTCGAGTCCGGGCGTCCGGTCCCTTCTCTGATCTTGGTTTCCCATCCGTGGAATGGGGAGAGAGGCTGATGGAGAAAGGCCCCCCAGTTCATACGCTGGCCTGCGGTCGGACCGGCCTTCCCTGGGGCCGGATCTCCTTCATTCCCCAGCCGCGTCCTGACTGCCACTCACCACTGTGCCACGGGGGCCGAGTCACTTAGCATCCCCGAGCCTCGACTTCCACCTGGGTAACATAAGGATGCTACTACCAGTGTGCGGAGGGAGATGATCGTGCAAGTGGTTCATGGGGATCAGCGCCGTGGTGGGGAGGCAGTGAGGGGAGCACAGCGGACCGCGACACTTGGGCATCCCTGGGCATCCCTGGGCCTGAGCTATCTGCGAGGTCGGCCTGCATTGGGGCGAGAGGGTCAGGCCTCCCCTCGCCCCCGCCCCCCTCTGACCCCCCTTGGATACAGCTGCCCACGGAAGGGCCAGCCTCGGGGGAGGACCTCTCGCTTCAGCCGAGGGGAAGGCACCCACCTGTGGGCTGCTGACCTCCGCTTGCCCAGCAGCAGGGAGGAGGGGTCCAGCCTGCCGGGGGTCTGGGCAGGGCCCTGTGCTGCCCTCCACAGCCCGCAGACCGTGGAGGGAGGTTGGCGAGGGGGTTCCCTGGAGCAGGGCTCTGAGCCTGGCAGGAGTCAGCTCACAGTTAAGCCGCCGTTATTCTGCTGAAAAGGCCTTGGGGACTCCCCGCTTCCCTTGCCTTCACCTCCAGACGCTCACCAAGCCCGGTCTCTTGAATTCATTAAGGGTCTAACCCTTGGACTGCTCCACCGCACCTGCACCTTCTCACCGGGGCGACCCCACAGCCTCCGCTCCAGGCTTCCCCCTTCAGTGTCACCCCCTCCAGCCCAACCTCCTGGAAAGAGTATCCACGAATTCGGATCTGATCACCTGCCTCCCCTTAAAGCCCTTCAAAGTCCTCCCATGGCATCCAAGGACCTTGGTGACCAGACCTGCCCCCGTCCTCCCACCTCCCAGCAGTGCACCCCCCTCCACAGTGTGGGTGCTCTCTCACTTTTCTGCAGTCCCGCCTCCCTCCCGCTCTGCATCCGAACACCATCCATGTAGCCAACATACACTCCCCGGACCCCGGCAGTGGCCAGGCCCGGGCTGGTGGGTGTGGCGGGGCCAGGGAATCAGAGGTGACCCGGCCCCAGTTGTGCCCTTCCACCCCACCCCCACATTCCTCCCCCCCCCCCCCCCCCCCCCCCGTGGATTCCTATGCTCCTTCAAGGGCAGCCATCCCTCGGCCATCTGGGGAGAGCCAGGTCAGGCAGACGCCAGCCTGGGTGAATGCAGGGCTCCCCACTCACCTCTGAGGCTCAAGGCCAGGCTCTAGGGGCTCCGGACTTTCAGTTCTACGACCGCGCCAGCCTCTAAACCCCCACGCCAACCAGTGCCCACTCCAGAACTTGGAGCCTGGGCCTTACTCTGTGGATGTGGCTGTTCAGTGCCTGTCTGCGCGAGGCCTGGGAGGGTCCCGAGGACAGGGCCCGTGGGCCTGGCCCAGAGTACGCCCTCTGTGAGTGGGAGCTGAATAGCGGGTCTGCTCCCCTCCTCCTGCCATAGCTTCACAAGGCCCCAGGCCCCCACACCCCCCGTACCCCACTGGCCTCCCAAACTGCGACTCCAATCCCATCTCTCCGCCCAGACCCCCGACCTCCCCCCGTCCTGCGGTGTGTGTCTGTTTCCGCCGACGGTGCTGATGTCAGGTTCCCAGGGGTATGCTTGACAAGGGGTCAGGGCCCCCGACCGAAGAGCTGCAGCCTCCAGCTTCCTTTCTCCTCTCTCCTACCCGGGGACTAGGAGGGGTAGAGTATACCCTTCCGCAGATGGGAGAACCAAAGGCCCAAGGATCCAGTTCAGCCTGGGGCCTGCTGCTGGTCCCGTGCTTCTGCCTCCTCCGGTCCTGAGCTCATCTTCCCCAACCCTTCCCAAATGGAGTATCTAAGGGGCTTCCCTCTCCCCCCGCTCAGTCCCTCACCCACTCCCCCCACCACACGTCTGGGAGTCACTGTTGGCCTGTAAGAGCTGAATTGGACCCTAGGCCCGGGGCCTCCAGGACTTAGAATCTGGCTCTGGTGGAGGGCGGGGGTGTCCATTGGCTGTTTTATCTTTTTTCCATCCCCTTGTGGCAGGGTGTGTGTGACCAGAACCAAGCAGAGATGGCAGAGAGGAGCAGCCCAGTCGCCGCTGTACAGTTACGGAGGACAGAGCGGGGCAGGTATTGCCCAGTTATTTGGCTAGATCTGAGTGGCAGCTGAGCTGAGGTCTCCTGTCCCCCCCACCATGCTGCCAGCTGGCTGTCAGGTCTGGGTCCCTGGTATGCCCTACCATGTGCTGGGGGCTGGGCATCAGCCAAGGGGGTTAGAAATGGTCCGTAGGTGCAGGCTGCTGAGTGATGGGCTGGGAGGCAGTTGGAGGCGCTGTGGGACACCGTCCTCTGCTTGAAGCCACCAGGCTAAACTCCCTACTCCCAATGGGGCCCACCAGAACCTGCTGTCCTGGCCCCATGACACCTGCAGTCCCATCTCCAATTCCCTCTTCTCACGCTCTGACCACATGGGCTTTTTCTCCTTCCTCTCACTGCAGGGCCTTTGCATATGCTATTACCTCTTTCTGGAGCCTCTACTCCTAAAAATTAATGTCTATCCAGCCTTCTGGTGCTAGGTCAAATGCCACATCCTGCCTTTTCCTGACTCCCAAGCCCAGCCTGGGCCTCCACCTACTAGCCCCACAACTCTTCAGAGCACTGGCTGAGGCGTGATTCCACATCTCTTTGCATGGTGGTTTGAATTCTCTTTCTTCCTCCAGACTCCAACTGCTCTGGGATGTATTCCCAGAACCTGGCACAGCACCCGGCAGCGAGGAAGTCCTCGATAGATGTTTGTGGAGGGACACCAGGGTGGCTCAGCCCTGCCTTTGGCTCAGGGCGTGATCCTGGAGTCCCGGGATCAAGTCCCATGTCGGGCTCCCTGCGTGGAGCCTGCTTCTCCCTCTGCCTGTGTCTCTGCCTCTCTCTGCATCTCTCACGAATAAATAAATAAAATCTTTAAAAGAAGTGTTTGTGGAAAGAATGAAGAACAACAGCTCTCACTTAAAATCCTGGAACTTCACATCGGACCTTGGTTTTCTCGTCTCCGAAATGGGAACGATGTGACGCCAGGATCAGTGTGAGGACGAACTTGTGAATGAAGACTCCCGACATGTGGTCAGTTAAGAGCAAAGAGGAGGAGAGGTTGGGGTGGGTAGGGGGCCGTTGAGGAAGGCTGTTTAGGGGTAGAAGGACTTGAGAGGTGGATGGGATGTGTCAGCCAAGCGGTACGTAGGCATCTGTGGGCAAAGGCTGGAGGTGGGGAGGTGGGGATGTGAGATGCAAGGAGATAGCCTGGTGGGGGGGGGGGCAGTTCCCTGAATCTTTGGTGACCCTATTTTCAGCCTGACTCAGGCCGCTGGGCTTGGCTGAGGGGCAGCCTGGAAATGCCCGCGGCCTCCGGGGACTCCATGCGGGTCACTCAGCCCCGGCTGGATCTGGCTTGGTGATGGGGTCTGGGACACTGCCAAGGTCTCCCCCACCGGCCTACGGAGATAGCCGAAGAGAGCAGAGGGGCCCTGGGCAGGCATCTGCAGGGGCACGGACCCAGCCCTCGGGGCAGGAGGCACCCGCCCCCAGGGTCCGGTGCGGCAGCTCCTTCATGGGCTGCCCACGCTGGCCTCCCCAGCCTCTGGCCCCTGCCCCCAGTCGCTGCTGCGCTAGCGGGACACTGATTCCTCCGAGTGGGTCTGTTCATTATTAGTGCCGTGCCTCTCTGCGAAGCCTGCTGGGAGCCGGAGGTGGCAACAGGTCCTGTCCTGCGCACAGGGCAGGATCCAAGGGGGTCCCAAAGGGACCTCTGTACCTGCCTGCCTCTGGGTAAAACTCTCGGATAGAGGGCTGAGGCCTGGGGCTGCTGAGGGAAAACAAGTGACTTACGGTCACGTTTAGTTGCCCCTCTGGGGCTCACGTGCTTGCCCCCATACTTAAGGAGGAGGTCGGGCTCAGAGAGGGCATGCTGCTTATCTGACGTTGCCCAGCAGGGCTGGGGGGAGAGGCGCAAAGGCCGCGTGGCTCCCAGAACAGTGAAGTGGGAGAAACGGACTGGAATTGTTGCTCTGCTTGGATGTCAGGCCCTCTGGGGAAAGGCTGTTTGTCTCTGGCCCCCCTGGGGGCCACCTGGAGGCCCTGGGAAGACTCCTCAGGGGGTGTGTGGAGCCGGAGCAGGCAACAGCCGTGAGCTCATCTCTCCTGAGGCCCCAGAAAGTCTGGGGCGAAGGCAGAAGAGAAAAGGTCGGGAAAGGAGGGGATAGGAAGATGGCAAGGGCCTTTGGGCCAGGCCGTGGAGCCAAGCTCAGGTTGGGGAAGAAAGACACTCGCTGAACACCTACTGTGTGCTGGGTCGTTCCTGCGCATTCTTCTCCTCCTCCTCCTTCCTCCTCCTCCTCCTCTTCTTCTTCCTCTTCTTCTTCTCCTTCTCCTTCTCCTCCTCCTCCTCCTCCTCCTCCTTCTTCTTCTTCTTCTTCTTCCAGATTTTGTTTATTTGTTTGACAGAGCAAGAGAAAGAGGGAAAGAGAATCTCAAGGTGACTCTGCACTGAGCGCAGAGCCTGACACGAGGCTGCGTGATCATGACCTGAGCCCAAACTAAGAGTCAGGTGCTTAACTGAGCCACTCAGGAACCCATCTTTTTTTTTTCCCCCCTCAAGATTTATTTATTTATTTGAGAGGGAGAGAGAGGAAGAAGAGGAGAAAGAGGAGGAGGAGAAGAGGGGAGAGTCTTAAGCAGAGTCTTCACTGAGCAGGGAGCCGACACGGGGCTCGATCTCACGACCCTGAGGTCACGATGTGAGGTGAAACCCAGAGTAGACCCCTCATCGGACTGTGCCACCCAGGTGTTCCTGTGTGCATCATTCTTAACAAATTCTTCACCAACCTCTTTGGTGGCCCATTGTACAGAGGAGGACACCGAGGCTGGAAGAGGCACTGGGTGTGCCTGGCATGGGGTCTTTGCAGGGCACTTGGGTGCCCAGACCTGGCCCTCCCGACTCCCATCACGGCCGCACAGAAGCCCGCGCTCCGACTTCCAGCTCCGGTCAGCAGGGGGAGGCTGTGCTGCATCTGGCGGTGGCCCTGGGCGCAGGGGCTGGGAGCGGGTCTAGGAGGAGAGCTTCCAAAGCTCCTGATCTGGGAGCCCTTGGCCTAGGGTGGCGAGGTGGCAGCCCCGCCGAGGCCCGGGGAAAGTCAAAGCTCCTCAATCAAGGCTCTCCCGGCTTCTCCGCTGCCCCGTCACCACCCGTCCTCATCCTCCACTGCGGCTCTTTGCAAGTGCTCTTCTCCCGGCCTGGGCTGCCCTTTCGGTAGCTTTCTGCCCGGCCAACTCCTCGCCGTCCTTCAATAACTGCCTTCAATGTCGCCTCCTCCAGAAGCTTTCCTGGACTTCCTCCATCCCTAAAAGCTCCATTATACCGCCTGTTCTTTCATTTTTTTTTAATATTTATTTTTATTTATTCATTCATGAGAGACACAGAGAGAGAGAGAGGGACCCAGGCAGACGGAGAAGCAGGCTCCCTACAGGGAGCCTGAGGCAGGACTTGATCCCGGGACCCAGGATCATGCCCTGGGCTGAAGGCTGATCTGCAACTGCTGAGCCCCCCAGGCGTCCCCTGTTGTTTCATTTTTTGTTTTAAGGGGGGGCATGTGTGGAAACCACCTGTGTTCTCAGTACCTGGTGCATAATAGGATGCGGCACACGATAGGTACTTAGTAAGCAAATGGGCAAAACGTATCCCTCTGTGGAGGAAGGAGGGCGAGCGACCCTGTGGGGTGGAAGTAGGTGTGGGGGACACAGAAGATGAAAGGCTCATGCTGCAGGCCTGCCGGGGAGCCCTAGGGGTGACCTGGAACTTCACGTCCCGGGGGGTCAGGAGGGTCCAGGGAGGTCTTGGCTGTGAAGGAGTTCCGCGGCCTCTGTGGGGTCCCTGTGCGCCCTCGTACCTCTCAACTTTGCCTTGGTTCCCGGACGAGGGAGGAGAGAAAGATCAGAGAAGGAGGGGGCGGCCCAGGCCCGGTGAGCGGGTGAGGGTGCGGGGGCCCAGGAGTGTAGCCTCAGAGTGGGCGGGACTCGGGGTGCCTGGGTGCCCCCGGCGGCCTGGGGCCTCCGTCTGGGTGGGATCCTGCCCGGTGTCGGCCTCGGAGACGAAGTGAGCCGACGTCCTTCCAGGGGAGGGTACACGGGGCCCGAGGGAGGCAGGGTTTGTCCAAGGTCACCCCGCGGGAGGGTCGCCGTCCTCCACCCTGCCCTCCGCGCGGCAGGTGTCCTCAGCAGGGCCCGACGCGCCCTCCCGGGGTCCCACCTGCGGCCGGGCGGGGCGGGCGCTCCCGGGCCGCTGTCCCTTTAAGCCCGGGCGCGATGCTCAGCCGCCGCCAGGCCGGAGCCGGAGCCGGAGCCCCAGCGGCCCGCGGAGCTCCCGGACCCGGACCGACCCGGGCTGGGCGGCGGGCGGCGGGCGGCGCCCCGGGTCCTGCGGGGATGCGAGGGGCGGCGGGGGCGGCGACGGGCAGACGGACGGACGGCGGGGAGGCGGCGGACAGGGCGCGGAGCAGGTGCGCGGAGGGCGGGAGGCTCGGGGAGAGGCGGGGCGGGGCGCGCGGGGGGCGCGCGGGGCGCGGGGGGCGCGGGGGGCGCGGGTGCCCGGGGCGGGGGCGGGGGCGGGGGCGGGGGCGGCGCGCTCGGGGCTGGGCGGCGCGGGGCGCGGGGGCGCGCGGGGGCGCCGGGGAGCCGGAGCCGGAGCCGGAGCCGGAGCCGGGCCCTCCCGCCCCACGCACACGCGGCGCGCGCACGGACACGCGCGCACGCCCTCCCGCCTCGCCGCCGCCGCGGAGCCGAGCCCTGCGGAGCGGACCCCGAGCCGGAGCCGGAGCCGGAGCGGGAGCCGGAGCCGGGGGATGCGGGCCCGGAGCGGAGCGGCGCGCCCGGTGCGCGCCCCGGACGGTGAGAGCGGCCGGGCCGGGCCGGGCCGGGCGGCGGCGGGCGGGGGCCGCGGGGGCGCAGGCCGGGGCGCGGGGGGTGCCCGGCGGCGGCGCCGCGTGCGCGGCCTCTGATTGGGCGGGAGCCGCGGGCCGCGGTGGGGGTGGGGCGCGGGGGGCGCGCGGGCGGGGGCGGGGGCGCGCGGGGACGGAGGGGCGCCCGCTCCCCGGGTGCGTGACCGCGCTCCCGCCCGCTCGCCCGCCCGCCGCGCCGCCCCGCCGGCCCCGCCGACCCCGCGACTCGGAGCCGCTCGGGGCAGGGGGGAGGGGAGGGGGGCCCAGGGCGGGGCTCCGGCCGCGCGCCCCGGGGGACAGCGCCCGCAGCGAGGGCCCGGGGCGCCCCCCTCCGCCGCGGCCGCGCTCCGCCCCGCCGGCTCCCGGGCCCGGGCTCCGGTGACTCCGGCGGGGTCGGGCGGGGCCGCAAGGTCGTCTGTGCAGCGGGGCCGAGGGCGCGGGGCTTGGGGCGGGGAGCGCGGAGACGTGCCCGCCTGGCCGTGTGCGCCCGCGCCTGCTGCTGCGGGGACCGGCGGCCGGACGGGTGGGACCGCGGGGGGGGGCGGTGGTCGCTGGACCTGGCCCGCCTCGGCCCCTGGGGGGGCGCCCGCGTCCGCGTCCCCGTCCTCGTCCCCATCCCCGTTCCCATCCCCGGTCCCGTCCTCGTCCCCGGCCCCGTCCCCGGCCCCGTCCCCGGCCCCGTCCTCGTTCCCATCTCTGGCCCCATCCCCGTCCCCGTTCCCATCCCCGTCCTCGTCCTCATCCCCGTCCCCGCCCCGTCCCCATCCTCATCCTCATCCCCGTACCCGCCCCGTCCCCATCCTCATCCCCGTCCCCGTCCCCATCCCCGTCCTCGTCTCCGTCCCCGTCCCCGTCCCCGACCCCATCCCCGTCCCCGTGCCCGCTTTGCTTGCAGACGTGCCCCCGCGCGCTCTCCCGGGTAGCGCGGCTGTGCCCCCACCGTGCCCCCGCCCCTTCCACGCTGGAGCCCCCCCACGCTCCTGCCCCTCCCAGCCGGTGCTGGCCGCCGCACGGGACTTCCTAGGCCCCCTCCCCACATGGCAGCCCTACCCCTGCACAAGACCGGTCCTGCACGGTGCCCCCGAGAGGGTGGACCAGAGGCCCCCGCCGCCGGGAGAGGCCTAAGGAAGCGTCGGGGGCCAGGACTGTCCCTCTACAAACGCTCCTTGCTTCCAGGGCAGGTTCTTCCTCCCCTGGGAAGTCTTCCCTGATTGCCCCTTGAATCCATCCTTCCAGCTTGGGTTTCTGGGTCAGAGCAGCCGGGTTCCCCAGCCGCCCTTGCTCCGTGCTCTCCCCCGGGGCTCAGCGTGGGAGCCGGTGGGGGTCAGAAGCCAGTCAGCGGGTCGGGTGTGATGCTGGACTAGGACCTACCCGGCTCTCGGGGGGATGGTAAGATTTTGTTTGAGCACTTTTCAGGCTTAAGCCTTGCCCCCGCTTGCTCATCCCCCTGGAATCCATCAGCCCCTTGCGAGAACGCAAGGCCCGTGGGCACGTTTCTGCTCCATTTCACAGAGGAGGGTTTTGGGCAGAGACGGAGCGAGGAGGACTCTAGGGTCAGGGTAGCCCCTGGCGCCGGGAAGGCACCCTTTAGCCCCGGGTCTTGGTGCGGTGGGCAGGGTCTGCGAGGGCACGCAGGCAGCAGGGGGCCGGCTGCCTGCCGCTGGAGTCTCCTGGGGCAGCTGTCCTGCCGCCTGTGACCAGCGCCCTCCCGGGTGGGCAGGAACGTGGGCACAGCCACTCTTGGCCTCGTTCTCCCTGCCTTGACTTCCGGCGCCTCTTGATCCCGGCTTCCTTAACCTTTGCTTCCTGGATTTGGGGCCAGGGTCTTCCCGGGCTCTGCTTGCTGGTTTGCAAACCTGGCTTCTGTGGAGCTCAGCACTGGGATGTCGGTATCGTTCTGGGGGTCGGAAGGGTACCCCCACCCCCACCCCAGCACCCTAGGCTAGGCCCTGGCATTGCCCTCCTGCATGGGCCCTGGAATCCTTCCTGGCCTTTAGAGATCTCCATCCTAGAGCCCCAGGCGGGCCAGGGAGCTCACTCGAAGGGAAATGGGTTCCCCCACAGAGGTGTAAATGTGCACTGGGGGGAGTGGAGTCTGGTGGCTCTTGGGACCACTTCCTTCCCAGGTGGCCCACCTTAGGTCCAGGAAGCTAGAGTAGCTCTCAGCCCCACTCAGGCTTCTGTGACCCGCCCCCCCACCTCGTGCTGACCTGATGGCAGCCGGGACTCATTCCCAGGGCCACGTTGGCGGGGAGAACTGTTGCCCAGGAGTGACCAGAGCTCCTTCTGGGGTTGGGGTGCCATTGGACCCTTCAGCCTCTTTGCTGGCTTCATGCTCAGGGAGCCTCGCCCTGCCTCTCCCAGTCCCCTTCTGCCCTGCTCTCGCTCAGTGGCCTTTCTTTCCCATTGTTTCTTTTGTCTCTCTCTCTCCCTCTCCATCCCCATATGGCTCCCTGAGCTCTGGACTTTTGCCTTCCTGTGTGTCCACTGATGCTCCGGCTGACACCCAGGTGGCTGGAGCGTGGCCAGGTGCCCACTTGGTCCCACCCCTGCCATCCAGGCCCGCCTGAGGCCGCACCCTGGTTCTTCTGGCCCCCTTCCCACCAAAGGATTCTTGCAGGCTAAGCCCACCGTTTGGGGTTGCAGGCCAGGGGGAGGGAGAGAGCAGGGTACCCCTTTGGCCCGTGGTCTGTGCTATCAGGGGTGTGACTCGCAGCCAGGTGCTCCCAGCCCCTAGTCGCTGCCTGTTCCGGGAAGAGCCGCTCCCCCTCAAACCTCCTGTCCAGCGTGGCCCCTCCTTTTGCTGTCCAGCGAGTCCCTGACCCTGCCATCGGGATGTTTTACATTAGAAAGATATTATATTCTAATAAATTCAGTGATAAGTCGTTGGGTGGGCTGAGCCTTGGGGTGATTTGTGGGGGAGAGTCCCCTGACCACTCAAGCCTCCTTTTGGGGGAACTGGGAGCCACTCTGGCCACCCAGAATCTCCTCCACAGGCTTCTGGGGTGCAGACGTCTGCTCTTGAGAACCATGCCTCGGGCTTATTCCTTGAACCGTTCTAGGACTGAACCATTGCCTAGAATCCCGCAGTGGGGGCTCACTCCACGTTTAGGGGCATTTCCTGGTTTGAGGCCCAGACTGAGCACTGGGGATTCTGATGACAAGCCTGGGTCCTTCCCTGGTTGGGCTCTGAAAGGGGACGCAGGTATCCACCCCCACCCCTGGGTATGAGACCGAGTGGGCTGGGCAGCTGCAGAGGTACACGAGAGGGGTTGGTGGCTGGTTATCGCAGGTGGATTGGGAGGCTGGTGCATTTTGACCTGTTCGGATGTTTCTGGCACTTGGTAGAAGCTCAGTAAATACGTTGACTACACGAATGAATGGAGAACATGAACCAGCGAGGGCTTTCCAGGCAGATGGCACAGTCCTAGCATGGCGCCGTGGCGGGAAGCACCAGGCCTGGGTGGAACGTGTTTGCAATGCAGTAGTTCGTGCAGGGGCGTAGCACGCACGGAGCAGGTTGGCATGAGACAGGAGGATCCTGACTGCCCGACTGAGGAGTGAGAGCTGATTCCATATTGGGGGTTGCAGGGTTGAAGTGCTGGAGGTTGGTGATTTAAACCGCTCCCTCTGGTGGCTGTGGGAGGGGTTGGCCCGAGAGCCAGAGGCAGGGAGGCGGTCCTGAGGCCGCCTGGGTGGGAATCGGGCTGGTCGTGAGGGCAGCAGCGGGGACAGGCCCCAGTGCATCTTCTGAGGGTGGCCAAGGGGCGGGGCCTGGCTTCCCACCCCAAGAGGATGGAGAGATTTGGCCTGGGGTAGGAGCCGGGTGCTGCACCGTAGGCCATCCTTCCAGGGTTGGGCAAGGCCTCGAGTATGTCACGGGGCATAGGGAGGTGTCAGGTGTCCAGGACTCGTAGGATGCAGCCCCTAGTACTGGCCCTCCCACTGTGTGCGCGTGAGCAGGTCCCTGAGATCCCCCGGACCTCTGTTTCTATGTCTGTAAAATGGGTAAATGTGTCTCCCCGGAGACCTGGGGTGAGTTTGGGTGGAAGTCTGTGACCTTCGAAGTGGGCTACCAAGAGACGGGGTCGAGGGCTGGTCACACTGCCGTCTGACAGAGGAAGAGTTTGAGGCCCAGGGAGCAGGGGGGCGACTTGAATGAGGTGGCAGATCAGGTTGGGGGCAGGGCGTTCCGGCTTGGGGTTTTCCCGGCTGGGCCTGTGGCCTGCTGGGCAGGGGTGGGTGGCGTGGCCAGGGCCTCGAGGCCTCTGCAGGAGACGTCCTCGGGCAGTTGGTTCGGCAGTCCAGCTGTCAGGGAGCATATGGGGCCATATGGCCACATAGGGGAGGCACCAGCCGCTGAAGGAGGGTTAGCGGCTGCCATCCTGGCCTTCTGGATCTATGTGGGCACTGCCAGCCATCAGGGTCAGGGTGGGGGAGGCCAGAATGGAACCTCAGTGTCCACGTTGGGTCTTGGCAGATGGCCCAGTCCTAGCACCCATCTGCCAGGGCAGTCAGACAGGCGGCTTCATGCCCAGGGCTGATCCAATTAGTCCAGGCCAGCTGTGCCAGCCACCCTGCATGCCCCACCCAGCTCTGACGGCCCTGCGGCCCTCAGGTCGTGGGGTGCTACAGTGCATCTGATGTGGAGATGGGTCCCCGGAATCAGCCTAGTGTGGTTAAAGGGCCTGGGCGTGGACCTGGGTTTGAATCCTGGCTTAGCTGCTTCCACACTGGGTGAGCTCAGGCAAGGCCCTTCACTTTCCTGAGCCTCGGTTTCCTCATCTGTAGCCTGGGAGAAGGATACCCACCTCGTAGGCGCGGCGTTGGCGTACCCGGAAGGAACACGTGTAGCGGCTCTAGCCTGATGCGTCCAAGAATCTCAGCAAGTGTTGGTTCGTGTGTGTTCTCTGCTGGGAGAGGGAAGTGAGTCCTGAAGTAGAGGGAAACCCTATTACTATTTTCCAGAACAAAATGCACTTTGTGGTTTTCCGTATCTGTGCTCCTTCCCTCGTTCAGACCTCGCGGCGGGGCTGCACGGTAGGCGAGAGCCCGGCCCTGCCGCAGATGAGGACACCGGCAAGGGACTCTCCAGAGCCGGCCCGTGAGTTGCCCGGTTTCTGGACTCGTGGTCCAGGACGCTTGCTCACGGGTGTTCCTCCCAAACCTGGTGGGAGAGGCTGGGGACGAGGGGGTCTGTCTTCAGCGAAGCCCGTGTGGACCGAGCCTGGCAGTTCCTGCCTTGGTCGCAGATCCTGGGACAGCCCTCAGGGTGACAAGCAGCTGGTCGCAGCCGGGGTGCTGTGGGTGCCACCCCGTGGGGCAGCATCCCTCCGTCGCCCTCCAGGCCGGAGTAGAGAGGAGTGTAGAGGCCTGGACCGCGCTCGGGCCGCAGGGCTCAGCCTTCTGGGGGCGGTGGGAGGGCGCAGGCTCTCCCCCGGCCCGTGCTGCGACCTCGGCCCGTCCGCGTCTGGCCCTCTTGGGGCCCTGGCTTCCCTCTCTGTAAACTGGGGATGGGCATCTCCGGGCCCGCCTCCCACGGCTGTTTCTGAGGCTCAACCATAAACACAGATTTTTCTACAAACACGCTGCTCCACACGGATGCGGGGGTCGCCGTCCTGCAGCTGATGGTCCTGTGATGGTCCAGTGATTCACTCGTGGGCGCTGCTCCTGGGCCTGGCTGTGCGGGCTGCGGCCGTCGCTTCTGCGGGGACAGAGAGGAGCAAGCCAGCCCCCGCCACCCCCCAGGGCCGTGCAGCCGCAGGGAGCGCGCACTCCTAGGCCCACGCTGGCCCACGCTGGCACGCGGCACCTTCCGGGGCTCCGGCCCTCCGCCCAGCCACCTCCCTCCGGCTCCTCTGTGCGCTCGGCCGGATGCCACCCGCCGTCCCTCTCGCGGGCACTGTGGCTTTCCTTCCTCCCAGGACTGGCTGTGGCTTTCCCTCCCGGGGGGCCTTCCTGCAGGTCCCACCCGCCTCGGGACTCAGCCCACGTGCCGTGTGTAAATCCCCGGCTCGAGGTAGTTGCTTTCTCCTCCGAGCTGTGCACCTGCTGTATGCAAGGCCTAGCGTTCGGGAGGCCCGTGACCCACGGTGGTTTATGTCCCTTCATGGCCCGGGAATGCCTTGGTGGCAGGGGCGGAGTGTATCCGTCCTGGGGTCCCTGGCGAGTCCGGGCAGCTGGGGCCAGATGGGCTCAGAGGAATGAGGTGCGTCCTTCAGGTGCCGCTGGGTCCTGCCTCCCGGGCCCGGGGACGCAGGCAAGGCCAGGGCATCTACTGGGAAGGCACCTGAGTGATGGGCGGCTTTTCGGCTGAGGTGCTCCCCGCAGACACAGCCCTTCCTGCCCCCGGAGGCTCCACCGGGCTGGGGCGGCGGCGCCCCGTCACTGGCCGCACATAAGTCTCCCCAGTGAATTGCATGGCGTTCGGCGATTGGCGATCGATTATTTGGGGCCCTGATAGCTCCTCCACCCTCGGTCGGTAGAGGTGGGCCCACGGCGTTGGCGTGGGTCGGCGGGGCCTGGCTGGGAGATTGTGACCACGGTTGTTCACTCCCGCCCTGGATGCTCCATAGAGAAGAGCCAGAGAAAAGGGGGTGCAGGCTACCATTTGAGCCGCCAGGGTGGGGGTGGAGGGCTGGAGAGGAGGGGTGACTGGGGTACAGTCTTGCTCACTCCTGCCTCCCTCCGTCCCTGCCTTCTCGGGTCGGCCTCCAGGCTCATCTGGCCCTGAAGCTCCGCGATCCCATCCATTAGGCGGGGATCTCAGCCTCTTCGTAGGGCAACCCTGTGCCTTTGAGTGGGATGGCCAGGCCGTTGCTGACTTGTCCTCCCTGGTGCTTAATGGGTGGGGGCCTTCTGAGGCTGGGAGAGGGCGGTGACCACCTGAGGACCGAGCTAGCATCACAGTCCCCAGCCTCCGGGCCCCGGGAGGACTTCTGCTCTGCAGAAGGGACAGGGAGATGGCAGGTGGGGGGCGGCGGCGGGGGGCGGGGGAGAGGACGGTTGCCTCGCCCAAGTGCTGTGTCTGGCTCCTGGATGTGCTGAGGCCTCTCCGTGTGCAGTTAGGACTCTGTGGAATTCGTGCAAAAGCGATTTCTAGGGAAACCACATAAAGGAGCTGGCGGGGGGGATGTTTAACCTACTTGAGAGACCTAGCTGCCTTTCAGGCTCCCCAGGAGCACGGGGCATTGTTTGTGGGGCTCTTGGCTCACGTCACCGAGGCTTTCTTTTTTTATTTTTTATTTTTTTGACTTTTTCTTAGGAACGTTTCCAAACACACAGAGAGATAGAGAGAGAATAGAATAGGGAGCCTTATATACCCTCACCTAGATCTAACAATTGTTGACATTTTGCCACATTTTGCCCTATCCTTTCCTTCCCCCCAAAGTATTTTAAAGTAAATTGTAGACATCATGCCATTTCACCCTAAACATTTCAGCATCTGTCTTTTAAAAAATAAGAGCATTTCTGTTTAACCTCAATTGGTCATATGGTTTCTTTTCATTTTGTTTTTGAGAGATGAGGATGCTGAACCCTGAGAGGCTGTGGCCTGTCCAAGGTCACAGAGCGGCGGGGTGGGGGGCCGGGGTGGGGCGGGTAGGGAGGAGAGGCAGGACCTAGAGGAGTCAGCCCAGGTGTCCCCCCAGGACTGCAGAGTAGGGAGGGGAGGAGGATGGCCCTGGTGGTCCTCAGCTGGGCAGGTGCCTGGAGCAGGATCCCCCCCTTTTTTGGGGGCGTTCCTCTGGCTCAGGCTGGGGTTCTTCCTGGGAACAGGAAGTGACTGTCTTTTAGGTTAATCTGCTGTCTTCCTTTTGTTTGCTGCGGGGATTAATCAGGAACTGCAGCGTCAGGAAAATCTAAAACAACTTCTTGTTTATTGTTTAATTTAGGAGAATGTTATGAGGCTCTGGCCATGCAAGCAAGGGGAGCTCCCACCGGCGCGAGAAGCAGGGCTGCCCCCCTACTAGCCGCCCTGGAGGGGCGCTGGGGAAGGCAAGGGGGTGGCCCGGTAGGAGGGTTTAGGGTCCCAGTCTGGACTCTCGGGGGGTGTCTGAGGGAACGGGATGTGTGTGACGGGCTCGGGGCTGAGCCTGAGATCTGGGCTGGGCTACAGCCTCTGTATCCTCAGAACAGATGGGAAGGGAGGCAGCAGAGGGCTGAGCTCCTGGCGTGTGTGCAGAAAAGGGGGAGCCCCTGGCTGCCTCTAGCCATACAGAGGAGCTGCCTTTGCTCTCCTGCTCTCCTGCTGGGCCCACTCTTCCCTGGGGACACCTGCACGGGTGGGTGGGTGGGGTGTCTCCTGCCAGCGTAGGGCAGGTGCAGGGCTGGGCTTCCTTGTCTCCTTGGGGTCGGGGGTTCCTGCCCCCAGCAACCCACAGTGCTTGGGATTCCTTATTCTGCTGTTGGTGACTTAGTATCTCTTGATTTTGCAAGGATCACAGAGGGTCTCAGGTTTGGAATCGGAGGAAGTTGGAACCGGAAGGCAGCCCCAGAGGCGATCCCATTCTTGCTACGGGTTTCAGGAAGGGAAGCCGAGGCACAAGGCGTGGTTACCCTTGTCTCAGGGCTCACAGTGTAAAGCATCATAGGGTCTTGGCAATAGGCAGGTGTCTGGCTTCTTGATCCCAGGATCACCTGCTTCTGGGCTCGTGGTTCGGGCAGACCAGCGCTCCCGCTGCACAAAGGGGCAGAGGCGGGCCCAGCTGGGGAAGGGCTGTCAGCCAGCCCAGGGGGGCCCAGGGTCCCCTCTCAGGGCCTGCCTCCCGTGTGTGCGCCACCCCCACACCTGAGCACACGCACACATGTTCACACGCACCTAGTCACTTACCAGAGGGGAGGATGGGTGTGCGGGTCAGGAAGAAGGCCTTAAGGGGGTGTCCTGAGGCCCAGCCATCCAGGCCTGGGACTGGCCTGCGCTTCTCCCATCTTTGCCCCCGCAATGGGGAGAGCCCTGATCAGTGCCAGGCTTACTGTTGGGCTTATTTCTTGAGGACGGGAAGTGGGGCAGGAGGGGGCCCTGGGAAAGCAAGAGACTGAGACATCAAAACACTTTCTGACCCCTGGCCTGTGGTCCTGTGGCGCTACCTGACGTGCGTCAAGTCTGTGCATTCTCTGCAGTTGGGGAAGGAGAGGAAAGCAGCCCAGCCTTGGAGGAGCAGCTGGATGGGGGCTGCTGACCTGGGTTGTGTCATCACCCCTCCTGGTACAATGGAGCAGGTCAGGGGCCCCTTCCGCCCCAAGAGTGAGGCCGGGAGGACAGGGTCTGGGCTGGCGGTTAGCCTGTGGCTGGACCTTCAGCCTCCGTGTGTGTGGGGAAGGTGGGCTGGGAAGGTCAGAGGAAGGAGGGGGCAGGTGCTCGCCACCCCCTCCCCAGCCCTTTCCTCTGCTCTTCCAATGCTGTAGGGGTGGGGTGAGCACGGTGCCTGGAGTCTGGGGGGCGGGCAGGTGGGACAGAGCCACCCTACGTCCCCACACTGACTCTGCTGCAGCTGGGGCAGGGCGCACAACAGTGTTACCCCTATTAGTGCCTGCAGCTGCTCTGCAAGGTGGACATCCCGGAGTCTGCTTTACAGACGAGGAAACCGAGGCTGTACCTGGCCCGGTAGGTGCTGAGGTTCTGCTGGAGGCTTCTTGGGAGGAATCCTCGTCAGGCAAGCCAAGTGAGAGGCTCCCTGGTGCTGCGCTGAGGATTGGGCTTCTGGGGGTGTGCGAAGCCCTTCAGAGCCTCCCACACCCTTTGCTCCTAGCTGGCGTGTGCCTTCTGTGCGTTCATCAGGTGGGGGTCCCGTGTGCACCTAAGTGGGCCATCGCGAGGCCTGGGGAGGTGTGTTGAGGACTGAGCATAGTAGGACAGGGGTAGGTTCGTTGCACACCCCCCGTTGGTCACAGTGTGGGTGCCTCGCATGCGTTCCCTCACTTAATCCTAAAAACAGCCCCGGGAGGGATGTGCCATTACTATTCCCATTTCCCAGGTAAGGGAGCCGAGGCTCAGCTTGCAGGACGTGCAGGGGTCACGCAGCTCGTGAGCGGAGGAGCTGGCCTTTGAACCTAGGAATGAACCGAGGTCTGTGCTGCTGCTACGAAGAGGGCAGTTGGATTTTAGGAAGGAGGCTCTGTGTTTGGAGAGAGGAGGCCAAGGGTCAGGAGGAAGGTCCAGGTGAGGAAGGGGTGGCTCAGAGGCCAGGCCTGGTGGGGATCCTAGAGCTGTATGTCCTCGGCTCTGGGTCTGTATCCTCCTCAGGGGAGTGGTGTGCTCTCCTTCCGGCTCCTGATCTGGGCCTGGAGGCCGACAGAGCAAGGCTCCTGGTGGAGGGGAGGCCCGGCCGTGCAGGCCCCCAGGGCCGGCCTGGAGCGCTGGACCTTCTCCGGTCACGTCTGAGGCTTGGGGGGTGGCTGTCTAGGGGCTGGGCTGGTTACTGGCCGTGGGCCGTGGGCGGTGGGCAGGGCGAGAGAGCAGAGGGCATCTGGAGGCTTCTCCCCTCCGCCAGGAGAGGCCGAGGGCCGTGGGGGGTTCATCTTTCCCTGTCTCTGTTCTTTGCTCTCCCTTTCTCCAGTCTCCCAGAGCGTGGAGTGAGGGTGGGGAGCTGGGGGTCCCTGCCCCTCCCAGGCCCCTCCCTTGGAGGCTGTAAATATTTTATCTCACCATCTCTGCTGTGGAAATTGCTGCTTTTAACACCTTTTTTCCCTTTTGCTTGATACAAACGAATGCTGGAAAAATTCTGTGCTGGGCGCTCACTCTCTCACGTCTGCTTGTGCCCAGAGTCCCCTCCAAAAACTCTAATTGCTTTTAAGCTGTGATAGTTGGCAAAAGCAATTTTCTTTACATTATGGAGAAAGGGGGAAAATCCACCACATTTTCTTCTTCCTTTTTTTTTTTTTCCCTAACCTTTCATTTTGAGTTCCTTCTCACGGCTGCTAAGATTCTAGGAGAGAAACGGAAGAGAGGAGAGATGTGGGCTGGGGAAGCAGAAGCATCCTTGGAGAGGGCCCTTTGCCTTTCTGGTCCTCGGTTTCCCCATTTAGAAGGTGCTCGTGTGTCATTCTTCCAAGAGACGTTCTGTGGCACCTCCCCTGGCAGCAGCTCCAGGGCCTGTGCATCCCCGGCACCCAGCACAGAGCCTGACCCGCCGGCCGCGCTCCGTTTAGCTCAGTTGGCTGATCGGTAGCAGCGCTGTGAGCCGGGCACCTTGCCAGGCCCTGGGGCGCGGGGCGGCCTCGAGAGTCAGCGAGTGGACAGGACCCGCCAGGCCAGCACATTTGCCGCGTTACCGAGTCCTAGGAGTCCTAGGGCAGGTGGCTCCTGGGGTACTAGGGGCGTGGGGTGGGGGGGAGTGCAGAAAGCTGCCTGGGCTGCATCCTGAGCGGGGGAGGGAGACAGGTGGACGGGGCCAGGGAGGAGGCAATTCCAGACAGGAAAACCTGTATAAAGACAGGGTGGGGTGGGGGTAGGGGTAGGGGTGGGTGGTGAGCACTGGAGCCCAGAGGGTGGAGTCAGGCTGGAGAGGAGGGGAGGCGGGGAGGCTGCCCCGTGGGCCCAAGTTGCCTGGAAGGGCTTTCCATGGGGGTGGGGACTTTGGACGAGGTCCCGAGGGTGAGGAGGGGAGCCAGCAGTAGGGATGGGGGAGGAGGGGGTGCTGAGAGGCAGGTCCTGGAGCCCGGGGGGTGATGAGGATGGCAGCGTGGTTTTGAGGCAGACAAGGGAGAGGACCCCAGCCCCGGTGCTCGGCTCCTCTGCTCGTGCTGTGGCGAGAGGCCCCCACCCTTCCTGGACCCGGGTGAGGGCCCCCAGGACAGGCATCCGGTTCCTCGCCGTCTGCTGCAGTGGTCACCCAGGTTTGACTGCCCTCACCCCCTCAAGGCCCTTCACAAGGTAGGAGCCTGCGGGCCTCTGACCCTGCAGGTGACCTGAGGGGCGGCCTGGGCCGCACAGCAGGTGGGAATCGGATGGCTTTGCCCCATCTCTGCAGGCAGGTGAGGTGGGGGCATTTGACACTGGGTCGAAGGCCGCCTGGTGCCCTCCACACCCCTGCCCTGCTCCTTCCCTGTTTGCAGAGCATGTGGGGCTTTTCAAAAGCATTAATGATAGAAAATGAATTGGAATCGGAGAGGAATCATCCCGGGCATCTCGGAGGGCTGCCTCTGCCCGTCTCTCAGCATATTGAAGCCAGCAGCCAGCGGAATATGAATGAGGGCGCGCAGGCTCCGATCTGTGGGGAGCCCTCCCCTCCTCCCAGGCCAGCAGGCACTCACCAGCAGCAAAGCTGTTTGCAGCCAGGCCAGGGCGGATTCCTCTGGGATGGAGTCACCGCCCAGCCAAGGGGCAGGGGGAGCGGTGCCCAGTCCCCTCCCCGCTCAAGCCCTCGGCTGGACACACAGCACCGGGGCCAGCCTGGATGGGCTCAGGCACCCATGGCCGCGCTGGGGTAGGAGAGGGACGGCTGAAGCTGCCAGTGGTTCCTCCAGGTCTGGATTCCTCATCTGGGTATTCAAGGCCCTTTGCCCTGTCTCCTCCAGGAAGCCCTCTCGGATCGCTGCCCAGCTCACATTGGGTCTTCCATTTGGGCCTCTGTGGCTCCTGGAAGAGGGTGCAAACCTAGTGCCTGGAGGGGACAGGCAGGTAATGAGTGGGGCAGGCTGGGCGAGATCCAGCAGCGAAGGCGAGAGGCCCGCAGCGGGAAGGCACAGCCTGGGAGCCCGCCAGGGTGCTTTCATGCTCGGCTCTGGGTAGCCGGAGCTCCAAGGCCGGAGCGGTCATCCACCAACCAGCGGGGAGCTCCCGAAGGGCTGGTGTCCCTGCTGACGCCAGTGTGGGCTGGACACCTGTGCGGGCTTCCTGTCCAGCATTGGAGGCCCCGGGGCCCCGGGACCCAGGGAATAACATGGGGCAACCTTCCCGCTTGGAGCTAGGGAAACTGAGGCCCAGATGCGGGTGGTGAGGAGGAGCCCCTGTTCTGTTCCGCGCAGACTGTACATCCATGCAGGCATAACCCTCACAACAGGGGCAGGAGGGCGGGTTTTTGTACCTCGTCTTATTTATTTTTATTTATTTATTTTTATAAGATTTTATTAATTCATGAGAGACAGAGAGAGAGGCAGAGACACAGGCAGAGGGAGAAGCAGGCTCCGTGCAGGGAGCCTGATGCAGAACTTGATCCCGGGACCCCGGGGTCACGCCCTGAGCCGAAGGCAGGTGCCCACCCGCTGAGCCACCCGGGTGCACCTGTACCTCGTTTTAGAGAGGAGGAAACAGGCTGGGGGGGGCACTTTACGCCTGCGTTTGAATCGGTTGGGGCCCCAGTGCCAGCTGCCTCTTTCTGGCAGGATCATGGGGGTGCTGAGGTGTGCACTGAGTTCCCTGAGGGGGCCGGGGTGCATTTATGCCCAGAGTGAGCCCAGCTGGAGGCAGGAAGCCTGGGATCCTGGCCCACATGTGCCACCAACTCCCTCGAGCTTGGGTGACCTTGGACTGGCTGCCAGCCCTGCTCAGTATTTCCGGCTGGTCTCTGGGCTCCTTCGGCTCCAGGCCAGGCCCATGATGAAGCCCTGTCCTTTTTGGGGTCACTGTCACGTGGGAGATGGTGACTGGGACATCCCAGAAGGGCCCCGGTTAGTCGTATGGGGCAATCAGGGAAGCCTGTTCCCCACCCAAGGAGGGGAGAGGACAGGCCACCACCAGGGGGGAGGGCTGCAGGACTGTGCACTCAGCTCTGTGGTCTGGAGCCTCCCCCCACCCCAGCATGACCTTGGCACTTCCGAAAACACTCGCAGAGTGAACTGGCAAGGATACCCTGTATAGCCTGGGCTGTAAGATGGGGGAAGCCAGGCCCGGTGAGTCCAGGGAGCCTCGGGGTTGCCATTCGCTCCCTGGGGCCTCGCTGGTCCAGCCCGTGCTCACACCCTCACCCTTCCGTGAGGAGCTCACCCCCTCCCAGGGCAGCCCTGCCCTCTCTGCCCCAAGGAGGTTTTTCCCTCCCCCCACTTGCATGCATTCACATCTAGTGCAGTTTCAAGGCTCACAGACTCCCAAGTCCCCTCTCCCTGGGGACCCCAGTTAGAAACTTCCGCTTTAATCATTCCCCATGTGACTTGGATAATGTCATCCTTCATGCTGACCTAGGACAGGAAGCTAGGCAGTCCCCAGGCCATGCTTGCCCACTCGTTCTCTCCACACACGTTAGCCCGACGCCTTGTCTGTGCCAGGCCTAGGCTGGGCTCCGGGTGCAGAAGAGAGCAAGAGCCGCCCCAGGGGCCCTGGGAAGTCATGTCCGTCAGCACTGACAGCTTGGCGGGGGGTGGTCAGGGCAGGACAGAGGTGCCCGCACCCCAGCCTGTTGGGCGAGGCCGCTTGGAGGACCCTGGGGAATGGTCAGGGAGGGGAGGCAGCCCTGCAAAGGAAGCAACGAGCGCAAAGGCTTGGAGGCCTGTGTCTGCTGGGGAAGGGGAGCCCGGGAGGCACTGGGTCCGGCGTGAGGCTGAGGGCCGGCTGCGGATGGGTCTCTGCTTTTTGCAACTGCTTCCGGCCTGTGTGCAGCTCTGCTGACTGCTCGTGTGCCCTAATACACACACACACACACACACACACACACAATCCCACTGACTCTAAATGCAGACACGACTGCACGCACGCCCCCCCCCAGCTCATCTCCACAGACCTTGGACTGGCTGCCAGTGAGCACTGCACACCCGCACACAGCAGGCCCCTCTGCCTGCAGCCGCGGGCTCACCCATCCTTTTTCTTTGTACAGTGAACCCTGTAAGAGCCTGGGGCTGAGCCTCAAAGACTCCGTCCCTGGAGTTTTGTGCAAAGACCCTTAGGTGTCACCCTCCCCCCCGGGCTTCCCCTGAGCCTCGGCCTAGGCTCCCAGGGCACCCAGGGAAACCTCCCGTGCCAGCCCCGGAGGGCCGCAGCCCTGCTGAGAAGCCAGGCGCCCTGGCATTCGCCCCAGACAGTCTGGATTGCCTGTGTGACCTTGGCTAACCTTCTGCTTTGTCAGCCTTGGATTGGGGGGCGGGGGTACGGGCTCCTCGTTTCCAGCCTCCGTTCCCAGCCTGGTCCAAGAGCCCCGGCGTCCAGGAGGGTACCTGGGGGCTCCGGAGGCAGAGGTGGAGCTGGATGGGCCCCTTCCCTTTCGGCCGCAGCAGCAGGACTGCTTAGATCTGCATTTTATATTAAGGGTCAGGCAGGATTTGAAGGAAAAACCCATTAACTCTTTATTGATTTTGTTTTCCTGATTACAAAAGAAAATCCAACAACACGTTTGTGGATAAGAGCCCGTGAAAGCTCCTCCTCCTCCTCCTGGGAGGTGTTCCCTGTAACATCTGGGTGTTGTCCTCCAGCCTTTTGGGGCATATACCAACAAATGGCTTTTATAAAAATGGGCTCGTTCTGAAATAGCATCGTACAGCTTGATTTTTTTTCGTATTGTTATATATAGATATGCCTCTCTCTGTCGACGGGCGGCGGAGTATTCCCGAGCATAGATGTGCTGTATTTTTATTTTATTTTATTTTTTATTTTTTTATTTTTTAGATGTGCTGTATTTTAGATGAACATTCCCTTACTGGTGAGCACTGAGGTCACTTCCAATTTCTTTTTTCCTCTTACCAGCGATACCGCTGTAAGCATCCTTGACTATTTATACGTGACTGTCTCTGCTATAGTTTCTGTAGGAGAAGCTCCTAGAAGTGGGATAACTAGTTTGTAGAGCGTGTGGGTTTAAAGCGTTATCCGATAGTGCCAAATTACCCTCCCAAAGGTTGAGCCAATTCCCCCCTCCCTCTGATGGTCTGTGAGCGCTCACTTCCCTGCATCCTTGCCAGCACTGGTTGTTATCAATCATTTTAATTTTTCCCAATCTAATGGGCAAAAAATGGTATCGCGTCGCTTTCATCTGCGTTTCCCTGATTGCTAGTGAGATAGAACATCTTTTCATACATTTATTGGCCAATTGAGTTCTTCCTCTGTGAATTTCTAATTCACTGCCAATTTTCTCTTCTTTTGTCTTTTTTTTTTCTTATTGATTTGTAGCGGCTCTTTGTATATTAGTGATGTTTCCTTCCAGTGTCTCGCTTGCCTTTTAACTTGCGCGTAGTGTCTTTTGCTCTACAGATGTCTTAGGTGTTTATGGACTCGGATTTATCAAATTTTCACTTTATGGCTTCTGGATTTAAGGTCTGGCATAGAAAGGCTTCCTCCACTGCATAAGATTTCATTTCGAATAAGGATTTTTATTGCTGAAAAATCTTTGCAGAGCTCTGCTTTGCGGCTGCAGTACTGGTTCTGGGGAGGAAGGGATGGTCCATCCGTCCGTCCTTTTCTATCACTGCCTTTCCGTCGGTCTGTCTGGCTTTGGGGTCGTGGTCACGCGGTGTCTCTTTGGGCCTCTGTCTCTCATGTGCTCTCCTCCTCCTTTCTGCTTTTCTATCCCCAGGTGGGTTCGGCATTGCACAGCGGGGGTGGCAGGACAGCCCTGGCGTCCTCAGTGGGTTGAGAAGCCGCAGGGAATGTGCCCAGCCCCCCTAGCCTCACCCTGAGTCTTAGGGGCTGGTGAGGCAGGCCCTGGCCCAGTTCTCCCTTTCAGGGCCGCTCACATCCTGCCGCTCTTGGTCCTCACTGGTGCCTTCTCGGGGCTGAGCAACCTGGGGCCACCCCTCACGATCTTGGCTTCCCTCTGGGTAAAATAGGTCCTGGGAGTCTGCACCAGCTCCCGAGAGACGCGGCCGGTGTGGGATGCAGCCGAGCTCTGGAACGTGTCCCCTCGTGCCCTCTCGCTACCAGCCCACCTCCAAGGAACCCAGACACCACAGGAGGGAATCTTTGTGTCGTGGACATGGATGGGGACTTCGTTCACGAGGGCGATGACTGATGGCCCGGGCTCACTTGCTTTCGGCCCTGTGCAGGGCCCCAGCCCAGTGCAAGGTCTGGCTCGAGGGAGGCTCCCAGGAAAGCAGGAACAAGCGGGGGAAGCTGCCTAGCCTGGGGGGGGTGGGGGGGCAGGCCGGGGCCATTCTGGGAGCTCCTTCTGTGTGGCAGGGCGCTGTCCTCCGGACTCCTTATTCCTAGGGACTGGGGGTGCTCATGGGGAGCAGCCTACTTACGTCCGGCACTCGGGGCCCCGGGTGGGTTCGGTGTTGCCTCACCCTGGAGGCCTCCGTGTGGGCTGTCCGGCGGGGCTGGGCTGAGGGAGCCGCTGGGAGACAAGCCAGGGAGACGCTTTGAAGCCTGGTTCTCCCAGCACCTTCTTTCTGCCCATGATGCCCCGACTCCTCTCTGAGCTCCTGGTGGTAGGTGGGAGCAGTGTCCTTTACGTCTCTTTATCCCAATCACCAAGCACAGAATAGGCCCTTACCAAGACTAGAATGAATGAATGAATGAATGAATGAATGAATGAACAGATGGATGTTGGATAGAGGATTCAGGTCTGGGGAAGAAGAGGTGTGGGTTCTGGGCTTGACCTTTTGGCTGACTTGCTGGGTGACCCTGGTCCTCAGTCTCCCCATCTGTCCAGTGGGCGTGGGTCCCTCAAGCTCTGCGGCTCTGTGACCAAGCTGACCGGAGCAGGCACAGGCCTGTACCCCTGTGTCTCTCTCTCCCCCTCCCCCCTCCCCAGTGCCGTTGTCTTTGATGACAGTGTTTGCTCGGCACCTGCCGGGTGCTGCCCCTTTGGTGGCACCCCGGAGTGGCGGTTTCCGTGGAGGTCTTACGTCCCCAGGGCACGGAGCAGCTCTGTTGAACACCCAGACCTCCGGTTCCCGCAGGCCCCCGGGCTCCACTGAACACGCAAGGAGCTGGGAGGGCAGGGGGAGCCCCACGCCTCTGTGGTGGTCTCCTTCCCCCCTTGGCCCGGGGGCCTTGCAGCCGGGATTTCTGTCGTTTGCGGAACTCGGCAGGCAAGCAGGCCCCGGGTCCGGGGGAGCGCTTGGCTCCCACTGCGTCTCCCTGCCCCAAATCATTGTCATGCTCTGCCTGTGGTCCCATTTCCATAGCAACTCCTTGTGATGCCACGGAGGAGAGTGGGAGCTTCGGGGAGGTTTGGGGAGAAGGGAGCGGGAGGCCCATTCATTATCTTGGAACACGGCAGCCGGGGGCTTCGGGCGGTGCCGTGGGATGGCTTGCCATGCCAAGCTCAGGTGGAACCGGGCTCAGGGCTGGCAGCCAGGTGGTCTGGAGGCCCGCCAGGAGCAGGGCTGTCCAGATTGGCCTGGGCCTGGCTGGCTTGTGCCAGTCCACCTGGTGCCAGCTTGGGCGGCCGCCGAGGGCACCCCTGCCTGGCTGGGCCTGGCCTGGAGGACCCCGGCCCGAGAGAGCCCAGGCTCCGCTTACCCACCGTCCTAGGCTGGCACCGCTGTGTCCTGTCTTGTCCTTTAGGAACAGCGGCCTTTGGAGGGCACCGCTGGGGCTTGCGGGCAGCAGGGGCAGCGTTCGGGGCTGGTCCCCTACAGCAGAGGCCACCTGCCGCATGGCTCAGTTATCAGGTCAGGACAGCCAGGTGGGCCCAGAAACCTGCTCGGGGCCCCTTCCCCGGCCTCATTCTTAGAGAAGTGGGCAGCCCTGAAGCAAGACGACTCTTGCCTCCAAGGAGGCCTCCGTCTTAACCTGCCTTGTAGATGGGAAATGGCACCCTTCACAGCTTAGACTGGGTGGGATATTGATTTTGGGAAGGACCGGAGGCCTTTGCTGTCTCCTGCCCACGTGATGGCAACCACCTCTGCACCCCATCCATCCGCGCGTCCCATCCGGAAGGCCTCGCGAGTCCTCCTGGGGACGTGGGCCTGTGATGGACGGTGCCGTGTGGGGAACCCGGAGGGAAGGGAGGAGCCATCCTGGCCCTCCAGGGGCGAGGGGGGCTGCTAGGAGTCAGGCCCCCTGAGACACGGGCTCTCCGCCTTTCCCTCCACCTTTGGGCTTGAGCCAGTGCTGGAGGCCACTTGTCCCCCGTTTTCCTAATCCCTGTCTTTGTGTTGAGTCGCATTTGAAGGTGGGTTTCCCGCACTCTCCAAGCCACACATCTGTGAAGTCCTAGTTGTTTTTAATACACGGGAGGATAAACACATACCCATGAGAATACAAGCCTTTGTCCGCGCACCGCCTAGGCTCCCCTTGAGCCTGCACCCACGGTGGCAGGTGTCCCACACTTGGAGAGCGCTGATGAGATGGGCGCCTCTTGACAACGGCTCAGAAAGGGATTCGGGGCCTCATCTGAGAGGTGGGGGAAACCAGTGCCGGGCAGGGAGCTCAGCCAGGGCTGCACAGCTGGCACGCAGGAGAGCGGCTCCGTGGCCTGCCTCCTTGGCCTTCCAGCCCCAGGCCTGTTGGCAGGACCTTGCCAAGGAGATGGAGCCGCTAGTGCCCTCCCCCCACTCATGGGAAGTTGCCCTTGGAGAACATTTGGTGAAGAAAAGAACCAGGAGAGGTGGGGAGAGGGGGTGGTGGGTGGGTGGGTCCTTGGGAACCGGGAACCAGCACCGAGAGCTCAGGCCCCAGGAGAGGGCCCCTGCCCCCTGCTGCTCTGGCCGCACCCTCTCTAGGGCGGGCCTCAGGCCTGCCTCCGGGCAGGTGCTGGCTGGGTGCTGCTGCGCGCCAGGCCGCGTGGCCTTCTCTGTTTATCTCCTCCTGGACCAGGCAGGAGCACCAGGATCCCCATTTTATGAGGAGGGGAAGTGAGGCTCAGAGACTTGATCATCCCAAGGTCATAGAGCCAGTGGGTGGGGAGGCAGACCTTCAACTTGGGGCCAGAGACCCCCCATTCCCAGGTCCCACCTGCCCCAGCTGGTGGCATGTGAGTGTGTGTATGTGTGTGGGGGCTGCTGACCGCCCGGCAGGTGCAGTCAGACCCATCTGTGCGCCTGGCCTCCCGCTGCCCCTCGATCTGCCCCCGTGGCCTGGCTCTGGCTGACGGCTCATCTCCTCTTTTTCCTACAGCCTCCTGTGCCCACAGGCCCTGAGGCTCCCATGCCAGCAGGGCAGAGAGGGCGACTGAGTCAAATCCAGGCTGACCCCAGCCCACTTGTGTTCCCCAAACGCCTGCCTGACCGGAGGTAAGAGGCGGCTGCGGGTCGCAGGGCCGAGTGGGGGTAGCATGGGCCTTGGCGGCAGGTGCGGCCCCGGGGGAGAGGCTGCAGGGAGGCCACGGAAGAGCAGTCTTTCTGGGGGTGGCCCCCCTCCCGCCCCTTGTGAAGAGAGGGCTGGGAGGGTCAATGTGGCAGTGCCGCCTTCCGCTGGCCCTTGCTACGGCGACGCTCTGACAGCAGGTCAGAGGCTGGGGACGTTCACGCGCCGGCTGTCGGGTTCCCGTGCGGTGTGGGAGGTCACTGGTGGTGAGCCGGGGGCTCTGTCCTTGCTACTGTCACGTCGTGGCCAGATGTGTGCATGACTGAAGGGGAGAGGGGACGTGTCGACGGAGACAGTCAGGGGCCAAGAAGCTGTCAGGAGACGTTGGCACGGACTCCAACGTGCGCAGCGTAGCAGAGCTCCCGCCGAGTCTCCCGCAGATCCGACGCCGTCGGGCGGGGTGGGGCTCACAGGTGTGTCCGTGTGCCGAGGACGGGCAGCCAGGTGACCTTGGCTGGGTGTGAGCGGAGGGCGGCCTGTTGGACTGTAGCATGCGGAGCAGGACTCCCAGAATGCGGGGGGGACGGGCCCTCTCCCGTGTCCCACGCGGGGCGAGTACCGAAGAAGCGGTGGATGGGCAAGGAGGGGGACCTGGCGTGCTCCTGACTTGTCTCCTGGCTGGCTCATGACCTTGGGCGAGTGACTTTTCCTTATCTGAGCCAACCCACTGTTCTTGACAGGCTTCTGGGACCAGGCGAAGGCCGCAGAGGGACTTTGCTAACTGGAAGGAGCCCCAGGGAAGGCTGGGGCATGTTGGACGGAGCGTCGTCCCATTTTCAGGGGAAGCCCCCCCGGAGGCTCCGCGGGGCAGTGGGCCTCAAGCCCCTTCTCCTGAAGGATTAGGTGGCGGTTCTGGTGCGGCCGAGGCTCGACCTACCCTGTCCTGCCACCCGGGAAGCTGGTGGGGCGTGGCGGGGAGCAGATGGCTGGGTTCCCTTCTGGACTCCGGGCCTTGCTTTGAAGTCCGGTTATCTCTATCAGAATATTCCTGCTAATCAGTCAGTTCTGGGTGGGTTGAGCAGCTAATTAGCCCCTCTGCCTTAACCTGTAATTACTGCCGGGAGCCCGGGAGCGGGGATGTGGCCAGGGTTATCTGCAAGGCCGCCAAGGGCGGTAGGAGGGCTGCGGGCAGGGGCGGCGGGAGGCGGGAGGCTGGGCCCTACCCGCAGGCTCGTCAGGGGCCACAGCACAGCACACTGTCCGCTGCCCGGGGGGGACCGTACCGGGCAGGGGTGGACACGGGAGGTAAAGTGGGGTGCAGGCTGCTGCCTCAGCAGAGCTGGGGGGCTTAGCAGAGGGCCTGCCGGGGCTGAGCCCTGAAGGCTAATGGATTCTTTTAAAATGTTCTATTTTTCCGGTTATTAAAAAAAAAAAAACAAGAGCGTGCGTTTTCTATAGAAAACACAAGCATTTGGGTGTTTTGCGTGTCAGTCTTTTACCAAATATGTATTTATGAAATAATTTGGATCAGATTGTACTTACTATGTCCTATCTTGCTTTTTTGTCCTTAATACCGCACCGGGAGCGTTTTCCCATCATGAAACGCTCGTCTGTAATGTGATTTTTGAGGGCAGCATAATGTTCCAGCCTGTGCGCGGCCGTCGCGGGTGTGACTATTCCGCTACGTATTTTGATTGTTTCCGGTCGTGTGTCATTACAGAGCACCTGCTGGGACAGGATGATGTGCGTGAAGTTGGGTTGGGCAGAAAGGTGGAGGGGTGGGGGTGGGGCCCGGGCTCAGCAAAGGTGCAGAGGCGGGGGGGTTCGGGGGACTTGAGCAGGGCCGCGGCCGGGAGGGCGCCTCTGACGTGCGCCGAGGGGCTGGCACCGGACCCAGCAGAGCTCTGAGCATCGGAGGAGGCCAGGGTTTGGCTTGCTGCCTCCTGCCTCTCGTGCCCATGCCCCCGTCGTCTCCTCCATGCCCCTGTGATTGGGGCGGCAGCGGGGGGGCGCGGGCAGGACGGGCAAGGTCAAGGGGCCCAGATGCTGCGGCCCTGGACTTCCCGCCCACTGGTCGGATCAGGGCATTGAAATCAAGCCCCTCTGTCTCTGGTGAGCCCTGCCTGGTCTCCGTCCTGCAGGAAGGACGCACACACCTTCTGAACGTTTAATGATGCCGGAATCCGAGAGCCTCCCTCGGTCCCCCGAGCCTAACTAACCCTCAGTGGGAAGTGGGGGATGGCCCCTGACCCTGGGGGGCCAGGGAGGGAGGCTGGGCCTGGGGTGTCGCTTTCAGGAGGCTTCTCTGACCTCCGGGCCCATCCCCAGGACTCCAGAGTAGACAAAATTAAAAAAAAAAAAAACTGTAATAAGCCAATACTTTCCATAAGGGAGTAATCAGTGTCATGGGGGAAAATAGAGCAGAACCCGGGAGCGGGCGAGGGCAGCCGTCCTCTGCAGGGTGCTCAGAAGAGGCGCGTCTGCTGAGGTACCCCTGAGCAGAGGCCCGGGAGAGCGGCCAGCCCTGGGCTGCAAGCAGCCTGTGGGGAGGAGGGCTGGAAATAGGGCTTATAGGGCCTCGAGTTAGTATGGACGGCGAGAGCTTGGCTGAGGCTACCGCTCACTGGCTTGCAGGGGAGAGGCTGGGGAGGCCTGGGGGGCGGAGTGGCTGGTTGGGGCAGCCTGAGGATGGGCTGCGGCTGGGAGGGATCGGGGCCAGGGAGCAGGGCGGGTGGGGCAGCCTTTGACCGAGCTAAGCAACGAGGGCCAAGGATGGGTTTGAGGGGTGACGAAGAGTCGTGCTCCGAGGCGGTTCGCTCGAGATGCGGGCACCCGGGCGGCCGCACACGTGGGCCCGTAAGGCTGCGGCTGGGCTGGGCTGGGCTGGGCGTGTGACGGAGGGAGTCGGTGGTGCTCTGGGGGTGTCGGAAAGCTCCTGAGGCTGGACCAGGTCTCAAAC
Organism: Canis aureus; assembly: GCF_053574225.1. Taxonomy (NCBI): domain Eukaryota; kingdom Metazoa; phylum Chordata; class Mammalia; order Carnivora; family Canidae; genus Canis; species Canis aureus. The sequence continues at coordinate 43,444,564 of NC_135642.1, forward strand.
GGGGGCCTCAGGGCTTAGGGTGGGTCCAGCCCCTGCCAGGGGTGCCCCTTACTCCAGGCCTGTGGACAAGCTCTCCAGAATGACCCGCCTGGAGAAACTGCCACCAGCTCCCCTCCCAGCGACTCCTCCCAAATGGCCTAAAGGTTGGCACCCTCGTTTGTGACACTCTTCTGGCCGCTGCGGGCAGGGACTGGGGTGCTCACACTGGACCCAAGCCTGTCACCACCAGCCAAGTCCCCCGCCTTCCAGAACGCCACCCCAGCTCTCCTGCCCACTTGGGCCCCTTTGAATGGCTGTTGGTGCCTTCACCTCGTGCACTACCCTGTCATTTGGCTGTCATCGTCCTTCCCTTGTCTTGATCTTTGCTCTGCTCATCCTCTCCTGCCTCAGTCCTGCCTGAGGACTGCCCCTGCCCCATGCTCCATTACCAGGGTTCTTCCCAAATGGAATCCTGCTGCACACCTGGAGCTCTCTGGGCCAGGGCCCCCAGCCTGGCTCTGCATCAGGACCACCCAGGGGTGTCATTAAAGGGACCTCCCTGGGGGCCCATCAGGGCCTTCTGATACAGAGTCGCTGGGGGAACCTGGGAACCCGGGAACCTGGATAGTTAATAAGCCTCACGGTCACTTCTGAGGGCCAGCCAGGTTGGGATGTGCCGGCCCAAGCCAGACTCAGGGGGGCGTGCAGGTGCCCCGGGAGCATGGCCTCTGACCGATCCTTGCAGTCTTGCAGGGATGGGGACCTCACTCTGTCCAGGCCAGCCCGGGCCCTGGAGGCAGCTCTGCTGTGGACATAGCCCCTCCTTGTGAACCTGCCTCCCCCAAGCCTCTGTGGGTGGGTCTCGGCGCCACACAGGGCAGGAGCTGTTTGGGACTCAGAAGTTCTCAAAAAAAAAAAAAAAAAAATTAATTAATTAATTAAAAAAAAAAAAAAAGAAGCTCTCCTTTCCTACTCCCAGGGCCCCGGGGGTGGGGCGGACTTGGCAAACCGTGGGGACTCAGGCGATGTCTGTGGCTTGATGGAGGGCTCACCTCCCGCCACCTCCACCTGCCGGGAGCAGCTCCTGCTGTGTTCGCGGCCCCACGCCTGGCGCTCTGCGGACCAAGCCGTCACCATGGGCATTTCAGGGCACGTTCCTGGTCTCATCCTTATCACGGCTGGGTGGAAGGTGGCTGCTGGCATCCTGTCGGTTCTAACAGGCACTTATCGGGCACCCGCTGTGTACAGAGCAGTGTCCTGGGGAGGACGGGAACCCGCCATGGTGTAGGAAGGCAGGGCCCGTCCAGAGCCCCACTGCTGCGGCGGGCCTGGGTCAGCACAAGAGCCCAGGTAGGTCTGTGCCGCAGGTTGCTAGGTCCGGTGCACAAAGTCCCACACACGGGTGGGGCCTGCACAGAAATTTGTCGTCTCCGGGTCTGGGAGGCTGGAAGTCAGAAAGCATGGTGTCTGCAGGGCCGTGCGGGAAGGACCCGTCCTGTGTCTCGCCCTAGCATCTTCCTTCTCTGTGGGTCTTGGGTCTTGTCCGCATCTCCTTTTCTTTTTAAAGGGCGCAAAGCCATCTGAGATTAAGGGTCCACCCTACTCTGCTGTAGGCTCACCCTAATTAACTAATTACATCTGCAATGACTCAGTTTCCAGATAGGCTCACATCCTGAGACACTGGGGTTTAGAAGTTCAGTGTGTAAATGGGGGCAGGTGGGGGGGGACACATGATTCAACTCATAAGGGTGTGCAGGTGGCCTGGGATTTCCACGGCGTGACCGCAGTGGGCCAGGCAGCCGTGGCCATGGTGAGCATCTCTGGCCACGGGGTGAGGTGTGCCAGGGGAGGTCAAGGCTGCCCCAAGCTGCCAGGGACACAGAGGGGGAGTTTCCCACATCAGGACCAGGACCAGGGCTCCTTGAGGTTTAATTCAGCTCAGGATGGGGACCCAGACACTTGGCTCCTGTGTGTGCCTCCGGCAAGTCTGTCCCTGTGCACTCCGGCTGGAAGGCAGGTATACATGGTCGGGGCTGGGAGGAAGTCCCCGGCCTCTGCACCCCCTGGCTGGGTGACCTGGGCCAGTTGCTTTCCTCGCTGGGCGTCAGTCTACCTGACTGAAAGGGGACCCATCTTACCTGTCCGGCTTTGTCACCAGCCTCTGGTGAGGCTTGAAGGAGAGGATGGATAGGGAGGTGCTTTGCTTTTGTTCATTTTCATTCGTTGACTCTGTAGGCTTTTAATTAAGTGCAGCTCCTCGCTAGGCCCGGTGCTGTCACAGGGACACAGAGACGAGGTGGTCACCCTCCTGGCCCTCGAGGAGCTCCCAGGCCATGGGTGGGGCAGGCGGGCGAAGGTCGAAGGCCTTCGACCGGGTCCAAGCTCTGCCTCCTGCAAAAGATGTGAGTTCAGGCTGTTTACTTAAGCTTTCTGGGCCTTAGTCTTTTCGTCGGCAAATTGGGAATAAGAATAGCATCCGCCTTGTGTGGAAGCAGCAGCCGGGTGCACGTGAGGGTCTGGCACGTAGTAAATACTCGGTAAACGTCCTTCTGAGTCATCAGCTACAGGGACAGTGTGATGAAGGGTGGTAGCAGGGGTCTGAGGGGCTCTGCGGAGAGTGCTGGGCTCTGGGCACTCAGCAGATGTTGCCCCCAGCGGGCCCCGTCATCCTGCTGACCCTTTAGCCGTCTGCCACCCTATGCTCGGAGTACGGGGTGGTGAGAGGGATGTGGGGCAGGTGGGCCCCAAGGGAGAGCTTCCGGGCCTTCTGACAGTCATTCTGAGGGTCTGGGGGTCTGAGCGGGTGGAGGGGGTGGCCCCTGGCGTGCCCTGCAGTCCTGGAAGGGGCACTGGGGTTCTTGGTACTTTCGTTAGCCTTTGTGTTCGGTCCACAGGTTTCGGGGAGAGAAGATGGTGGGGAAGCCAAATTAAAATTCCTCTTTGAGAAGTGAACAACTTCCCAATTAAAGGATTCTTATTTGCGAGATGCCTTGGAGGCCTTTTCAATCAAGAGGCTCTTCTGAGTAAGAGAAGGGCTTGAGCTGGGTTTGGAGAGGCGGGTGGAGCCTGAGCTCAGCCAGGAGAGGGTCTGGATGCCCAAGATGCCGAAGATGCGGAAGATGCTGGGAGCAGTGGCCCTGGGGGCGGGGGGGCGGTGCATGGGGTGAGGCTGTAGCTCCTTCTGCTCTGCAGTGGGGTGGGGGTTGGTGGGGGGAGGCAGAGACCGGGCACCTGTCTCTTCTTGAAGCCCCTCAGCCCCAAGCCCCCAGTGCCCTCCACCGGGGCCCCTTCGGCTTCCTCCCCTGATCCCGTGCCTTGCTCCCCAGCCAGGTGGAGCTGGGAGGAGGCTCGGGTCCGGAATGGTCCATGTGGCCCCGACCTTGTGCGCAGGGGCCACCACATGGGGGTAGAGTCCTCCTGGCTTCTGGGACCACGGGTTCCCTGGGGCCTGTGCCAAGGCTGCTGCCCCGATCCGGGCTTTCCGGGTGACATCCTGGCTGTGTGCTGCTGGGTGGGCGTGTCCCCTGGCCTTTCAGCCTGGCACCCCACCCAACCTGCCCTGCTGGCGTCCTGGGCGGGGCTGAGTGTGTGGTGGGAGTCCCAGGAGGGGAGCATCCTCAGATCCTGCCAGCCTCAGGCCGCCTGGCTTACCTGAGCGCCTCGGATGTTCGCTCCGAGCAGCCGTCGCCCGAACCCCGTTGCAGATGAGGGAGCGGAGGCTCAGCAAAGTGAGGTGGCCCCTCGACACACAGAGGCGTCCTCGCTCAACGGGGCTGGCCTTCCCGGGTGTCCGGGGGCCAACCTTCCAGGACACTGAGCAGAAAGGAGCTGCGGGCGACATTGGGCGAGGCCTCCCCTCGGCAGGCTGGCCGGGCCTCCCCCCAGCCCAGAGGGTCTGCCCCAGGAGTCTCCAAGGTCATTTGAGGAGACCTGCCTCCACGGCTCTGCCGTCCGGGCGGCGCGGAGGGCGGCCGGACTGTTTTCAGCCCACACCTGCCGTCCCCCTCCCCCGCGTGTCCTACTTTCTGAGAGCCGCTGCGGCGAGGCTGTCTGCACATACCCAGGACTGTGAGAGCCAGGCCCCCGGGAAGGGGCAGCCGGCCCCGTAGGGGCTCCCCGGAGCCCTGGGTCTGGGTAGTAATTGGGAGAGAGTGATGCTCTGGGGGGGGACGGGGTGGGTCCCCGGGGAGACTGGGGTGGATGCTGCAGACCTCACGGGGGCTGTCCCGGTCCTGCCCTCGGACCAGCCGGCAGCTGGCTCAGTTCTAGCCCCGCCACGTACTGCCTGTGTGTCCCCGAGCAGGTGACATGCCTCTCTGGACCTCAGGTTCCCCCTGGGTGGCACAGACGACGGTGCAGCCGAGGTGGCGAGGGGCACAGAGGACTGGCGGGCCACCGGTGTGGAATGTGGATCTGTGGGCTTTGTGTGGACACCTTTTGGTGGGGCTGGTTCACTTCTCTTCGCTTTCACGTAACAGGCGGAACGATGCCCTTCTCACGGGGTGTGTCCTCCATCAGTGGGGATCCTCTGTGCCCTTCCCCGGGGATCACTCGATGAGCCCATTCTTCCGGGAGTACCCGGTGGGCTTCGCCTGGACTTGGTGGCCGCAGAGTGAGTAGGTGACACAGTCCCTGCTTTTAGGTAGCAAAGTTAGAGCGCCCGAGGAAAGGGAGACAAGAGCTGGGGAAGTCAGGGAGGGCTTCCTGGAGGAGGCCAGACCTTAACGTTCAGGAGGATTCGGGAAGCAGGTGGGGCAGGCAGGACTATAGAGACACACCTGGTGGGGGGGGGGTGGTGTGAGCGAAGAGCACGCAGCAGCACAGGGCAGGTTGTGAGCTTCTGAGAGGCACAGGAGGGCATCTAGGTCAAGGCCCAGAGAGGCCCCAGTCCTGGAGCCCTGGTGTGGGAGGGGGGTGGGGAGTTGTCTCTCGGGGAAGCTCAGAGTTGAGGGTGTGTCCAGGTGTCACCAGCTCTGGGGTCTGCAGCCCCGGCTCCCTGGACAGGAGACGTGCGTCCTCCATGGAGCCGGTGGCCTCCACTGGGCCCCACAGGGAGCCTTCCAGCCGCAGGCCTGCTCTGGCCTCCTCGTCACCGTCACTGTCACTGTCACCGAGGGAGGCTTTAAAATCTCAGCCTCGAATTAAAGCCTATGAGTGCTTCAAAACAATAAAAAATTTCCCTAATAAAAGAGGAGGCGCACTCAGGCATGTCCTAAATGAATGGAGTGACTTGGGGATTAATCCAGGATGTATGGGAGGGCGCCCAGCCGGGAAGAGCGCGCGGTGGAGATTGTAACAAATTGTTTGCTCGCAAGAGAAATAATTCTTGATGTGCGCCAGCTGTAAGCGGAAGGCACCTTGGCCGCTCCTAAGCTGGTCCTGAGCGGTCCTGCTAGGGCGGCCTTACCCCCAGGCCTGTGCACCTGCAGGGACGACCTCCCAGCCCCACGGCCCCAGGAGCCAGTTGAGGCGGGGGGAGTGGGCAGCTGGTGAGGCCTTCGAGCGCCTACCCCAGGGCCTTTGAGCAGATGCGAGGGGCTAAATAGTCTCTTCACAGACTTGCCTCAGTTTACCTGTCAGAGCTCGGGCAAGTGCTTCCTCCCCAGAGGCCTGGCCTTGGGCACCGGGTGGTGGGCAGCGCTGTTCTCCCCAGCCAGCTCTCCCAGCCTCCTCCCTTTGTGCCCAACCTGGCGGGGGGGGTGGGGGGGTGGGGTGGGATCGAAGCCAGTCCACGCTCTGGAACATCCCCTCTGAGGTGCAGGCCACGGAGACCTGGGTTGCACTTCCCACCCCGGGCTGTGGTGCGGCCCGCGCAGGGACAGGAGCACCCAGGCACCCAGGCCGCGCCGGAGTCTTAGGTCTTCCCCGGCTTCCTCACCCCCGTCCCCCATTTCCGAGAGCACAGGCTCACCCCCCCCCCCGCCCTGCCCCGCGGTGGCCCTAGGAAGCCGCCCTGCACCACCCTGTCAGGCGGCCGCAGGAACAGGCCAGGTGAGTGGTGCAGGCCGTGGGGCCCACCTCTGGGCCTTGGGGTCCCTGGAACTGGCTCCTGAAGTTGTTTAGAGGAAGGGCCCGGGGTCTTGGGTGCGGTTCTGCAGGGCTCGTGTGCACCTGCTCCCTCGCAGCTCGAGGCGGGGGCGGGAGGCACTGGGCAGGGGGTGCCCCGGCCCCCCTCACCAGCCGCTGCCTCAGAGCCCACCTGCCCATTCGGTCCTCACTGTCCCGCTCCCGCACATTAAGGGGACACCTCCCGAGCGCGGGGTGCTGCCCCAAGTCCTGGACCGGCACACGCGCCGCCTCTGCCCTCGGGGCGGGGGGGGGCTCTGCTCTCGTGGGAGTGACGGTGAGCGGGGGCCACAGATACGTCGGAGGAGCTCAGACTGCGATGAAACTGGGGGGTGGGGCAGGGCCTGAGCTAGGGAGTGGCTGGGGGGCTGGGTGGCTTTGGAGCAGGAGGCGTCCAGGCGGGTCTTTCGAAGAAGAGGTGACACTGAAGGCGAGACCTCAAGTCTGAGAACAGCATTCTGGGCGGGGAACAGGTGGACAGGGGGGCGGGGGGTGTGGGGGGGCAGGGGGGAGGGCCGGACGGCCTGGGGTGTCGGAGGGTGTCAGAGGCACCTCCGGGGGGTGTCGGGGCCTGGGGAGGCCTGGACAGAGCTAAGCAGGAGCCCGCCGGGAGCCATTCGTGCTCTTGGCCCGCGGCCACGTGGGACAGCGAAGTAGCGCCGGTGGCAGGGACCGCGGGGCCGTGGCCGTGGCGCAGGAGAGCCGGGGTCAGGCCGGGGTGGCTGCCGGGCGGTGAGACGGGGCTGGGTGGGGAGACGGGGCCGAGGGCCTGGCCGGAGCCGCAGCACGGGTGGGGGCACCCCGTCCCGAGTGGGGAACCAGTGCCGGGCCGCCAGGGGTGCACACTCCGGAGCCCCCCCCTCCGTGCCTGGCGAATCTCCCCCGGCCCCGCTCGCCCCGTCCAGGCCGCAGGCTCGGTGCTGACCCGCTGGGAGGAGACGCTCAGCTCGGCCCAGGGGGACAGGCCCGGGGAGCCCGCACCGTCTCCCGCGGATGCCCCGCGTGTGCGTGTGTGTGTGGGGGGGGGACACGCACGTGCGCGCCCGCGAGCATGCGCGGTGTGTCAGGCCCATTAACAAACAGAGAAATAAATTAACAAGTATTCAACCCACCAAATGTTCCTTCTGTTCTGTATAATAGAGCACGGGAACATAATTTTCCCCTGGAGCAAATTGCTACAGCTGAACCTGCGCCTCATTTTCCTCCAAAAACTGCTTAAAATTCTGGGATGCGTGTTGATTCCGGGTCCTTTCCTTTTCTGCCTCCCGTCCCCACCCCCCTCTGCTTTCCTTGCCTTTCCGTCCCCGTCGGGGGGCCTGGGGCGCGGGCTCCAGGACTTGGGGTGTGCTGAGCTGGAGTGAAATGCCCAGGGGTCCCCGAGCGGCCCGCCAAGCCCCGTGGGGCTTGCTGAGTGACTTTGTGCATGCCGCTGCCCTTTCTGGGCTTCAGAGTCCCCCCGGAGAGCGGGTGTGAGCACGCCCGCCATCCCCGTGGACACACCCTGTGGTGCACAGGGTGCCGTGTGAACACGAGCCACCTCGTCCTGACGATGCCACCCACATTCAGGGAGCGGGTGCCCCCCTTGCCCTCTTGCCAGGCATTTCTTTGGAGCCTTTGGATTCGGGGACTCTGGCCTCGCTTCTGAAATCCTCCAGGGCACTTCTAATTTTCTTAAAGCAAATTAATTTTAATCCACTTTAATTAAATGTCTTATAAAAATGTATATGTATTTATAGCCCTTCTCTGTCTGTGTATCCGAATCATCTCTGTCCTTCAGAGCCCGGCCCAGGCCTCCACGTGCAGGCAAGGTGGGAACCGGGGGTGGGGGGCACCCCTGCACGCTGCCTTCTGGCTGCTTGGGCCGCTCACGACGACGACGACGCTGAGTTCCCGTTCTTGGTGGCGGGAAGGGAAGCTGGGAGCCTGTGCTCAGGAGCCATGAAATTCCAACCTCCGGGGACGCCCAGGGGGGCTCAGCGGCGGAGCGTCTGCCTTCGGCTCAGGGGGTGACCCCAGGGTCCTGGGATTGAGTCCCACCTCCCCCGAGTCCCCGCAGGGAGCCTGCTTCTCCCTCTGCCTGTGTTTCTGCCTCTCTCTTTGTGTCTCTCATGAATAAATAAATAAAATCTTAAAAAAAAAAAAATTCCAACCTCCCACCCCCGTCTCTGAGAGTCTGGCGATGCTTCGTGGAAGATGCAAGGTTCCATCCGTCCTGCAGCCGCCCCTGTGTGGCCGGGGGAGGCTAAGCCGTGGCTGAGGCCCGTGTGTGGCCGCGGTTCCAGCTGGCCGGGGTCTGGCCTGTCTCAGCCATAGCACAGCCCCTGACTGCCTCGTCCAGGAAGCTCCCCTTGACTTCACCGTGTCTTAGCCTGCCTGGCCGCTGTAGCGAAATACCACGGCCCGGGAGGCGTCGCATCGGCCCTTGGGGTCTCGCGGCTCCGGAGGCTGGAGGTCGGACACGGGGGTGCACAGGGTGCCGGCGGTCGGCTTCCGAGGAGCCCTCTTTCTGGCTGGCGGGGGCTGCTTCTGTGTGCCCGCGGGACGGAGAAGGACGGAGACGAAGACGTGTTTCTGCCGTCCTGTCTTTGTACGATGCTGATCTTCTCAGACGGGGACTTGCTCCCACGGCCTCCTCTATCTTTGATTATCTCCTTTCTCCAGACACAGTCATGTTGGGGGTTAAGGGTTCAGCGTATGAACTTCGGGGGCCCCAGAGCGGTCCCCAAGGCTGTCTCTGCTCTCCTGTCCCCTTGGGATTGGTTGTGGGAGGTAGGGGGGTCTCCCGACATCCTCACCTGCCACAGCCTTGCTTCAGTGGCCCACCCCTGCTCAGCCCCGCTGGCCCTGCTCTCCCAGACCCTTTGACCCTGGCCCTTGCTCCACCCCCCGCGGAGCCTCCTTTCCTGTCCTCTCCCTTGTCCCCCAACAGGTCTTATTACTTAGTTCTCTGTTTCTGTACCTGCTGTTCCTCTTGCCAGGCATAAACTATCTCCTCATCCACTCGGGAAACTCCTACTCATCCTGCAAAGCCCCCCCAAGCACGGCCCTCCCCAACACCTCCCCTCCCCGCAGACTGAGTTGATCCCGCTCTGCTCTGAGCTCCCATGACGCTCTGGGTTTCCCTGCCCCCGTGCTTAACACCCTGGACCTTGTCAGGGGCTGTGCCTGGTCCTCCGAGGGACCCAGTACGTCCTCAGTGCCCGGCTTCTTCGTTATCTGTGGGGTGAATGAACGGGTGGATATGTGTTGTGTGCCTACTAGCCGCGGGGGACTGGCCCTGGGAGGCTGGTCACCAGGGAGCTTACGTTCAATGAGATGCATCGGCGGCACACGTATCACGTTGGTGATGATGTCAAGTAGGAAAACAGTGAAGAGGGGAAGGGAACTGTGAGGGGTGGGGGTGCCCCACCGAGAAGGTGACTTTTAGGTGACGACCTGATGGAGGTAAGGGAGCCTTGAGGATACCTGGAGAGAGCGTTTGAGGCGGAGGGAGCAAGGCCCCGGGTGGGAGCGTGCTGGCCTGTGTGCAGAGCAGGGGGGAGGCTGTGGCCATAGCGGGAAGGGGAAAGGGAAGGGGAAGGGGAGAGAGGGCTGGGAATCCTTATGGGAGAGCAGGCGGGATCAGAGCTTGCAGACCTCTGTAAGGACTTTGCTTTCGTTCTCAGGGACACCGGAGTCCCTGCAGGGTTTGGACAGAGTGACGTCTGTGGGTTTTCAGGGTCCCTCCGGCTACTGTGGGAGGCAGGTACCCGAGGGGGAGGCGGTTGCCGTAATCCAGGAGGGCAGGCTGCGGCCTTGCCCTGGGGTGGCGGCCGTCGGGGTGCTGAGGGGTGCTCAGATTCTGGATAGATTTTGAAGGTAAACCCAACAAGACTTGCTGGTGGGGGGCGGGGGGGTCCATGTGGGGGTGAGAGAAAGAGAGGCGCTAAGTGCTGACCTCAGGTTGTGGGGGCTGGGTAGCTGCGGACTCTACTACCTGAGCTGAGAAGCCGGCAGGATCAGGCTTGGGGTAAAATGAGGCACTGAGCTGTGATCATGGGGGCGGGATGTACCTCTAGGTCTTCTAGGAGGGGTGTTGACATAGGTCACGGTGTCTCCCAGACATGTCCAGGTCCTAGTCCCCCAAACCTGGGCAAGTTACCTTGGATGGAACAAGTCTCTGCAGACGTGACTAAGTCTAACATCTTGAGATGGGAAGATTAGTCTTTTTTTTTTTTTTTTTTTAAAAGATTGATTGATTCATGAGACACAGAGAGAGGGAGGCAGAGACACAGGCAGAGGGAGAAGCAGGCTCCATGCAGGGAGCCCGACGCGGGACTCGATCCCGGGACCCTGAGGTCACGCACTGGGCTGAAGGCGGCGCTAAACCGCTGAGCCACCGGGCGTCCCAGGGAAAATTAGTCTTGATCGTCTGCAGTCACTTGTGTCCTTAGAAGGGGAGGCGGAGGGAGCTGGCCATAGGTAAGAGAAGGCCGTGTGACCCCCGAGGCAGGGACTGGTGTGATGTGGCCACAGGCCGGGGGTCTTGAGAGTCGCTGGAAGCTGGAAGAAGCAAGGACCGTGCCTCGGGAGGGAACCAGCCGCTGATGCCTTGATTTGGGGCCACGGAAACCAGTTTTGGAGTTGGGGCCTCCAGAACCGCGGGAGGGTAGGTTCCTGTTCTGAGTCTCCTGGGCTGGAGGGGGGGTGAGCCGAGTGTCCTCAGTGTCCTGGCCCAGGGGGAGCGGGGTGCGTGCCCTCCTGCAGGGTGTGGGGGCAGGAAGGCCCCTGGAGCGGGGTCACCCCGCTGTGAGGGCAGCAGTCCCAGCGGGGACAGTGCACCGCCTGCCTGCCCTGCACTCGGTGCTCCCCGAACCCTGGGAGGGGCGGGGGTGCTGGTGGGCGTGGGGGGTCGGGAAGGCTGCAGGGAGCGCCCACGCGTGTCGGGCCTCTACTCTTATCTCGGCGGGGAGGGACTTCTGCGGGGCGGGCCCTGGGAGTCTCCCCGGGCAGTGGGGCTGCCTCAGCGGGCCGGGCTGGAAGGACGCTGCAAGCAGAGCCCTTACGACGCGGGCTCTGGGGCCAGCCCGCCCGGCCTCGGATCCCGGCTCCTCCACCTGCGAGCTGCGTGGCCTTGGCTGTGCCTCAGTGTCCTGTCTGTGCATTTGGGTGCATCAGCGGTGGCCTCTGGGGCCATCCTGAGGCTTACGTGATTACGTAGAAACACGCGAAAACCTTTAGAACATGTCAGGGCTTAACCCTCAGGCCTTGGGGAAGCCAGGGCTGTGGTGAGGAGCTTTATAGTCTGTGGTTTGGGGTTCGAATCCCTGCTCCCTCACAGACCAGCTGGGTGACCTCTGTTTGTATCTCTTCACGCTGGCTGCCTGCAGGGCGGTTGGGAGGAGGCCTTGGTGGCTGATAGGAAGGCGGCCGTGATGTTGGGGCCCGCAGCTGTGGTCAGCCAGGGTCAGCTCCCTTCCCTCGTTCCCATCAAAGTCCTGGGCAGGTGACCCCTCCCCTCGCCCGCCTCTGCTGGGAGCAGATCCCCTCTCAGGGCTCGAGGGGCGGCGGGGGGCGGGGTGCATGGTCGAGGGGGTGCCGGGCCTCCCTCGTGGCCCTGGTGTGGCAGGGGCTGGCCAGGGCAGCCAGAGTGAGGCCTTAATGCATCCGCTAACCTGCCGTGGCTGCGGGTTTGTGGTTTGGCGGCGGCGGCGGCGGCAGCAATGGACTCAGGCCCCGTTAGAATGTGCAGGGAAACATGTGGTGGTATTTACAGCCCAAATCTCCGTCCTCATAAAGGGAGGCGGTGGCGGGAGGTGGGAGGGGGAGGGAGGGGCCGGACTTTCTGATAATGTCATAAACGGGAGTCTGTCTCCCTGGAAACGGCGGTGGCGGCGGCGCAGGCTGACAGATGTGCACGCGGTAATATGTGCCCGCGGTGGCAGTGGCAGGGACGCTGGGAGGGAGGGATGGGCTGTAGCTCACCAGGCCTGGGGCTCGGGGACAGCCGGGTATAGTGAGGGCACGGTGGGGATGCCGATGGACGGATGGGGGTGGGATGGGCATCCGGGGCACACCGGGGTGCCCGCTCCTGGCCGGGGCCTGGGGGAGACCCTCCGGGCTCGGGCCTCTGGCCCCAGGCCGACCTCAGAGATAAGCCAAGCTGGCAGGGAGACGGTTCAGAGCTACAGGCCTTCCCTAACTCTCCAGTGACGGAGTGGGACCACCCACCCACAGAATGTTGGTTGTTCTAGGCTAGAGAGGCACAGACACCGGTTGGGGTGCTGGAGAGCCACTGCAAGGACGAGGACTGCGACCTGCAAGCTGGAAATGGCAGCACTTGCTGTCTAGGGGTCTCCGAGGGGCCCGAACCCTGCCCCCAAAGCCTGGCCTGCAATGAGGCCCAGCTGCCCCGGAGCAGAGCCCAGTCCAGGGAGGGGGATTCCAATTGGAGTTACAAATGCACAGGCTGCTTCGGGTGGTAGTGGACTTGCTGTCATCAGAAGTGTGCAAGCCGGAGCTTGGTGGGCATGGCCAGGGAGACTGAGGGGGAGATCCCTGGGGAGGAAATGGAGAGAGGGGCAGGTTTGGGGCCTGGCCTTCTAGGCCCGAGGCACTGCAGCCTGAGTTCTAGGAGGTACGCGGGCCCATGACCTGAGCCCTGCTCCGCCACCTGAGCCCCAGGTCCAGGGAAGGGGATTCAGATTAGAGTCACGGATAGGCAGGCTGCGTATGACTATTCTGGTGCCGGCGTGGCCCTGGCTTCTGAGTGACCTCACCTGGCGCCCTCGGCCTCTCTGGGGCTCAGCCTGGCGCTGGGCGCTGACTCCGCACCCCCTGGGCCGCTTTGCTGTGTGCACACCTGGAGCTGGGTGGTGCAGCGTGAGGCCGGAGTCCGGGCGCGCCAGTCCGTGTCTCTGTGGCCAGGGCCAGGGCGCGGCCTGGCGTCAGCAAGCTGGTCCTCATCGGCTGCCGGCGAGCGGTCCGCCCCATCACCTGCTGGCCTTACTGACGCGAGCGGCCCGAGCCGGGGGGCACTGCGCCGTGCGTGGGGTGCGCGGTGTCGGGGGCTGGAGCTCTCTGCCCTCGGGGGTGTGAGCGGAACCTAACCTGCTGTTTACCGGCCAGTGTTCGTCGGCGTCAGCTGTACAATCTAGGGATTTGACGCTGCGGTGCTTCTGTGCGTTACTCGGTGCTCATCGTGACCGTCGTGCTCTTAATCCCCTCACCTACTTCACCCATCCCCCTACCTGCCCCCCGAAAGAACCCAAACCCACACCAGCCCCTTGGAAGGTGCTTGCGGGGCAGTGGCCCGGGGGCGGGGGGGCTCCCCGTCTGGGGCCGTGTACCTGCTGCTCCGGCGGTCAGAGTTCAGGACGGGTCGTGCGCCCACCCGTGACTCCGTGGTCCCTCTGGCACCGAGGAGGGATACGCTTGCGGGGGCTGGAGGAGCCTGAGCAGCGCTCTCGAGAAGTAAGGGAGGGGTGGGTGGGGCTTGACCACCGAGGAAACTGAGGAAACTGGGCAGTG